>NC_090646.1:108529086-108844711 GCF_040937935.1 Hyperolius riggenbachi | reverse complement strand
AACAGCCCAGAGTCATACTACGGGTAAACAGAGATCTCGCAGTACAGGAGGGCTAGGCAGAAGAGAGGTCAAACCAGGCAGCAAACAGTTGTAACAATAATCCAGGCAATAGGTCGATTCAGGCAGCAGACAAGAGAGGTCCAGTAAACAAGCAGAGGTCGAAATCCATATAATCCTACTAATATAATAAATGGGAA
The DNA here is from genome assembly GCF_040937935.1 of Hyperolius riggenbachi. NCBI lineage: Eukaryota > Metazoa > Chordata > Amphibia > Anura > Hyperoliidae > Hyperolius > Hyperolius riggenbachi. Next base: position 108,844,514 of record NC_090646.1, on the reverse strand, counting down.
AGTTCGGATGTTTGGATGTTTGGATGTTTGTTACTCAATCACGCAAAAACGGCTGAACGGATTTGAATGAAATTTGGCACACACATAGTACATTACCTACCTGGAATAAAGTATAGGATACTTTTTATTCCCATAACCAAAAAGAGACAAATACAAATTTCACTGGAAAATGTAAACTGCAGCCATACACTGTTACACTGGAGGTGTGTTTAGCCTCTAAGGGTAGAATGGTTAATTTGCATATATTCAGCAGTGATGCTCTGGGAGACATCTCAAGCTCACTCCAACCTGAATTATCGCAAATTCTTTCTGTTTTAAGAAAGCAAACTTTTGTTTTTCTTAACATCTTAGTAAGGGGGCTTTTAGGACCATTGTAGTCCCTTACACACTCCAATGAGTTCTGGGTCACCATGAGCTTGCTGGGTAGCATGTCCCTCTCTGTGTTACAAGCCCTACTGCATAGAGCCAAATTAATCTATGCCATGCACTGATAAGGATCAAACAATCCAAAACAGTCTGTATGTGTGTTGGATTGTTATGGCTCTGTACAATTTAACAAGCTAACACATTGCATTCCAGCGGTTCTGGAGGTGTGTTTAGCTTCTAAGGGTAACAATGGTTAATTAGCATATTTTCAGCAGTGATGCACTGGGAGACATCTCAAGCTCACTCCAACCTGAATTATCGCAAATTCTTTCTGTTTTAAGAAAGCAAACTTTTGTTTTTCTTAACTGTTAATGGTAGGGTTCTCAAACTTTGCACAGTTGGTCTTTGGGTGACTAGGGTTATTATTCAGAAAAGTGGTTGGAGCCTATAAAAGCCAATCAAAATTCACCTAATGATTTTCAAGGGGAATATTTACATTTCTGCCATTCTTGCACTGTTAATGGCACAAGCCTCAAACCTGGTATAGTTGATCATTGGGTGACTGGGGTTCAGTTTCAGAAAGGGGGTGGAGCCACAAATAGCCAATCAGATTTGTTTCATTCCAATGCAAATTATTGTTGCCAAACACCGCAAAGCTCACAAACTTGGTAATTGAGTAATTGATTAATTGTGTGTTAGGGTTAGGAAAGTGGGCACAGCCAACACCAGCCAAATACTTAAGCGGGCAACGCAGGGTCATAAGTGGGCGGAGACAAATACAAATTTTACTGGGAAAATGTAAACAGCAGCCATTCTTACACTGTTAATGGTAGGGTTCTCAAACTTTGCACAGTTGGTTACGGGGTGACTGGGGTTAATATTCAGAAAAGTGGGTAGAGCCTACAAAAAACAATCAAAAATAAAAACAATCAAAAATTACCTATTGATTTTTCAGGGGAATATTTAATTGCTGCCATTCTTGCACTGTTAATGGCACAAGCCTCAAACCTGGTACAGTTGATCATTGCGTGATTGGGGTTTAAATTCATATAGGGGCGTGGAGCCCCAAACAGCCAATCTGATTTGTTTCATTTTAATGCAGGTTATTGATGCCAAAGACCACAAAGCTCACAAACTTGGTCATTGAGTAATTGAGTAATTGTGTGTTAGGGTTAGGAAAAGTGGGCGCAGCCAACACCAGCCAAATACATAATCGGGCAATGCCGGGTCATCAGTAGGCGGAGACAAATACAAATTTCACTGAGAAAATGTAAACTGCAGCAATTCTTACACTATTAATGGTAGGGTTCTCAAACTTTGCACATTTCGTCACTGGGTGACTGAGATTAATATTCATAAAAGTGGGTGGAGCCTACAAAAGCCAATCAAAATCCACATATTAATCTTTAAGGGGAATATTTAATTGATGCCATTCTTGCACTGTTAATCACCTGTACCTGGTACAGTTGGCCATTGGGTGATTGGGGTTCAAATTCAGAAAAGGGGTGGAGCCACAGCCAATCAGATTTATTTTATTTCAATGCAAATTATTGATGCCAAAGACCGCAAAGCTCACAAACTTGGTCATTAAGTAATTTTGTGTTAGGGTTAGAAAAAGTGGGCGGAGCCAGCACCAGCCAAATACATACCTGGGCAATGCCGAGTCTTCAGTGGGCGGAGACAAACACAAATTTCACTGGGAAAATGTAAACTGCAGCCATTCTTACACTATTAATTGTGGGGTTCTAAAACTTTGCACAGTTGGTCACTGGGTGACTGGGATTAATATTCAGAAAAGTGGGTGGAGCCTACAAAAACCAATCACAATTCACCTATTGATTTTGAAGGCAAATATTTAATTGCTGCCATTTTTGCACTGTTAATGGCACAAGCCTGAAACCTGGTACAGTTGATCATTGGGTGACTGGGGTTAAATATTTAGAAAAGGGGCGGGGCTACAAACAGCGAATCAGATTTGTTTCATTTCAATGAAAATTATTCATGCCAAAGACCACAATTCTCACAAACTTGGTCAATGACTATTGACAATTGTGTGTTAGGGTTAGAAAAAGTGGCCACAGCCAACAGCAGCCAAATACATACCCGGGAAACATCAGGACATCAGTGGGTGGAGAAAAATAAAAATTTAACTGCCAGAATGTAAACTGCAGCCATTCTTACACTGTCTGTCAATGGCAGGGTTCTTAAACTATGCACAGTGGGTGACTGGGATTAATATTCAGAAAAGTAGGTGGAGCCTACAAAAGCTAATCAAAATTCACCTATTGATTTTCAAAGTAGTGGAGCCACAGCCAATTATTGATGCCAAAGACCGCAAAGCTCACAAACTAGGTAATTGTGTGTTAGGATTAGAAAAAGTGGACAGAGCTAACACGAGCCAATTACATACCCGGGCAACGCCGGGCGACCAGCTAGTCCAATATAACAAGAGCAGGTATACAGAGCAAACAGCAAACTTGAGCTATTAAGGGCAACATGCAACTGTCACAGCAAGATTTAAATACTGACAGCATCCAATCAGTGGCCAGCCACATGCACACAACAGCCAATCACACGCAGGCATTAATCCTGTTTAGGTGTCAGCTGACAGAGAGATCAGCTGACACAGGTGGCAATACATGTCAGCTGACTAAGGCTCGGTTCACATTAAGCTGTTTTCAGCCTACGTTCCGCTCCGATGAGCGGAACGCAGCAGCTGCAGCAATGCTTTCCCTATGGGAAAGTTCACATTGCTACGTTCCGCTACGTTCCATTCCCTGCGTTCCGCTCATTAGAGAGGACGTTCCCGATATGTCGGGAACATGCGTTCCCGCTCCGCTAATGGAGCGGAACGCAAGCGTACGGGCGGATGCGTCCTAAGGTGAACCCTTACTAACCATTACTGACCAGCAAAACATCATGACTGTGTCAGCTATAGTGATGCTCGGATACCCCTTTTTATTATTCGAGTTTGGTCGAATTCGAATAGTAAATTATTCGAATTCGGTCGAATATTCGAGTCGAATATTTTTTACTATTCGATTCGACCTCGGACTTCGAGCTCACTATTCGAGTCGGTATTCGAGCTCATTATTCGAGCTGACTATTCGAATTGGCCTTAAATAGCTTCCAACACTTGTTTTGAGGGTGAATGATGCAAGAAACATCTTTTTTCCCAAGTAACAACAGCAAGTGATTATGTGGGGATGTTCCTTTAAAAAAAAAGGTGGAAAGAGAAGAGAAGTTGTGTCCAAAATTCTGTTCAGTAGTGTATATACTTCTTCTTCTTCTTCTTCTTCTTCTTTATCTTCTATATCTTCTTCTTCTTCTATATCTTCTTCTTCTTCTTCTTCTTCTTCTTCATTTTCTTCTTCTTCTTCTATATCTTCTTCTTCTATATCTTCTTCTTCTTCTTCATCTTCTTCTTCTTCTTCTTCTTCTTCTTCTTCTTCTTCTTCTTCTTCTTCTTCTTCTTCTTCTTCTTCTTCTTCTTCTTCTTCTTCTTCATCTTCATCTTCTTCATCATCTTCTTCTTCATTGTCTTCTTCTTCTTCTTCATCTTCTTCATCTTCTTCTTCATCTTCTTCATCTTCTTCATCTTCTTCTTCATCTTCTTCATCTTCTTCTTCTTCATCTTCTTCTTCTATATCTTCTTTTTCTATATCCTCTTCTTCTTATTATTTTTCTATTTTGTCTTCTTCTTTTTCTATATCTTCTTCTTCTTCTATATCGTCTTCTTCTTCTTCACTTATTTCTCTTTTATATATTTTTTTTAAAGAAATGCAGCTATTTTTGAGCGTAATAAATAGCTGGTGGCGCACGCATGTTGGAAGCGCCATTGTATGTGCTCCCTGGCAGTGGAAACACACAGACAGCATGAGGTAAATTCAGCAGAAGCAGCAGGAGGAGGAGGATGATTGTGTGGCAGCAGGCAGTCAATGAGGCAGGCAGCGAGACATAATAGGCTTTGTGGTACCTAGCGGTGGTACCAGGCCGTAAATACACAGCATGAGGTTCCAGACAGCGGTCGTGAAGCCCACATCATGTCCAATACACAACTGGGACAACACAGTTTTCAACCCGGACACCTCTAAAAATAATATCACAAATTATTAATAAAAAGAATATATATTTTTTTAGTTTTTTTAAAGAAATGCAGCTATTTTTGAGCGTAATAAATAGCTGGTGGCGCACGCATGTTGGAAGCGCCATTGTATGTGCTCCCTGGCAGTGGAAACACACAGACAGCAGGAGGTAAATTCAGCAGCAGGAGGAGGAGGATGAGTGTGTGGCAGCAGGCAGTCAGGTAGGTAGGCAGCGTGACATAATAGCCCTGGTACCTAGCGTTGATACCAGGGCTGTAAATAAACACAACAGGAGGTCCCAGACAGCGGTCGTGCAGCCCACATCGTGTCCAATACACAACTGGGACAACACAGTTTTCAACCCGGGCACCTCAGAAAAATTAAACCTTTTTTTTTTTTTAATGGTTTACTGTTTTTTTTTTTTTACAGCAAATTACACAGATATAGCTATTGTTTGACGTAATAGCTGGTGGCAGAGCGGCAGCAGAAGGTAAATCTGTGTACCCTGGCAGTGGGAAACACAGACAGACAGACAGCAGAAGGGCAGTACACAGCAGCCCACTGTAGATGTAAAATGTGTGGCTGCAGGCAACGTAATAGTCAAAGTGAACCAGGCTGGCTTAGTGAGCAGGAGCCAGGAGGTGGTAAAGGGTGGTAAGGCACATTAACGATGGTTCTTCCGGCAGCCAGTTCATGTCCCCCTCTCGCCGACAACAGGGGCCAGGAACTCGCCTTCCACCCACGCCTGGTTCATCTTGAGAAACGTCAGTCTGTCCACAGACTTGTGAGACAGACGTGAGCGTTTCTCGGTGACCACGCCACCAGCTGCACTGAAGCAGCGCTCGGACAGCACGCTGGTAGGGGGGCAGGACAGCACTTCCAGGGCGTACTGCGCCAGCTCGCTCCAGATCTCCAGGCGCTTGACCCAATACTCCATGGGATCAACAGGGGCATCGCTGTCAAGCCCGCTGTAGGACCCCATGTAGTCAGCCACCATTCGGGTCAGGCGCTGGCTGTGACCGGAGGAGGATGCTGCTGCATGCACCTCCTCTCTAGTCACTGCTGCCGGAGCCTCTACAGTCCTGTAGAGCTCGTTGCTGAGAGACAGCAGGTCTGTGGGGCGCTTGCTGCTGGATGCAGGCACCTGCTGATGCCTCTGTGCTGGCTGGACAGTGGGGGTGGAAGGCTGGGGGAAGGCTTCCTCCAAGCGCTCAACAAGGGCCTGCTGCAAGCTCCTTATTTGTTGCGCTGGCTCTCCTCCTGCAGGCGGCAGGAACTGGCTCAACTTCCCCTTGAGGCGTGGGTCCAACATCATGCTGATCCAGATGTCCTCCCTCTGCTTCATCTGGATCACCCTGGGGTCCTTGCGCAGGCACGTCAGCATGTGCGCTGCCATTGGGAAGAGGCGGGCCACGTGTGCTGGCACATCTACGGCAGTGCTGTCCTCATCCTCCTCCTCTGCCGCCTCATCCTCTCTCCACCCCCGCACCAACTCAGCTGCGCTGTGCTGATCCCCCTCATCAGCAGCAAGGTCAGGGACCTCCACCAAGTCCTCCTCCTCCTCCCCCTCAGAGGTGGACTGTGCAGCTGCTTGCCGCTCCTGCTGGTCCAAGGCTGCCGCTCCCTGTTCCAGCAAAGCATCGAGGGACCTGTTCAGCAGACAAACCAGGGGCACCCACTCGCAGACCATAGCATGGTCCCTGCTCACCATGTTAGTGGCCTGCAGAAAGGGAGCCAGCACTAAGCACACCTGCTGCATGTGCCTCCAGTCATCATCGGGGACGATGGACGGGATGTTGCTGGTCTTGTCCCTTCTCTGAGCGGCGGAAACAGTGGCCTGGGCAAGGTACTGGTTGACATCGTGCTTCTGTTCAACCAGACGCTCCAACATCGCCAGGGTGGAGTTCCAGCGAGTTGGAACGTCAAGGATCAGCCAATGGCGTGGCAGCTCCATCTCCTTTTGCGCGTCTTCCAGGCTTGCACAGGCTGCAGCCGAGCGCCGGAAGTGACGCACAACGTTCCTTGCCGTTTCCAGCAGTTCGCCCATCCCCTGGTAGGTGCGCCAGAACTTCTGCACCACCAGGTTCAGCACGTGGGCAAGACAGGGGATGTGGGTCAGGTTTCCCCTGTCAATTGCGGCAAACAGATTGGCCCCATTGTCGGCCACCACCTCTCCGACTCTGAGGCCTCTGGGGGTCAGCCAAATCCTCTCCTGCTCCTGGAGTTTGGCCAACACATGGGTTGCCGTCAGTTTGGTCTTCCCAAGGCTGACCAAGTGCAGCAGCGCTTGGCAGTGGCGGGCCTTCACGCTGCTGCTGAGGCAGGGGGTTTGGCCAGGTGTGCCGGAGGATGGCAGAGGATCGGAGGAACCTGCTGCAGTTCCTCTGACCCTGCGGGGTGGCACCACCCACCGTGTTGCTGCTGCTGCTGTGCCCGCTGCTGCTCTCCCATCCTCACCCCCTTCCACCAAGCTGACCCAGTGGACAGTGAAGGACAGGTAGCGGCCTGTCCCGAAGTGGCTGCTCCAGGAGTCCATGGTGACGTGGACCCTTTCACCAACCGCGTGCTCCAGCCCTCGCTCCACATTGGCCATCACAAAGCGGTGCAGTGCAGGAATGGCCTTGCGGGCGAAAAAGGGTCTGCTGGGGAGCTGCCAGTCTGGGGCTGCACAAGCAAGCAGCGCACGCATGTCGCTCCCCTCCTGCACGAGCGTGTACGGCAGGAGTTGGGAGCACATGGCCCGTGCCAGCAAGCCGTTCAGCTGACGCACGCGACGGCTGCTGGGAGGCAGAGCCCTAACCACCCCCTGGAAGGACTCGCTCAAAAGGCTCTGGCGTGGCCTTTTGCTGGCACGGGAATCAGCTGACACAGCAGAGGAGGCCACTGAGGACTGGCTGCCAGAACAGGCCTCATTGTCGGCGGCAGAGGGGGGAGGAGCAGTGCATTTCCGCACTCCTGCTGGTGCTGCTGGAGGAGCAGGAGGGCGGGTGGCTGCTGTTGCTGCTGCTGAAGGCTGTGCAGTGATGGGTGTGGTGCCACTGCCAGCACCAGATGCCTTCAACTCCTCATGCTGGTGGAAATGTTTCGCAGCAAGGTGGTTGATGAGCGAGCTGGTGCTGAACTTTAAGGGGTCTGCACCTCTGCTCAACTTCCACTGACAGTGGTTGCAAGTGGCGTACTTGCTGTACACTGTGGGCATGGTGAAAAATCGCCAGGTTGGTGACAAAGACAACCCCCTATGGCCTGGAGCCGCTGCTGCCTGTCTCCCTGTGGTGGTTGGGGCGGGGGCTTGGGTGCGGCTGGTGGTAGTACTGGCAGATGCTGCTGCTGCTGCTGCTGAGCCTGAGACACCAGCAGGCTGTGGGACCTGCCTACTGCTGCCAATGCTTGCAATGATGCGCCTCCTTGCAAGGCCCACAAGCGCATCCTCCTCCTCCTCCTCAGAGCTGCTGATGACGACATCCCCTGGAGCTGGTGGCACCCAGTCTTTGTCTGTCACCGTGTCATCATCATCATCCCCCTCCTGAAACATGTCCTGCTGGGATGATGACCCCCCAAACTCCTCTCCTGATGCATGGATGGGCTGCTTGACTGTCGCCACAGTCTTGCTGTCCAATCCCTCCTCCCCCAAAGTGCCCATCAGCATCTCCTCCTCAAGATCGCCAACAACAGCAGACAATTTACTCATGATGCCTGGGGTCAAAAGACTGATGAATGACAGGTCGGCGACTGACGGTGAACTGGCCTCCTCCCCAGGCCCTGCTGGGCGGCTGCTGCGAACAGGGGTGGTGGTGGTGGTGGTGGTGAGGGTGGAGGCCTCGGATGCAGAGCTGATGGCGGGCTGCTCATCCTCCGTCATCAGTTGCACCACAGTGTCTGCATCCTTTTCCTCAATGGGACGTTTCCGACCCGGCTGGAGGAAAATAGGAGCAGGTACTACACGCTGCTGCTGCTGCTGTGTCTCTGCAGCGTGAGTTGCTCCTGCTGGGCGGCGCCCAAGGCGTCAACGGCCAGTGGCTATAGGAGGAATGTTAGCCACTGACGCAGCTGCTGCTGCTGCGGAACTGTGCATGGTGGCGCGGCCGCGGCTTGCCACAATGCTGCTCCCTCTCCTCTTGATTCCCTTGCTGCCCTTCCGCTTGCCCAAACCGCGCTGGCTGCCACTTCCAGACATCTTTGATGTTTTGGGCGTAAACAAAAAAGTTTTTTAAAAGGGCGGGTGAAAAAGTGGGGTACTTTAATGGAGTGGGTTGGTGGGTGAGGTGACACTAATCACTAAGTGATTAGATCGCTAAGTGATTACTAGTACAGTACTAATACAAAATACAATAATTCAGTAATCAGTATAAGTGTGAACAGTGAACAGTGAGTGTGTCCCCTAGTACACTAACTAGAAAATACAATAATCAGTAGTAATCAGATTAAGTAGAAGGAAATAGAGTGTGTGTGTGTACTGAGTGCACGCACACACACACGCAGGAGCTAGCCTATGAACAGTGACTGAGTGTCCCTAGTAGTAAGTACAGTAGTAAGTAAGTGTACAACTAGAAATTACAATAATGTGTAGTAATCAGAAGGAAATAGAGTGTGTGTACTGTGCACGCACACACACAGGAGCTATGAACAAACAGTGACAGTGAGTGTCCTAGTACAGTTACTACAAAATACAATCACTCAGTAGTAAAGGTAGGACAGCAGAAACACTGGTATAATAAACTAACAGAGGACAGGAGGACAGCTGCCCACACAGGCAAGGCCCTGAGGCCTAAAGCTGTGAGCTTGCCTGCAGCAGCTGTGTCTGGACTGTCTCTATGTAACACACAAGCTACTAACTAAAATACAATGTCTATCTAACTAACAACAATATAGATGTATATAGGAGGTGTATGTGAGCAAAAACGCTAGGTAGTTGACCACAATAAAGCTCTTGCTAAGCCAAAGCACAAAGGAGCAGATCTCTCTCTGTACAAAGTCAGGCAAGGACGGAAAAACGGAACATGGCGGCCGCTATTTATAGGGTAGGGGCTGACCAGGGTCCCCCTCTGTGATTGGCTGCTGTCAGAGGGCCTGGGAGCCCTCTGATTGGCTCTAAGGACATCAATCTGGGCTATGACGCTATTCAAGCTCGGTATTCGAGCTCGAATATCGCTGTTAGCTCGAATAGCTTGAATAGTGAATGGGCTATTCGAGTTCACTCGAATAGCCCATTCGAGTAGCTGCAGCTATTCGAGCTCGGTATTCGAGCTCGAATAGCTGAAAAAAGAGCTCGAATATTCGAGCTACTCGAATATTCGAGCTCTGCTGAGCACCACTGGTCAGCTATAACATACCGTTCAAGGGCATTGCCTCTGACGTGAGAGGCCAGGGTTCAATCCCAGCCAGGGTCATCATCCATTATATTTATTAAATAAACCCCTGCCTAAGTGTCAGCTGACCATCCTGTCAGCTGACACAACCTCTGTTGCCACCTCAGACCATACTGCAGCCAAGAGGAGTGAGACATCCATCCACCAGTATGCGCCGAGCGATCCCCAGTGCACGCGTCACCAGCGGAGGATGACTGCCGACATGTGGGAGTGCCAGGACGTGACCTGCTCTTGGCAGAGTCAGCCACGTCGCTGGATCCCGGAGGTAAGTCCCTTACAAGCACATAATACAGAATTGGTAGACATAGTAATTATTACATGATGAATAAAATGCATAACAAATTGTAAGACACAAAATGATATTTTACTTATTTTACTGTGTGCAGTAATCCCTGCAACATGCATTGCCAGCTCAACCAAGCTTGCTGGATTGTTCCAATTAGGAGGGGAGACGGAAGAGAGGAGAAAGATGCTGTCTGCTAAGGAGGGATCAATAGTCATCACCAGCCCCCCAGCCCTGCAGGAACCCACAACACCCACTGATCCACACTGCAGGTGTGCTGGCTGGCCCAGCTGTCACTTCTTCCTTAACTGTCACAGGTAGCTACAGGTGTCCCTTAGCATTAGGTAGCCAGAGGTACCCTCGGTATTGAGTAGCTAGAGGTGCCCCAACTGAAGGGAGATCTCGTCAGTGGAATGCCGAGAGGCAGGTGTCTAAACTCTCATTTATGCTGTGCTCAGAATCGGTAACGAGGGAGACGCTAGAGGAGGGAAGCGAGCCTCCCCTCTATCATCAGGCGCTTGTGGGCATGTGCCTACAGTGCCTTATGGTAAACCCGGACCTGGTCATCAGTCAAAAAATACAAAATAACAAATCACTTTTTTCTGAAATGGGTCATCAGAGAAGGACTACGGATGCCTGTAAAGATGTAAGACCGTTATCCTGGATGGCTATAAATTATCAATTTGAGTGGCAATAATCTCACTTTTGTATACAGTATAATCTTTGGAGGAAATTGAACTTCAGTTTGGAGGGGGGAAATTACATTTGAAATAAGGAAAAGCAAAGTTTCAGTAGAGCAAATGTTAAAATTAACAGCATGCATTTGGGGGAGGAAAAAAAATTCAAAAACCACTAGAATCTCTTTACTAATATAGATATCAAGGACCCTTTGCTGACTTTCTGTGTCAGGGCCCAGAGGAATTCAGCTATGCACCTGTTATAGATGCAGCCAGACCGGCAGCAGTTTTGAAGGGAATCTGCAGGGTGCAGTTGAAATGTTTGTTACAAGAATAACTGCTAGCACAATGCTGGCATGAGTACATAAAGGACTGATTGTGCTGATTATATTTTATGATGAAGTGAGTCGCAGACTGGCCTACGGTAAAGTCAGTAGATGTGATTTATTTGAAAATTTCAAAAACATTTAATACGCTTTCTCATGACAGATTGGTACAAAAGATGAGAATTGTAGCAAGAAGATTAATAAGCATTTGTATGAGTCCTTTTAACAACTCGAAGAAGTATGTTTGTTTAATTAATAAAAGCATGTTGTTTTATAAGGAAAAGTAGCCGAGTGCAAAAAATTTGACCGATTGAGAAACTTGAGCCTCCTGTACATGCTAGATTTAAGTCGTCCATAACGATGAGTGATAGATTGTTGGGGTGACATCCCTGGTAATGAGTGCTTTGCAGATTTGCTGTTTGCGTGTGCTGTTCTATGTAGAGGAGAGGCGGGACAATGGACAATGAATGAGTGGGAAGCATCCTGCAGTGTGGGGGACACACAAAAACACTATATTCAACACTGTATTCTCAGCCAAGACCACCAGTGGTGTTTTTTTCTCTGTGCACAAGGCTTTAGGCTAAGGGTGGTGCTTAAAGCGGAATGAAACCCAACATTTCTTTTTTGCTTTAAAAATTATTTACAGCATATTATATACAACCAGCATTTTTTTTTTACTAGAACAGCATTCAAAGGGTTACACACAGGACTTGAAAGTTCAGTGCAGAGAAATCTGGACACACCTGAAAGATAATGAGATAATGTTATCTTGTGTTTACTTAATTGTATCAAGTGAGGAATGTGACACATTCTCTGACTGTGCAGAAGCTCCTGGACACAGACAGAAACTCAAAGCATTTCTGCCTTCATTACATAATGAATAAAACCAGTTATGAATAAAATGCAACAAATGTAAATATGATAACCGTATGGCATATAAAAAGTAGGAAAACATGTTTTTATTAAATATTATGTCAGGGTTTTATACTGTGTAGCACTGACTCCCACAGAAGCTGCTGTAGGAGTTGGGTTCTCCTACTGTCCCCAGTGATGACCCGTCCTGTGAAAGGACCCTTTAATACTCCGACACAATAACTATAACAGGTTTTATTAGGGGCAGACAAGATGCCCTGTGAGAAGGGTGTGGGCAAACAGGATTCACAATGGTATAGGGGTACAATGGCATCAAATAAAAACAACAGCTTAGTGACAATGGGCTAGTGAAGCAGAAACAGCAGTTCAATAGTGCAACAGTCATAAATTGAGTTTGTTCCCCTGTCCACCCGTGAAGTGACTCTGCCCCTTAATGCACTGGGTGAGAGAGAGAGACAAAACTGCTGTATAATTCTTAACAATCAAACAGGCAAACAGTTATATGCAATTCACACAAATAGCAGAGGAGGTGCAACTAGCTACTGCACTTAGCTAAAACATTTCAAACCCTAACTAACCACTGGCCAGTGGTGAAACTGCTATAAAGTCTGCTAGCGATTCAAGTTAAAGTTGGAGCACTCAGACCTTCAAAAGAAGGTATTTGTAATCCACATGGCATGACCAGCTCTCCAAAGGACTCTGAGATGAGAGGGGCAGGGGCCCCTTCTCGCTCGCCAGGCGAAGGCAAAATTAAACCCAAAGTTCTGTGGCCACAGGCCTCCCACCCATCTCGTTGCTGCAGCAAGCAACCCTCAGGAATGGCTTGTCCTCTGGGCTGGGTGAAACGATTCCTCCTTTCTGGTCGCTGGTGGCTTGTTTCGGATCCAACTCCTGCTATCCTGGCTTCATCGCATCAATTGGAGCCTGATTTTACTCCTCTTTCTGCCCCGGTCCGTTCCTCTGAACCACACAAAGATCCCTTACGCAGAGGCTGGGACAGAGAGATCCACATCTCTCTCCAGCCTCTCTCCTTTTGTCCACCCCCCTCTCCCCTTTGTTCTCTCTCTTCCTCTTGTCCTTCCCCCATCACCCCCCTCTGTCCACTTCCTTTAGCTCTGAAAGAGGGGTCAGGTTGCCATCGTGTGGTGGGTTTAAATATTGCAGTCTCAATCAACTGATGTTACAACTGCTTTAACGGCACCAGGAAATTTGCAACAACAGGGTGAGACTTATTTTGGCTTCAACCTGCACCCAAAAGTCCCAGCATCTTCTTTAAAGAGGAACTGTAGTGAAAATAACAATAAATAAAATTGCTTATTGTTTACAATATTAATTTATAGATTATTTAGTCAGTTACATAGTTACATAGTTATTTTGGTTGAAAAAAGACATACGTCCATCGAGTTCAACCAGTATAATCAGTCAGTGTTTGCCCATTGTAAAATCTTTCCTCTCCCTGATTTACATTCTGAAATTTATCACAAGTGGTGACCTCTTTAGTTCTGTCAGGTGATCTGTGCGGAATGTTCGTTTCTGAGAGTTGTATGCACAGAGTGAGATACTTGTTATTTGGCAGTTGGAAAAGGCTATTATTTCCCACAAAGTAACGAGGTTCACAGACGGCAAACTGTCAGGTCCATGGTTATGACATCACACTGTGGGAGGGATTCCACCACATCATCAGCCATGCAGACCCATTTGATGATCTTTTCAAGAAAAAGTAAAGATTTCTCATGGGAAAGGGGGTATCAGCTACTGATTGGAATTATTATTATTATTATTTTGTATTTATAAAGCGCCAACATCTTCAGTAGAGTTGGGCCGAACGGTTCGCCTGCGAACGGTTCCACGCGAACTTCGGTGGTTCGCGTTCGCGTCCCGCAGGCGAACCTTTGCGGAAGTTCGGTTCGCCCCATAATGCACATGGAGGGTCAACTTTGACCCTCTACATCACAGTCAGCAGGCCCAGTGTAGCCAATTAGGCTACACTAGCCCCTGGAGCCCCACCCCCCCTTATATAAGGCAGGCAGCGGCGGCTATTACGGTCACTCGTGTGCTGCCTGCGTTAGTGAGAGTAGGGCGAGCTGCTGCAGACTGTCTCTCAGGGAAAGATTAGTTAGGCTTAACTTGTTCCTGTCTGGCTGCATACCTGTTCTGTGAACCCACCACTGCATACCTGTGCTGTGAACCCACCACTGCATACCTGTGCTGTGAACCCACCACTGCATACCTGTGCTGTGAACCCACCACTGCATACCTGTGCTGTGAACCCACCACTGCATACCTGTTCAGTGAACCTGCCACTGCATACCTGTTCTGTTCAGTGGACCCGCCACTGTATACCTGTTCATTGAACCCACCACTGCATACCTGTGCTGTGAACCCACCACTGCATACCTGTTCTGTGAACCCACCACTGCATACCTGTTCAGTGAACCTGCCACTGCATACCTGTTCTGTTCAGTGGACCCGCCACTGTATACCTGTTCAGTGAACCCGCCACTGCATACCTGTTCTGTTCAGTGGACCCGCCACTGTATACCTGTTCAGTGAACCCGCCACTGCATACCTGTTCTGTTCAGTGGACCCGCCACTGTATACCTGTTCAGTGAACCCGCCTCATTGTGGTCAGACCAAATTTGATCAGCTGGACAGTCACTGTTCTGTCATTCAGCTACATCAGCCAGGCGACCATATGGGCTGTAAAGCCACCAAAACCTGCACTCTCGGCATGGTGCGCACCAGTCCAGCACGGCCGTCACTACACAAACAGCTGTTTGCGGTGCATTACACGGTGAGTTTGGTGTGTCAGTGTGAAGCAGTACCTTAATTACACTACCTGATTGATGTATACACATGCAAGATGTTTGAAAGCACTTTAGGCCTGTCATTTAGCATTCAATGTGATTTCTGCCCTTAAAATGCTGCTTTGCGTCAAATCCAGATTTTTCCCCGGGACTTTTGGCATGTATCCCACTCCGCCATGCCCCCCTCCAGGTGTTAGACCCCTTGAAACATCTTTTCCATCACTTTTGTGGCCAGCATAATTATTTTTTTTTGTTCAAAGTTCGCATCCCCATTGAAGTCTATTGCGGTTCGCGAACTTTAACGCGAACCGAACCTTCCGCGGAAGTTCGCGAACCAGGTTCGCGAACCTAAAATCGGAGGTTCGGCCCAACTCTAATCTTCAGTAGCGCTGTACATAGTACACACAAATAATAGGGAACAAATATACATAAGAAATACAAGACACTGTACAGTCATGCCATTGAATAGAATAAATACAGATACATACATAGTTGATGTGTAGTTGGTACATGTACATATGTTAAAATTACAGCAGTATGAGAAACACTAGGAGGAGGTCCCTGCCCTTGCGAGCTTACAATCTAAGGCGGAATGAAGTTCAATCCTTGGTTAAAGTTCATCTTTAAATGTATGCCCTTCTGTCTACCTATACTGGGGGCCCTCTGACTACATAGACTAGGGGGACCTTCTGGCTACCCATACTTGGGGGGCTAGATCTGGCTACCTATACTGGGGACCCTCTAGCTACTTAATCCCCTTGGGCGACATCGCTGGGCCAGGCTGCACACAGGTATGTCAGCTGTGTAGCTGAGGATGCACTGTGTTGCTATGCGGGAGGCGACGGAGTGACGACGAGCAGTGCGTGTGTGAAATCACGCAGCGGGTGGGAGCGGTGTAAACAATTGGATCAGCTGGGGGATCGGCATCACTGGGGTGAGTAGATCCGCCCGCTGAATGGATTGCGGGTTTGGGGTCTCCGGCTGCCGTACACACACCTGATTATTGGCTGAGGTGGTCATTATCGGCCGTCTAACCCGATTTAAGGTAGGTGTGTTTACGAGGCGTAAACTTTTAAATAGAAATCAATTGTAAGGTACCTATTGATGTTTAGCAGATATAGCAAATGCCAAAATGCAAGGAAAAAAACTGCTTTCTAATACTATCCTGAACCTAGCCTTAAAGGGATACTGTAGGGGGGGGCAGGGGAAAATGAGTTGAACTTACCCGGGGCTTCTAACGGTCCCCCGCAGACATCCTGTGTTGGGGCAGCCACTCACCGATGCCCCGGCCCCGCCTCCGGTTCACTTGTGGAATTTCAGACTTTAAAGTCTGAAAACCACTGCGCCTGCGTTGCCGTTTCCTCAATCCCGCTGATGTCATCAAGAGCGCACAGCGCAGGCCCAGTATGGTCTGTGTCTGCGCAGTACACTCCTGGTGACATCAGCGGGAGCGAGGACACGGGCGTGCAGGCGCAGTGGTTTTCTGACTTTAAAGTATCCCTTTAAGGTTGCCACAAACTAATAAGTGTCTCAATCACTTTGGTCAAATCTACCTGAACCCTACTGCTTCCCCTATTCTAATCTAACTAATATTTTTCAAACGACTGCCGAGAAACACAAACAGCAACTGAATCAGAGGTGAAGGTGAATCTCATCCACATCAGTAGAAGGTCAGGCAGTGGTTTTGTGCTGCGCAATGTAAAACCAAGCACAGCAACAGGTCTGATTAATGCCCATCTGCTGAACCTTGACTGGCACTAAACGTATAATGTGGTATATTGGTCAGTATTCCTCAATCGATATTTCAACTGAAGAGTATAAATTGTGAGCAGGATCTGACCTGCACCAGGCCGTGTGTGGCCAGCGTTATTTACTTTCCTTGTTATGGGAGAGCATTATTTCTAGTTCAGTACATAACCCTTTCACATGTAGTGGGAGGTTGTTTTATGATGAAAATACAAGGAAGAGCAAGTTTACTGGCACGGCTAAGTGACCAGTGCTGTCACCTTATTGTGCCAGAGACCTATCTTCCGTTCTCAATCAGGACATTACATGTATGGCTTTTGTATGAATTGTGTTTGTGTGGGTTTCCCCTAAGCAGTTCCATTTCCTCTTACATGCAAAATACATGCTGGCAAGTAAATTGGCTTCCTCAAAGTGGCCCTAGACAATAATGGCAAGATAGGTAACAGTCCCACATTCTAATTAGTCCTCCTAAAGATTCTAGGAGACAAGAGTCATGTCCTGCACTTAAAGAGACTCTGTAACAAAATGTTGAGCCTTATTTCTTCTATCCTATAAGTTCCTATGCCTGTTCTAATGTGGTCTGTCTTACTGCAGCCTTTTCTAGTTGCACTGTCTCTGTAATAAATCTTATCTTCTTTCCTCTGTCGGCTCTGTGTGGAATGTGCAGCACTGCTTGTCATTGGCAGAAGCTTTACACACCCTCTCCAAGCTCTGCATGAGTCACACAGTAAGCTGTCCTCAGCCTATCATACTCTGGTTAGAAGCCATGTCTTTTGTTTGTAAACACTGCCTACAACTGTTAATTACAAGCCAGGATTGCAGCAGAGTGTGGCAGAAACAGCACAGAGGGGCCCAGGAGAACATAATGAAGAGAATGGTATGCTTTTTATTGTAAGAATTTTAGAGTACAGCTTCTCTTTAAAGTGGACATGAACTCTTGCACAGGACAGAAGTAAAACACAAAGCAATGCAACGTGTATGTATTTATAGAGTTTAGCCTGTCTAATTCCCCCTCATCTGCGACTAATAACAACTGTAATTTGATCTAGTCAGCTGTGTCAGCTCAGGAATCTCCTCTGCCACAGCAGAGCTGCTAATTTGTAAACACAGGATGTTAACCCTATGTCTGCTTTCATGAAAGTTGTTGCTGTAATAATAGTAACTCCAACGATGGATCGGAACCACACAAATATGTATTGTATACTGTAAGCTCTTTTATTGCATCAGGCAGATAGCATAAGCAATGACAGATGCTGTTTCGGGCATAGCTCTTTCTCAAATTGCATTAGACACAAGAAAACACACGTGAAGATGCCTTTAAATAGCCCACCCCCCAGTAAAAATGCCAATCAGTGCCGTGCTGGGCGGGACAAATGGCGGACCTGATGGGGAACAAGTAGCTTAACATGCAAATTCACCATTAGGACTGTTTACTTGTCAGCTGAATAAAGCGCTATCAAAGCAGTGCAATGCAAACACTAGTGTTGTCCGGATCATGAACGATTCGGATCTTTGATCCGAATCTATTTTATGAGTCGATCATCCGAATCATCAAAATGAACGATTCGGATCGCAAAAGGGGCGGGGCCAGGAGCGACACGCCCCCTCTCAGCGGGCAGCGGGGTCCTGGAAGCAGAGCAGAGATGGATCGCTCTGTTGTATGGGAGGCAGCCTTGCAGGGAGACAGGTAGATGAGAGAGAGGGGACATGGGTGCCACTGCCAGATATGTGTAGAGCACACATACTGGCTATAACGTGCTGCCCATTATAGGCTGTCTGTTCCGTAGTGCTGCACAGTGAACACATTGGAAGCTTTTGGCTCAGCACAGCTCAGTAACTTTTCAGACAGTGTGATTGAAAGGCAATATAATCCTCCTGCACTCGGCACTATTCACTTCTGCGAATGCTTTCTTTCACTGTGTGACCTTTTCTTTCAAAGTGTACAGATGAACATATAGGTGAAATATATGTAAAGCATATGACTTCAGCATGTGGGTATTATGTGCAAACATTTCTGCTCTCTGCTCGTCCCTCCTCCCTTCTCTGTCCACTCCCTGCCCTCTGTCCATCTTCTCCCCTTCTCTGTGTGTCCACCCCCCTCCCCTTCTCCTGTCCACAGACCTGTCCTGCTGTTCATTTCACCCCCGAATGCTTCCGGTAGTAAAATGATCCGAGATTCGGATCAAAGATCCGGATCTCTTCAATGATCCGATTCGAATCATCCGGATCATTGAAAAGATCCGAACTTCCCATCTCTAGCAAACACACCTGCAAGTAAAAGCCGCCAATCAGCATGCCGACCAAACTCCTAGGACACCGCCCCCTGCCCACCGGAGGAGAACCAATCACTATCAGCCTGCATCATGAGGAAATGGAATGCCCTCGATGCAATCCAATGTACAAAAACTTCCGCCCACATGGCCAGGAAGTGACGCATAATGACACAGTCAGTAGTCAAGGCAACCAAAGTGAAAACAAAACACACCAGCATACTCACCCACAAACCCAAATACACAGAGTGCAGAGCCAATAAAAACTAACTAAAGTAAGCCACTCACAGACAGATGACAGGCATCACCACAAGCCGGCAACAAACCAGCCCCCACCCTAAAAGTATCCATAGCAGTGGCGTTCCTACCGTCAAGCGGCAGGGGCGGCCCGCACCGGGTGTCTTGATGCTTAGGGGGTGACACCGGGAGTCCTGTGTTGCCGCCCCTGCCGTCAGTGCACATGTTGTGCAAATTTGGGATTTTACACCCCCCCGTGGCCGTCCCCGCTGACAACCTATGTGTGTCCCCCCCCCCCGGGGCCTTCCCCGGTGACAGGCAGGACTCAGGAGCAGCCCAGCTTCAGACCTCCGACCAGCCGGCGACCAGTATGCGGGCACTAGGACCCAGCGGACACCGCACTGATATGCGGAAGTGACATCACTTCCGCATATACGGCGTGGTGTTCACTGAGTTCGGTGCGCCCGCATACTGGTCGCCGGCTGATACTGAGGTCTGAAGCTGGGCTGCTCCTGCCTGTCACCGAGGAAGGCCTGTGGGGGGAGGGAGGGGGGGGGGGTAGGTTGTCAGCGGGGACGGCCACGGGGGGTGTAAAATCCCAAATTTGCACAACGAGTGAAGGGCACCTGTCACTATCTAACCTGGGGGGGATCCCTATTACTATCTAACCTAGGGGGTCCCTGTCACTAACTGGGGGTCGCTGTCACTATCTTACCTGGGGCAGTGGGGGGTCCCTGTCACTATCTAACCTGGGGTGTCCCTGTCACTATCTAACCTGGGGGGTCCCTGTCACTATCTAACCTGGGGGGTCCCTGTCACTAACCTGGGGGTCCCTGTCACTATCTAACCTGGGGGGGTCCCTGTCACTATCTAACCTGGGGGGGTCCCAGTCACTAACTAACCTGGGGGGTCCCTGTCACTATCTAACCTGGGGGGTCCCTGTCACTAACCTGGGGGTCGCTGTCACTATCTAACCTGGGGGGGTCCCTGTCACTATCTAACCTGGGGGGGTCCCTGTCACTATCTAACCTGGGGGGGTCCCTGTCACTATCTAACCTGGGGGGGTCCCTGTCACTATCTAACCTGGGGGGGTCCCTGTCACTATCTAACCTGGGGGGGTCCCAGTCACTAACTAACCTGGGGGTCACTGTCACTATCTAACCTGGGGGTCGCTGTCACTATCTAACCTGGGGGTCGCTGTCACTATCTAACCTGGGGGGGTCCCTGTCACTATCTAACCGGGGGTCGCAGTCACTAACTAACCTGGGGGTCGCTGTCACTATCTAACGTGGGGGGTCCCTGTCACTATCTAACTGGGGGTCGCTGTCACTAACTAACCTGGGGGTCGCTGTCACTATCTAACCTGGGGGGTTGCCGTCGCTGTCACTATCTAACCTGGGGGGTCGCTGTCACTATCTAACCTGGGGGGTCGCTGTCACTATCTAACCTGGGGGGTCCCTGTCACTATCTAACCTGGGGGGTCCCTTTCACTAACCTGGGGGGTCGCTGTCACTATCTAACCTGGGGGGTCCCTGTCACTATCTAAACGGGGGTCGCTGTCACTAACCTGGGGGTCGCTGTCACTAACCTGGGGGGTCCCTGTCACTGCCTAACCTGGGGGGTCCCTGTCACTGCCTAACCTGGGGGGTCCCTGTCACTGCCTAACCTGGGGGGTCCCTGTCACTGCCTAACCGGGGGTTGCTGTCACTAACCTGGGGGTCGCTGTCACTATCTAACCTGGGGGGTCCCTGTCACTATCTAACCTGGGGTCGCTGTCACTAACCTGGGGGTCCCTGTCACTATCTAACTGGGGGTTGCTGTCACTATCTAACCTGGGGGGTCCCTGTCACTATCTAACCTGGGGGGTCCCTGTCACTATCTAACCTGGGGGGTCCCTGTCACTATCTAACCGGGGGTCGCTGTCACTAACCTGGGGGTCGCTGTCACTAACCTGGGGGGTCCCTGTCACTATCTAACCTGGGGGGTCGCTGTCACTATCTAACCTGGGGGGTCCCTGTCACTATCTAACCGGGGGTCGCTGTCACTATCTAACCTGGGGGTCCCTGTCACTATCTAACCTGGGGGGTCCCTGTCACTATCTAACCGGGGGTCCCTGTCACTATCTAACCGGGGGTCGCTGTCACTATCTAACCTGGGGGGTCCTTGTCACTATCTAACCTGGGGGGGTCCCTGTCACTATCTAACCTGGGGGGGTCGCTGTCACTATCTAACCTGGGGGTCGCTGTCACTATCTAACCTGGGGGATCCCTGTCACTATCTAACTGGGGGTCGCTGTCACTATCTAACCTGGGGGGTCCCTGTCACTATCTAACCTGGGGGTCGCTGTCACTATCTAACCTGGGGGGTCGCTGTCACTACCTAACCTGGGGTTTCCTGTCACTATCTAACCTGGGGGTCGCTGTCACTATCTAACCTGGGGGTCACTGTCACTATCTAACCTGGGGGTCACTGTCACTATCTAACCTGGGGGTCACTGTCACTATGTAACCTGGGGGGTCACTGTCACTATGTAACCTGGGGGGTCACTGTCACTATGTAACCTGGGGGGTCCCTGTCACTATCTAACCTGGGGGGTCCCTGTCACTATCTAACCTGGGGGGGGTCGCTGTCTAACCTGGGGGGGTCGCTGTCTAACCTGGGGGGGTCGCTGTCTAACCTGGGGGGTCGCTGTCGCTATCTAAACTGGGGGTCCCTGTCACTATCTAGAATTCAAATATACCAGCACTCCAGCTTTCTCAAAGAATCACGCTCTTTTATTGATATTGGTAACCACACACGCCTTGAGAAAGGGGGACCCTGCGAGGCCCCGAAACAATTGTCGGTCATTTCTGTGGATATGTTAGCTCAATAAAAGAGCGTGATTCTTTGAGAAAGCTGGAGTGCTGGTATATTTGAATTCTGGACTTATACTTTGGTGGTTTGCCTATACCACAATACCAAGCACCCTACCTAAGATGGTGTGCCCAGTCACAACTTTTCCTGTTCCTGTCACTATCTAAACTGGGGGTTCATGTCACTACACAAACTGGGGGGCACCAGTCACTAGCTGAACTGGGGGGCACCAGTCACTAGCTGAACTGGGGGGCACCTGTCACTAGCTGAACTGGGGGGCACCTGTCACTACCTAAACTGGGGGGTACCTGTCACTACCTAAACTGGGGGGTACCTGTCACTAACTGAACTGGGGGGCTCCAGTCACTAATTGAGCTGGGGGGCTCCTGTAACTACTTAAACTGGGGGGCTCCTGGCACTACCTAAACTGTGGGGCACCTCTCACTACCTAAACTATCTAGGCCAGCCAGCCCAACATAACCACCAGCCAACCAGCCCAGAATCACTGGCAAAAAGGCCACAGCATCACCACCAGTCAGGCCAGCATTTACTTCAACCAGCCAGTCCAGCCACAGCATCACCGCCAGCCAGCCCAGCCACAGCATCACCGCCAGTCAGGCCACAGCATCACTGCCAGGCCTTTCAGCTCACACATCATCGCCAATCCAGACAAAAATAGTATTGCCAGCCAGGCACAGCAGCCAGTAGAGGAGAATTCAGAAGCCAGGTGAGAGGTGTCTACCATATTAATGGGGCATTTTGCCTATTTATTTGAAATGCTGTCTATTTATGTGCCTCATGACTGCTGAATTTGTCTTGTTGGTGGCCTCATGGTTACTGGATTTGTCTTTTTGGGGGCCTCATGATTTGTTGTGGGCCTCAAGATTGCTGAATTTGTCTTGCTGGGGGCCTCATGATTGCTGAATTTGTCTTGTTGGGGGACTCATAATTTATTGGGGGCCTCATGATTGCTGAATTTGACTTGTTGGGGGCCTCAAGATTGCTGAATTTGTCTTGTTGGGGGCCTCATGATTTGTTGGGGGCCTCAAGATTGCTGAATTTGTCTTGTTGGGGGCCTCATGATTGCTAACTGCGAGACTATGGGAAAAGCGGAATCAACCTCATATGAGACAATAGCATTGAGGCCTGGAACCCACTGAAATCAGCAAACGCGAAACGCAACTGCTAGCGTTTTGTCTGAGCGGTTTGCAAGCGGATTCATGCGCGTTTTTGGTCGTGTTTTGCAACATTGTATTTTTTTCCCCAGCGGGTGCCTAGCGTTTTGCGTTTTGCGTTTTTATCCTGATTGGTCCTGTGAATTATTTTTCATTTTGTTACAGTGTGCTGAACCGCAAAACGCTAGCAAAACCGCTGAGTTTAGGTTTTGCTGAGCGTTTCTGCTAGCGGTTCAATACTTTACATTGAAGCGCTAACGCTCCCAAAATGCTGCATGTCCTGCGTTTGCGTTTCTGAGAAACGCAAACGCTCCTGTGGAAGTTGCCCCATCCATTAACATTAGCCCAGCGTTTTGGCAAAGTGCTAGCGTATCGCAGTGCTGCCAAAACGCTGCCAAAAGCGCTCCTGTGGGTTCCAGCCCTAAAGGAGTTATCCGGGCAGTTTTAATAAAATGAACGCCCCAAGCTCCCAGGACCTCCCTCGCCGCATCTCTGCTCTCAGCCGTTCGCCGGAGCTCCGACCCGGTCCCCGGCGATGATGTCAGAGTGACCTGGAGGTTGCTCTGTACTGCGCCTGCGCGATCGGCGCTGTCAATCACCGCCACGTGGGCCGGAGCGGACTGCGCAGGTGGTAGTAGTTCTTAGCCTCCGGCGAACGGCTGAGAGCAGAGATGCGGCGAGGGAGGTCCTGGGAGCTTGGGGCGTTCATTTTATTAAAACTGCCCGGATAACTCCTTTAAACCTACTTTTTTTTTTTTTTTTAGCTTTTTAAAACAGAAAATAAAACTGGGGGGGTTTTAAAAAAAAAAAAATACATTTTTCAGGAGTAGGATGGATGAAATTGTTTATCTTCACAGTTTATTTTCAACTTGGATTTTCCATAATGTTCATGTATGAGTTAAAATGTTTGTATTTAGTTTAAATTGCTGTAGGCACTTTGCGATAGATAAGTGACTTTTCGCCACCACTGTCCTAATCTAATGTCCCACCATTGCTAAGTTCATGTAAACTAGTCTCCACCCGTGACCACACCCACATTTTGGTATATGACCACACACATTTTTTGCGCAACGTAGCCCCAATTACGGGGGGGCAGGGCTGTGGAGTCTGAGTCGAAGAGTCGGAGTCTGGGCAATTTTGGGCACCTGGAGTTGGAGTTGGAGTCGGAGTCGTTGATTTCATAAACTGAGGAGTCGGGTGATTTTGGTACAAAATCCACAGCCCTGTTAAGTATTAAGACTAAGGAGTCGGAGTTGAAGCTATTTTGGGTACCCGGAGTCGGAGTTGGAGTCGTGGTTTCATAAACTGAGGAGTCGGAAGATTTTTGTACCGACTCCACAGCCCGGGGGGGGGGGGAGGGGTTACTGTGGATAACCAGCACCGGGTGCCAAATACCCTAGGTACGCCACTGATCCATAGCACAAGTAGGAATCAGACCACAGTGCTGTACTTAAAAGGGCAGTGCATGTCCACATCAATGTCTTTGGATGGGTCACAGAATTAAAAGCAAAACCTTGGCGCCACACTCTGGGCTCAGGTCAATATGAGAGCAGAGCAGCCAAAAAAGAAAAAGAAAAACAAGACAGGTAAATAGACCTATACATCACCCAATCTCAGGTCAGCCATGCCACATCCCAGGGATTCCTAAAAACAATAGCAAAAAAAGATTAGACAATCAAGCAGTAAAAGAGAACAGGCAACAGTACAAAAACATCTATCCAAAAGACACTAGACTGAAATCAATGGATGCAAAAACCAAGATCATATTCCCGATTCAGGCCTCCAGTTTACAATGTCCCCAACCTTCTAATCCATAATGCTTCCTTTTTTAATAAAGCTGTTTCCCCATTCCCCCATCTCCAATCAGGGGCAACTGAATCAATGGCCGTCACATTTAATTGGGACACTGTATGCCCACAATCTGCAAAGTGTTCAGAAACCGACTGGCGATAGTGATTGGTTCTCCTCCGGTGGGCAGGGGGCGGTGTCCTAGTTTGTTTTGTCGGCGCGCTGATTGGCGGCTTCTACCTGCAGGTGTGTTCGCTCTGTACTGCTATGACGGAGCGTTATTCAGCTGGCAGGCAAACAGTCCTAGTGGTGAATTTGCAAGTTAAGCTACTTGTTCCCCATCAGGTCCGCCATTTGTCCCGCCCAGCACGTTTTTACTGGGGGTGGGCTATTTAAAGGCATTTTCATGTGTGTTTTCTTGTGGCTAATGCAATTTGAGAAAGGGCTATGCCCGAAACAGCGTCTGTCATTGCTTATGATCTCTGCCTGGTGCAATAAAAGAGCTTATACAATACATCCTTGTGTGGAGCCGATCCACCGTTGGAGTTTGACTGCAGTGAGTCTCTTGGGACATAGAGACTGAGATTGTGGCACATCATCTTTGACCTATTGTGGTGCTCCTCCTAACTCTTTGTTTTACATTAACAGTAACTGCTGCAATACTAACATTTTCAGAATTCTTAAAGTGGACCAGAACTCTTGCACAGGACAGAAGGATAACATAGAGAAATGCTCCCTGTATGTATTTAGAGAGTTTAGCCTATCTAATTCCCCCTCATCTGTGACTTATCAGCTGTGTAAGCTCCTGCCACAGCAGAGAGCTAATTGGTAAACACAGGATGCCAACCATGTTTCTGCTTCCATGAAAGCCAGAAGTAGACACATTGTAGATTTATTGCAGGATTTGCATCAGCTGTAACAAAGAAAGTTTTTTTTTTATAGAATATTACACTGTTGGGTATGTTTTAGAGCAGAGAGAAAGTTGTGAGTTCAGGTCCGCTTTAAAGGGGAACTTCAGCCTAAACAAACATACTGTCATTAAGTTGCATTAGTTATGTTAATTAAAATAGATAGGTAATACAATCTTTTACCCACCCTGTTTTAAAAGAACAGGCAAATGTTTGTGATTTCATGTGGGTAGCCATCTTTTTGGTTGAAAGGAGGTGACAGGGAGCAGGAGACACAGTTCCAACTGTCCGGTGTCCTGATCACCCCTCCCAGCTGCGCATGTTAGGCTTCAAATCTCAAATTCAAAATTAAAAAGAAAATTGCGCCAAAACAGCAGAAAGAGAACAACAACATCCAAAATACCATCATGCTTTGCACAGCATCAGGAGAAAAATGCCGGGGCAGTTTTCTTCTGTGCAGCTAAAAATGAAGCTTGGGTAAGAAAAACAAAGTTCTGATGCTGTGAAACTGTTAAAGAAACACCAATCCTTTTCAGTGCCGCAGAGTAGATTTAACTTTTTGTGGATTGCATGTAGTAAATCCTACGTCGCACTTGTGGCTACCTAAGCCTGATGCAGCATAGGATTTACGCCACCTGCAATTTTGCGCTCCCGACACAATCATGCGCACCCGAGAGGGGAGATTAAGCTGTCATATGTCTCATAGCGATTGGCTCCTGATCACATGATCACTATGATCACCGGCGGGTCGCAGTGATCCCAATTGGCAGCGGCGGTCTGAGGGGAACAAGAGGACGGGGACTCACCTTCTTGACGTTCACCCGGTGATCGGCGTTCCCCTCCGCTCTGTCCGGCTTCCCTGCTCGCTCTGCATTAAGTGTCAGGTCGCGGCTTGATGGCGTCATCAAGCCGCGACCCGGAACTTAACGGCAGTGTGAGCGAGGATGCCGGCCGGAGCGGAGGGGGCTAGAGCTGCTCATCGCTGGAGCCTGGGAGGTGGGTAAAGGCTGCAGGCAAAACGGGGAACACCTGGCCACACTGGGGACACCATGCCCAGCTAGCCAAACTGGGGATCCAGCTGCCTGACCTCCCCCTCCCCAGTGCACCCCCCACATTTAAAATGGCCTGGTCCTTAAAGAGACACTGAAGCGAAAAAAAAATTATGATATTATGATTTGTATGTGTAGTACAGCTAAGAAATAAAACATTAAGATCAGATACATCAGTCTAATTGTTTCCAGTACAGGAAGATTTAAGAAACTCCAGTTGTTATCTCTATACAAAAAAGCCATTGAGCTCTACGACTTTCAAAGTCGTGGAGAAGGCTGTTTTCTGACTTTTATTATCTCAACTGTTAGTTAATTTTTTACTTTTCCTCTGCCAGAGGAGAGGTCATTAGTTCACAGACTGCTCTGAAAGAATCATTTTAAATGCTGAGTGTTGAGTAATCTGCACATATTAGAGAATGATGCAATGTTAGAAAAAACACTATATACCTGAAAATAAAAATATGAGAATATTTTCTTTGCTGCTAATCTTCTAGTAATTATTCATAGTACACAACCAATTCATTATCATATATTTTTTTCACTTCAGTGTCTCTTTAAGGAGGGTTAGGCAGCTGGTCCACAAAGGGTTAAGGAGAGTCCCAGGCAGCGGGCGAGGACTGGAAGACAGTGCATGAAGCCTCTGGAAGATCCACAGTCTTACCTCTCCTTAAGTATTTACCTTTTATTTATTTATTTTTTACTTTTTAAAAACAATTAAAAAGGATTACAATGTCTTTGCAGTTCTAGTGCTGTCTGCATATCTCATGCCAGGTCATTAGTACTCATGTACTAGCAGCAGGAACTAGCACTGAAAGGATTCAAAGACAAAGTAGAGTATTTACGAGGACTCTCTGTTACATTACAAATTTTCACCCTTAGGACTTATTATATTACAGCGTCATGTGAATGAGCGTAGATCCATATTCATATTCCAGTTCACATTTTTCCAAAATCAATAATGATCCTAAAGCAAATAAAAAATCCTTATTGAGCTGAATATTTCTCGGAACAACCAACAGTGCCTTAGTACTATGAATTTACATTGGATTATTTACTACTGCAGTGATGCTGTTTTTCTATAAAAAAATATATATATATATATATATATATATATATTTTTATATACTACTGCTACTGTGCAGCGTGCCGAGCAGTGTAGCCTCTTTACCCTTGACGTGTGATGTGGATGGTAAGATGTACTTTATATATCACCAAAGCGAGCAGAAATCATAAATGTTTCTGTCACAAGGAGCATTCTGTAGATTTGAAATCATACAAGTAATTGTTTTGATGGAGAGCGCTACATGTCATTACTGATGAGCTGATAAACTACAACATGGCACCGTGATTCTGGGAGAGAGATCAATGCAATCTCCATGTACTCATAAATCAAACAAGGTCTATAATTGAAGACTTACATTCGGAGGGAAGAGTTGCAGAAGCATCGCTATGCAGCAGACGCTCACTATGTAGATCTTGGCATTGTTTAGCATTTACCCAAGGTTAGACCACTGGGTGGAAGGTTTCATTTCTAGCCATTGTTCAAGTCTAAAGGCGATCTATACTGGGTCTCAGTCAATTTTCTTAAAGAGCCTTCTTGGAACCTGTCCAATATTTTAGGCTATTTTATTTTTTTAATTGTTAGTGTTAAAACCTCGCTATTGAAAACAACATTCTTTAATACACTATTTACTCAGGCTATTCAGTTTACAAAAAGCCTCATGAGTTTTCAGATAAAGCACAGTATTATTTCCTGCTTAGAGACATCTGTCTACTACAATTAAAATAGCTAAACTGGTGTCAAAATGCTTTATTAGCCAGTCTTATCCCACAGCAAAGCCATAATTCAAGGACGAACTTGTCTGTTCTTTTTTTCTGCTCAAGAGGTCCCCCTGCTGGCTCCAAACGGTGAATGTAATATATTAGTACAATAATTTCATATTTATTTTAAATTGTAAATTTATTTCTCACTTCTTGTGGGTGATCTCTGTTTTTCTTCAAGCCCAGGTCCTTTACCGGAGGCTTTGGTGTTTGAAGGTTCTGAACTATATATTAGTCCCAGAGGCGTTTGGCTTGTGTACTGACCCTATAGTTACTACTCCGTTTAATTGCCTGATGGGGCGGGGTCACGCCTGTGAAACGCATTGCAAATTTGGAGTCTTATGAATAAATTGTTCTGTTTAAAACCAACGATTTTTTTGGTGTCTGCTTGGAGGAGGTGAGTCCACCTTTACTTCCTCTTTTTAAAAGTTTTTTAAACACTTTTATACTATATTAGCACCCTCGTTGAACCTTTCAGTCTTTATATTAACTTCTTGCATCACTTCACTCTTTTGTAAAGAGATTTCTGAGGTTATTTCTTAGATCTTTTGGAGCCACTTTCCATATCCTCTCCAGTTCCTCTTTTAGGAATTGGTGCTTCTCCAGTGTATCATAGTCCTTCTTCTTGATGTTGACATTGGCATTAATACTTCTGTCACCAGTGCTTTGTCTGTGTCTACAACCACAATGTATGGTTGATTGGACAGTACCAGTTTGTCCGTCTGGATTCTACACGATCTCCTATCTGGGATTCAGTGGCTTTAAAGTTGAGTATACACGGAAAGACAGATTATGGAACTGTGCTGAGGAATGATCGTTCCACGACCTATCTTTCAAAAGCGACGTGTTGCTCAATAGTTCAAATTTGAATGATCGTTACTGATGTTATTCATCATGATGGTCTTTCATAATAAAAGAGTGTTGTGGTTTCATAGTTTTTAACCACTGTTTACGATGTTGCGTGAAATGACCTATCATTGGGCAGAATCTTTCCTAAAATCTTGCCGCGGGTATGGAATTTAACTCATATAATGTACAGCTGTCCCTTTACATCATGACGGCTATTTTTGACACTTAGTGTATCCTGGTCTTGTTAGTACTAACTTCTCTGCTGCAGTTAAAAGCCAGAAAGTCATATCAAGCCAAGAAAGTCATACCTTTGCTGCTGATATATATATTTGGTTAATAGTTTGGCTTCTAGTTTCCGGTTATAATAGCAGATCTGCTAGTACTTCAGCTAGTGGATTGCTAAACAGTAGCTGATCAACAACACATTTGGCTAGAAGTAGCTACTATATTGGGAGGTTTGGGTTATGCATTAGGAGGGGGTTAGTGTTAAGCATTAGGAGGAAAGTTAGTGTTAGGCATTAGGATGGGAGTTAGTGTTAGTAAAATATTGGTAATGCTACATCTGCATTAACCAGTGCCTAAATCAACAGTGGTGTTGCCGTCAGTGCTGTCCCTGAGTCCAACCCTTTCCAGCAACTACAAGGATGATAGCTACCTCAGCTATCTGCCAATGGTACATTCCATGGTACCAGGGGCGTAACTAGAAATCCCCGGGCCCCCCTGCAAACAAAAAATCCCCCCCCCCAGGGGCTTTTTACACAGGAAGCAACATGAAGCTCTTACTGATCAGAGACCTCCTGCGCGATGGAGGTATGTATCCAGCCTGCCGCCGCCTACCCGCTGCCACTAATGATTGCAGGAGGGGGAGCGCTAAGAGGAGAGCCCGTGGTGAGGGAGGGGGGTATGTCCCCCCTCCCCGCTGATCTGCCACACTCGCCTCTTATGTTGCAACCCCTCCTGCCCCCCAAAAAGGCCCTGAGCGGGCCCTAGGGGGACCCCGGGACCCCCCGCGGGGGCTGGGGTTACATCCCCTATTGTTACGCCCCTGCATGGCACTTCCTCCTTTAGGACTTTCTTTCATGTTAGCTGCTGCCTCAGACATTCTCTCCGCAACTCCTCTTTGGGTGCCATTTCAATGATGTACTTCTGGATGCTCTGGAAGTTATCCAGTACAGTGGTTTCAATACTCTATTTGTAGACGATGAGCTACAATAACGGTGGTTT
This sequence comes from Hyperolius riggenbachi, assembly GCF_040937935.1. Taxonomy (NCBI): domain Eukaryota; kingdom Metazoa; phylum Chordata; class Amphibia; order Anura; family Hyperoliidae; genus Hyperolius; species Hyperolius riggenbachi. The sequence continues at coordinate 108,813,811 of NC_090646.1, read as the reverse complement.
CAGCACTGGAGTGGGAGATTAGTGTTAGGCATTTAGATGGGGAGGGGTAGTTTTAGGCACTAGTGCAGGAGGGTTCAAGTGAGAATGGGTGCCGGGTAAATGCATAGTAAAATATCAATAATGTAAATTATCAGTATTTTAACTAGTGGCATCATCCGGCGCCCAACTCATGAGGACATACCTCAGCCTGGGCAATAGGATCCTAACATCTAACTTGTTTGGAAAGATACCCTAAAAATTGTGACAGTGGTCATATTCTTCTCACATCTCTTTCTCAGCTGACCGACCGGAATTCTCAGTCTAGTTTACCTGCTTCACTTCTACTGGACAAGAATAAGAAAATGTTATTACTGCTAATACTTCATAGCAGCTGGATAGTGTACTGGTTAAAGAGACACTGAAGCGAAAAAAAAATGATATAATGAATTGTGTAGTACGGATAATTAGTATAACATTGGTAGCAAAGAAAATATTCTCATATTTTTATTTTCAGTTCTATAGTGTTTTTTGTAACATTGCATCATGCTCTAATATTTTCAGTTTACACACTACTCAGCATTCTAAATGATTTTGCAGAGCAGGCCAGTGAACTTAACCTGTCCTCTAGAGAGAAAAAGAAGATGCAATGACTGACCGTTGAGATAATAAGCTTCAGAAGACAGAACTCTCTGCGACTTTGAAAGTCATGGAGCTTAATGGCTCTTTTGCATAGATAACAACTGGAGTTTCCTAACTCTTCCTGTACTGGAAACAATATTAGACTTATGTCTCTGCTCCCAATGTTTTATTTCTTAGCTGTACTACACAAACAAATCATTATATCATATATTTTTTTTTGCTTCAGTGTCTCTTTAAGGGCTCTGACTCTGACACAGGAGACCAGGGTTCAAATCTGAACTCTCCCTGGTCAGTAAACCTGCATCTATTCAGAGAGGAGACCTTGGGCAAGACACGCTAACACAGCTACCACCTTTGCTACCGCTAGATCACACCCTAGTGGCTGCAGCTCTGAGAACCACCAGGAGAAAAGCACAATATAAATTATCTGTGTCTTATCATATATTTCTGTGTGTGTATATACATAAAGTAATGCATCAATATATAATCAAGCGATGTACACTAAATAGAATGGATTTGAAATCAGATGTACAAATTATGACACAAGAAGAAGAGAACTCTGTCTAGTCCAGTTTACAGAGTAAAATTCTATCTCTGCTGTTATTTAACTTTCAAATCCTCCAGGGTCAGCATCGGTGAGATTCACATACTAACTTCAGTTCTTCAGCCTTTTAGGAATACATTGTTTTGCTATAATAATGTCACATTACCCATACTTAGCAAGTGACTTACAACATTTTTTTTCATGTGAAACCAAAAGAAGCAAAAGTTTTCTTTTGACTCCAAACTTTAATCAGTAATACTCAATTTAACGTTGATTAATTGTCTATTCTAATGAAATAGAAAGATAGTGTTACATTTGAAATCTGTTACTAAAGAAAAAAAAATGAACAGGCTGTATAAATAAATTGAAATTCTGACCAAAAAGCTAATTACAAGGGTATTTATTTTGTTTGAGATAAGACACATCTATTATCATAAAGATAATTAACTCAGTCTGACAGATCCAATAAAGGGATAAGTTTGTCATTGGCTAAGCCAAAAGCCCAAGGCAAGCAATTTTTATAATTACCAGTTATAACAAGTGGGCTTGAAGAAAATAGCATGTGATATTAACATTAAAGTGGATTTGCATTTAGAGCCACGTTTTTTCAAGAGATGATCTATTTACTTGCTATAACAACAAATAAACTCACACAACTAAACCATGTTTAAATTACATCCCAGGCGCTTGCACATGTACTTCTGTCAGTATTATTAATGTCCTTGCAAGGTATAATATACATGAATGTATGCATCAGCCTTGAGATTAGCCTTCATAGAAATTGCATTTGAAGTTGTGATCAAGTGTGCTTTTTTCTGCCTCATATTCAACGTTCACCACAACCCATACATGGCACGCTAATCCTATAAGATTATAGTGATATTTTCTTTCTAAATTCAAAAGTTCTGAGTGTTTGTGTGTGTGTGTGTGTGTGTGTATAGTGTGTGTGTGTGTGTGTGTGTGTGTGTGTGTGTGTGTGTGTGTGTGTGTGTGTGTGTGTGTGTGTGTGTGTGTGTGTGTGTGTGTGTGTGTGTGTGTGTGTGTGTGTGTGTGTATTAGATTTTTCTTTAATAGGGATTCAGAATACGTTGAAAAAACAGCCTATGGAACCACCTATATGGTGTATTGAAGTAAGCATTTATTTGCGTTATTAGATGTCATGTATTTCTCCTGATATTTACCTGTATTATTATTATTAATTAGTATTTATTCAAAACGTCCAACATCTTCCTTGGCGCTGTACAGAGTATATTGTCTTGTCACTTAAAGAGGAACTCCAGTGAAAATAATGTAATAAAAAAAGGGCTTCATTTTTACAATAATTATGTACAAATGATTTAGTTAGTGTTTGTCCATTGTAAAATCTTTCCTCTCCCTGATTTACATTCTGACATTTATCACATGGTGACATTTTTACTGTTGGCAGGTGATGTAGCTGCTGCATGGTTTTTTGGCAGTTGGAAACAGCTGTAAATAGCTATTTCCCACAATGCAGCAAGGTTCCCAGACAGGAAACTGCCAGGAGTACGTACTCAAGAGTTTCTTGTGGGAGGGGTTTCAACACAATATCAGTCATACAGCGCCCCCTGAAGGTCTGTGAAAAGGAATAGATTTCTCATGTAAAATGGGGTATCAGCTACTGATTGGAATAAAGTTCAATTCTTGATCTGAGTTTCTCTCTAACTGTCCCTCAGAGGGGTTCACAATCTAATCCCTACCATAGTCATACGTCTACGTATATATCATGTAGTGTGTGTGTCATAGTCTAGGGCCAATTTAGAGGGAAGCCAATTAGTTATCTGTATGCTTTTGGGAGGAAACTGGAGTGCCTGGAGGAAACCCACGCAGACACAGGAGAACATAACTCTGTGCAGATAGTGCTCTGGCTAAAATTCAAACTGGGGCCCAGCACTGCAAGGCGAGAGCTCTAACCACTGCGCCACTATGCTACCTGTAGCCAAACACACACAAAACATTTTCCTTTATGAGGTATATTAAATTGTATCCACAGGGGAAAAAAGTGCACAATGTGGGTACATAACTCAGTAGAGGGAAGCCTCTAGAATCTAGAGTCTAGATCCTCCAGACTCTTCCTCCATCCCCTCCTCCTCACCATTTAAGCACTGGGACCCCCCCCCCCCCCAAAGCCCATTGACGAGGGCTTGTCATTGGGTGCTTGGCCGAAATGTGCAGTAGCGCGGAGCTCAATGGGCTCCGTTTCTTCCATTGAGCAGCAGCTCCTTGCTATTGCACAGACATGAGCCATCTTGTGCCTGTGCAGTGTGGTCATGTTTGCTCCTGTATGGGAGCATGACAGTGAGCTTTGGGGGATTCCAGCACTGGAACAGTGGGATGTAGGGAGATGCAGTAATCCTCTGGAGGCATCATATACCTATTCCGTTGGACCACTGAGGTAAGTATATGATTTGCTCACAGGATTGCTTTAAAGATCACAAATGCAAAGATGTATTTATTGGGGGAGCAGCCCTCGATGTGGGGGCTTTCTGATACAAGTACAGCCCCCTAGAGGAATTATGCCACAGGGGGATCATTTTGACCATGCTAGCTTTATGATTCTTGGCAGATGCACCTCCTGGTCATGAAAATCGCTATGGCGATAGAGGATGTGACCATTGGGAAGGCCCCATCAATGTTTTGCTTACTGGCTCCATGATTTGTAGTTATGCCTCTGGCCATGTGACATTTGAATGTTCATTGCAGTGCAAGATAAATTATCATAGTCCTCTATGATATGAGTAGCATTTGTTATACTGACACATAAAGTGCATTGCTTTAACCTTACAAAAAAAATGCATATTAAAATGTGTGATAATTATATTTATATTTTTAATTAGTTACTGGAGAAGTCTACAATAAGTTACGCATTTTCTCACTTATAGTGAATTTCTGCTTTATTTGCATGACGTATTGTTTCCTTAATACTGTATGGGGCACTCTTTCTTTAGTACGTTGCTTTTCAATGTGAGGTATGCATGAAACCCTTTATAAAAGTATAGAATTTTATAATTACTTCCTGTGGTAAGATATTCTACATCCTAAGCACTCTTATTGTGAAGAACCCCTATCTTATAAGGTGGTTATAAGGTTTCATCAATATATACATTGTGTCCTCTTGTCCTGTGTACAGACCTAGGAGTAAAATTTTCATTAGCCAAGTTTCTACAAGTTTTTAATCCACACTATAGACAAAGAGTCCAGGAGCAACACACTTGTATCATAAGAACTTCAATACTTTAATCAACAATCTTCTTAAAACGACGCAGCAGTAAAAAGTGTATAATACTTATCATTTCCAAAGGTAAGTGATGCAGCATGATGGATAAAGTCAGCAGGAGGTGCGGAGGAAAAACCGTTGACGATCGTTTCGCCCCATCATTGGGGCTTTATCAAGACCTACTAGTATAGGTATTATACACTTTTTACTGCTGCATCATTTTAACAAGATTGTTGATTAAAGTATTGAATTTCTTATGATACAAGTATTGCTCCTGGACTCTTTGTCTATAGTGTGGATTACAATTTGAATTTGTCTCTTACTAGATGTTGCACCGCTTGGATAAATTGTGAATTATATCAGGCAGCATATTGATGTGCACTCACTTTTGCTTTTTGCTTTTTTGCTCTTCTACAAGTTTTTAGTTCTACGTGTTAATTATATCCCCTCAAAGCATTTATTTTCCATGCTAAATAAGCCCAGTTCTAGCCCTTCCATCCCTATGATTAAGTTAGTTGCCCATTTTAGCTTCTGTTCCCTTTTACCGTACTCCAGATGTGCTCTCACAATTAATTTATACAAAAGAAGTAGTATACTAGTATAATCATGCTTTTATTTCCTTTATGCATTCCGGAACTTTATTTGCTGTAGCTACTGCTGCTTGGCATTGAGTATGGTTGTGTATCTAATTATAATTCAGTATTCTCAAGTTCATCTCCAAGTCTGATGTTCCCAGCTGTCCCATTTAGTTTATATAGTATCCTGCCATTGGCACAACCAAGATGTTGGACCTTACAGGGTAGCATTATTGAAGCAGACGTTATCTATAAACATTAATGATCAACAGTGGCGTATGTATTCCTGGAGCAGCCATAGGAACAAGATACATCTTAGTGGCGAAGCTGAAGCTATCCTAGGGAACCGAAGTGGTAAGTTAGGTACCAAATAAAGATAGTAGAAATTGCCATTTCTCATCTCAACTCAATCCAATCTCTAAATTTCAGTGATTAAAGGGAACCTGAGATGAGGCCCCCGCCATAAAATATCCATACCTGGCACTTCCTCCAGCCCCCTCCGGCCTGATTGCTCCAACGGCGTCCCCTACTAGCTCTCCATTTCTCCACAATTGGCCCCGGAAAGTTGCGCATGCTTGGCCCGGTTGTGCACACTTCCGCCACGTTCATGTCTTCTTGAGCGTTCTGCGCCTGTGCAGTAGTACTGTGCAGGCGCAGAATGCTCCTGGCAACGGGACTGCGCCTGGCTGGACTGCACGTATGCTGACTGGCCCTGACTGTAGGATTTTCCAGAGCCAGTTGCAGGTGAAGAGAGAGCAAGAAGGGGACGCTGTGGGAGCAATCAGGGCAGAGGGGACTGGAGGAAGACCCGGGTATGTATATTTTATGGCGGGGGCCCCATCTCTGGTACACGTTAAAACCCTGAACAGTGTAGCCAGAGAGCTGGCAAATTAAGCAGTGCAGCATGTGTCCAGGAGGCCAGCAGCACATAGCTCTGCTCTGAGCCAGTGAAAAGTTCTCATATGTTTGATGTTAAGCATTGCTTCTCAGCAAGTCATAAGGGGAATTGCATAGGGGGAAAGAATGTAAATAAATGCAAATAAATTGCCCCAAAGAGTTTCTTACTGCCCCACCGGGGGATAAATAGATTTGAATTAGGTGGTGCTTTTGTTGTCCAATTTTAAACTCACTGGTCGTTTATTGCTACAGTACATACAAATAAGACTCACATTCAAAACTAATACGACAAAAGAAATCCTAAAATTACACAGCTTGTCCACAAATTTGACAAAGCATTTCTTTATAATACATTAAGGCTGCTTTCACAGTGGGGCGTTACAGGCGCACGTTAGAGCAGCCTGTAACGCAGCCCAACTCACAGTAATGAAAAATCAGTGGGCTGTTCACAGTGCCCACGTTGCGTTACAGTGTAACGCTGGACGTTCAAAGAATGTGCAGCATGCTGTGCGTTATATGTGGTTTTAGCTGCATTAGACTGTTTGCACATGCTCAGTAAGGGGAGAGTCCGCTATTGTTCCTAGCCACATGGCTAATTAATTATTCACTGCACTATAGTGTTGTCCAGATCATGAACGATTCGGATCTTTGATCCGGATCTTTTTTGTGAGTTGAATCATCCGGATCATCACAATGAAGGATTCGGTTCACATGATGTCTGGAAGAAACAGGAACTGCAGCTTCTGTGAAAAAGCACAATCTTCCTGCTGCATCTCTCCCTTCCCCATTAGCACCCTCAATGTGCCTTCATTCTCCTGCACCTCTCACTCTGCTGCACCCCTGCTTCCTGCTTCCCTAGTAAAATGATTCAAAGATTCGGTTCAAAGATCCGGATCTTTTCAATGATTCGATTCGAATCATCCAAATCATTGAAAAGATCCGGACTTCCCAGGATAGCACCAAGAGCCTCATAACACGGCTCAATCTGACGTCCAACTTCAACACATCATGCGTTGTGTTAGGGGTACGTTGTGCGACCTTAACGGCCCCTAAAACGCAACGTCTAGGTGTGAAAGAGGCCTTAAGCGTGTGTTCTATAGTAAAGTGTTTGCATATGCCACGTATTCACTGTTCTGTGCATAACCGATTTATATTTAAAGGTAACTTACAATATTATGTTATATTTAATTACAGTAATACCCACTTTAATGTATTTTTATTCTTACTAAAAATGTTATTTTGATAAATATATGCCCAATTAGCTTAGGATGTAACATAAACACTAAAACATTGCTGCTAAATATCATACATTTTTACTTTCAAACAAAGGTGGCTTTAGGACTTTTTATTCCTTAAACTTTTAAGACTTCAAGGCATTATTTACTTATGTATAAGAAACTAAAAAAAATAAAATAAAAATCAATTTGTTTGTCTGAGGAGCAAAATTAAAGCCAGTCTCCAGCAAGGAGATGGTTAAAAGCCTCTGATCATCTGCCCTGCATTTTTAATTGACATTTATTATCTTCCTGAAATACATCTTAAGATATCCATCTTGTATATCTTCTCCTGCAGTACACGAAAAAAGAAAAATCCATATGGGTAGCCCACTCTAAGTTGTCTGGGAAGCTTCCTGCACACAGACTTCTGTGCAATTTAAGAAATTCTTGGAGGCAACATTCTCTATTCTAAGTAAATCATAATGCTTATAAAGCTTTTTACTTTAAACGTTCTTTTTAAATTGATTACATGGAAATTGCAATCTTTGTATGAAGCAATTCTTTTAAAGTATGAAGTCAGCATTTTGAGACAGGTGGTCTGTAGAACACCGGAGTAAGCAAATTAATAACACAGAGCGGTCAATTGGTGCTTAGTGCAGGGTGCTGCTGACTAGTGCTCAAAATTTTTATATAAAACTTATGCTGTGTGACCTAAAAATAACACAAACTTTTCCTTTAACACTACGAATTGCAATGAGGAGTTTTTAAACATTCTTAAGCGTTCCAGGCAGAAAAAAATGACAACTGAAATGAAAGCTAAAATATATTAATTGAAATAATAAATCCAGTCATCCTTGCAGACACACAACAACTATATATACTGTGTGTGTGTGTGTGTGTGTGTGTGCGTGCGTGCGTGCGTGCGTGCGTGCGTGCGTGCGTGTGTGTGTGTGTGTGAGTATATATATATATATACAGTTGAATGCAAAAGTTTGGGCAACCTTGTTAATTTTCATGATTCTCCTGTATAAAACGTTGGTTGTTACGATAAAAAATGAGAAGTGAAATGAAGTTTATTGGATTTACGAAAAGTGTGCAATAATTGTTTTAATAAAATTAGGCAGGTGCATAAATTTGGGCACTATTGTCATTTTTTATGATTCCAAAACCGTTAGAACTAATTATTGGAACTCACATTGGCTTGGTAAGCTCAGTGACCCTTGACCTACATACACAGGTGAATCCAATTATCAGAAAGAGTATTTAAGGGGGTCAATTGCAAGTTTCCCTCCTCTTTTAATTTTCTCTGAAGAGTAGCAACATGGGGGTCTCAAAAAAACTCTTAAATGACCTGAAGACAAAGATTGTTCACTATCATGGTTTAGGGGAAGGATACAGAAAGCTGTCTCAGAAATTTCAGCTGTCTGTTTCCACAGTTATGAACATATTGAGGAAATGGAAGACCACAGGCTCAGTTCAAGTTAAGGCTCGAAGTGGCAGACCAAGAAAAATCTCGGATAAACAGAAGCGACGAATGGTGAGAACAGTCAGAGTCAACCCACAGACCAGCACCAAAGACCTACAACATCATCTTGCTGCAGATGAAGTCACCGTGCATCATTCAACCATTCGGCGCACTTTACAAAAGGAGATTCTGTATGCGAGAGTGATGCAAAGGAAGCCATTTCTCCACCCACAGCACAAACAGAGCCGCTTGAGGCATGCTAAAGCACATTTGGAAAAGCCAGCTTAATTTTGGAATAAGGTGCTGTGGACTGATGAAACTAAAATTGAGTTATTTGGGCATAACAAGGGGCATTAAGCATGGAGGAAAAAGAACACAGCATTCCAAGAAAAACACCTGCAACCTACACTCAAATATGGTGGTGGTTCCATTATGCTGTGGGGCTGTGCGGCTAGTGCAGGGACTGGGAAACTTATTAAAGGTGAGGGACGCATGGATTCCACTCAGTATCAGCAGATTCTGGAGACCAATGTCCAGAAATCAGTGACAAAGCTGAAGCTGCGCTGGGACTGGATCTTTCAACAAGACAACGACCCTAAACACTACTCAAAGTCCACTAAGTCATTCATGCAGAGGAATAAGTACAACATTCTGGAATGGCCATCTCAGTCCTCAGACCTGAATGTAATTTAAAATCTGTGGTGTGAGTTAAAGAGAGCTTTCCATGCTTGGAAGCCATCAAACCTGAATGAACTAGAGATGTTTTGTAAAGAGGAATGGTCCAAAATACCTACAACCAGAATACAGAATCTAATTGGAACCTACAGGAAGTGTTTAGAGGCTGTAATTTCTGCAAACATTAATTAAACAATTATTGCACACTTTCTGTAAATCCAATAAACTTCATTACACTACTCAAATACCACTCTGTGTGTCTCATATATGATATATTTAACTGACATTTTTTATCATAACAACCAATGATTTATACCGAAAAATCATGAGGATTAACAAGGTTGCCCAAACTTTCGCATCCCACTGTATACTGTGTGACATATATATATTTTAATAAATATATATATATATATATATATATATATATATATATATATATATATATATATATATATATATATATATATATATTTAGGTCTGACTCGCTATATAAAAGTATAGGGGTCGACTTATACATGAATCACAGGCAACACTGAGTAATGTGTGTACTATTCGTGACATTCCCATTTGCAACAATCCTGTGATAAGTGACACTTTATCGATAAAAGAAATGACAAGAAAATACAGGTATGAAAGTCCTGGCCACAACAATTAACAAAAAAGGGGTGGATAAATATTGGGCTGCAGGGAGGGAAGTGAATAATTGCAGCACTTGGGGGCCTGGAGGAGTTATTGGCTGCACTTAAGGAACAGGAGGGAATAATGGCTGCAATACTGTATCCAGTGCAGTCTTAACCCCTCCAGGTCCGACTCCCCAAGTGCAGCCATTAACTTTACTAGGTAGACTTATACTTGAGTCAATAAAGAATTTCAGCTTAAGAGGGTCAAATATTGGAGCCCACTTATACACATGGTCGATTTATATTCAAGGTATATATCTGTATACGTGGATATACTGTATATAAATATATACAGTCCGGTACATTTTACCCACCCCCCATCACTTCTGATTCCTCAATCATGTGCACGCTTCCAGACAGGAAGCGTGTCACTTGATTTTCCCGATATGCACATGCACACCACACATCTACCGTGACAATCTATAAATATTGTTTGAATTGCCATTGACTCTCATGGAGTTGTGCACTACTCGGCAATGCGCTGCAGCTTCTGCATCAGCTGGCCAATTCCAACGCACCGCCGGAAGTGTGGCCTGTCTCATAGACAGTAATGGCCCCTGCAAAGAAGTTTGGCAGGGAAGGAGAGGGGCGGGGGAGAGTACCATGACACGCCACGGTAAGTATGAAAGGGTCCTTATGCATAGCCAGATCTTGGTGGATTTACTGGTGTGTTTATGGTTGCAGACATGTTGAAAGATCCACTTCAGTTGAGCTTCAAACCGCTGTAGCTGCAATGTGTAGACTGCCATGGATCCCTACAGCTCTCTGCACATTAGGAACTGTGGTCAGCTTTTTTGAAATAAACAGGTACTAGTGCATACTGGAAAAAAGTTAAAGAATTGAGAATTAATCTAAAAGTGCCACCTAATGATGCACTCTTAATTTTACAATTGTACCAAATCTATGTAGTTGATGGGAAAACAGAGTGAATATACTTTGAATAAATACTTTAGGTAATCCAAGAATGTATCATTAGTGGGCACCTTAACCTCCCTGCCGTTATAAAAAATTGCTGCGCACGGCAGAGAGGGTGTTTTTTGGCATTTTTTTTTTTTAGCATGTAGCTAGCCTAGCGCTAGCTACATGCTTCCCCCCCTCCCTGCGGCGTCCCCCCGAATGCGCCGATCGCCGCCGGCGCATATACCCATCCGGAAATCCCGTTCTGAACGGGATTTCCAGGAGGGCTTCCCCCGTCGCCATGGCGACGGGCGCGATGACGTCACCGACGTCATCGACGTCGTGACGTCAGAGGGAGTCCCGAACCACCCCTCGACGCTGCCTGCCACTGATTGGCCAGGCAGCGCACGGGTCTCGGGGGGGGGGCACCCTCTGATGCGGCGAGTTGCGGCGAATAGGCGCGGAGCGGCGGCGATCGTAAGTTACACGCAGCTAGCAAAGTGCTAGCTGCGTGTAACAAAAAAATTATGCAAATCAGCCCAGCAGGGCCTGAGGAATCCTCCGCGGCAGGTTACCCCGAGCTGAGCTCGGGATAACCGGCAGGGAGGTTAAAGGGAATGTCTGAGCTATTAAAAAAAACAAAAACAAAAAAAACATCTACTTACCCTCCTCCAGCCCCTTGCAGCTGACATGTCCCATGCCACAGCTCCACTCTCAGTCGCCGGCCTGGGGTCTCTAACTATAAATTCCTTAACCTCCCTAGCGGTATTGACAGATTATCCGTCCATAGAAAACATGCTGTGAACAGTATAAACGTGCATACACATCAATACTCTCCTGCACTGTATACTTGCCCTTGCTTGACACATTTTGGCAAGTTACAGGAAAAAAAAAAAGTTATAAAAATTAGTTTTATCATTTTTTTGCACAAAAATCCTGGGGAAATTGAACGCCACTTAAAGAGGAGCTGTCACGAAAATCTCAAAATTTAACACACATACAAATAAGAAGTACGTTTCTTCCAGAGTAAAATGAGCCATAAATTACCTTTCTTCTATGCTGCTGTCACTTACAGCAGGTAGTAGAAATCTGACATTACCAACAGATTTTGGACTAGCCCATCTTCTCATAGGGGGGTTCTCAGGGCCTTCTTTATTTTTAAAAGCACTTCGTACATGGCAGTTGCTCCATCCAACTGCCAAAATAGTGTGCAGCGAACAGGGAGGCTGGCCAGCATCTTTGTATTAATCAATTTCAGGGAATGTAAAGAATAAAGAATATAGGCCATGCTGAGAATCCCCCATGAAGAGATGGACTAGCCCAAAACCTGTCTGTAATGTCAGATTTCTACTATCTACTATAAGTGATAGCAACATAGGAAAAAAGTTATTTATGTCTCATTTTACTATGGGAGAAATGTACTTCTTATTTGTATGTGTTTTCAATTTTAAGATTTTCGCGAAAGTCCCTCTTTAAATCAGCCTTGATAGAGAACATTCTACAGTCTGAACAAACTGACCAATAAACAAAAATCCTGATTTCGGTAACTACTAGATGCAACTCGGTCGGTGTATGTTATTTTCACACAAATTCTAAACACATCATATGAAATATATATTTGTGTACAGACTGCTTTCATGTTGTATTACTATGTGAAATAATCCTGACAGTTATCACAAAAAAAGAACAATGACTATGGCATCCAAGGACCAGCCACGGCTCTCTAACTAATGAAGAAATACAGGCCAGTAATTTTCCATAATATGAAATATTTACTGAGCTAAGCAAATGACAAAAATATACAGACCAGGGTAACATACATTGATGTAGAGAATGCACACTGAATAAATTACCCGCCTCTTTTTCTTAAACATTTTGTTTTCTTATCTATATAAATAATTCATGGGTGGTACATGTGACATTCTGACTTTCTCTTTAATCAGTCATCAGTCATATTTCATCCATTTTATAGCCATTTAAGTCCCTTTCGTTGTTCTGTACTGTATAGCCTGTTATTTCATCTTACTAAAAAGAGAAAAGAACACAAAGTAGCCATTTTACACTGTAGTATTCCGAACATGTTCCACTTATTCCTTCATGTTGCTTAGAGTTTTATTAACTGAGGCTTTGAGATTGACTGGGCAAGGCAATTTGAGAAAAAACAGGGGTGTGATGTGTATAATGGCATACATTTAATAAAGGCACTGGTAAAAAGGGTATGAGGTAATGCCAACCATAGAACATCAGTATCTTTATCGAAATTCTGCTGTCACCCTCTATAACCTAATTCTCACACTAATCCTAAACTATCTACACCTAACGCTAACCTCCCCACCACCTACTACTAAGACTAACCGACCCTACCTACACCTGACCTGATATTAACCTACCCCCACCTACTCCTAAGACTAACCTACCCTACCTACGCCTAACACTAAACTCTTACATCTGCACCCAGCTCTACCCCCCAACCCTCTCTGTCAGTTTAATGCTCAGGATCTATTACCACGCTCCCCGCCACAAACCCTATCACCCAAAATACTCCAGGACTTGGCTATATTGTAGCTGAGTGCCATTTACCTCTCCTCCACAATCCAGTGACCAGCTGAAACCCACTTTGCACCACCCAATAACTAGAACTTACAGTGCACCCCACTCTGCACCACATTTGTACTTGAGAAAGCTGGGAGCTGACAGGCTCAGTCCACATTAGATGCGGTTGCAGAATGCAATTCGCGGTCCGGGCTCCAGTTTTCTAAACCGGAACGTAAACAGATCAAAAACGGATCTGTGCTGCCCTTTTGCAGCACGTTTCCAGTCCATTTACGTTTTAACAAACTTATCTGTGTCAGGGGTTGCCATGCTGGAGGGGGTAGCAGCCAGGAAGGGGGGCAGCAGGCAAAGCGGCAGGGAGGAGGGTCAGACCCCGCCTCCCTCACCTGGGTCCCCCTTCCGTACTCCCCCTCCAGATCGTTTCCTTACAATCAAGCATATAGCAAGCGGCGAGCTGGTAACTCACTCACTTCCTTGTTCCACCGCTCGCCGCGTGACTTCCTGCAATGCCGCCCACTGAAACTAGAAATATATATATACTAGCTGGTCGCCCGGCGTTGCCCGGGTATGTAATTGGCTAGTGTTAGCTCTGTCCACTTTTTCTAATCCTAACACACAATTACCTAGTTTGTGAGCTTTGCGGTCTTTGGCATCAATAATTGGCTGTGGCTCCACTACTTTGAAAATCAATAGGTGAATTTTGATTAGCTTTTGTAGGCTCCACCTACTTTTCTGAATATTAATCCCAGTCACCCACTGTGCAAAGTTTAAGAACCCTGCCATTGACAGACAGTGTAAGAATGGCTGCAGTTTACATTCTGGCAGTTACATTTTTATTTTTCTCCACCCACTGACGTCCTGATGTTTCCCGGGTATGTATTTGGCTGCTGTTGGCTGTGGCCACTTTTTCTAACCCTAACACACAATTGTCAATAGTCAATGACCAAGTTTGTGAGATTTGTGGTCTTTGGCATGAATAATTTTCATTGAAATGAAACACATCTGATTCGCTGTTTGTAGCCCCACCCCTTTTCTAAATATTTAACCCCAGTCACCCAATGATCAACTGTACCAGGTTTGAGGCTTGTGCCATTAACAGTGCAAAAATGGCAGCAATTAAATATTTGCCTTGAAAATCAATAGGTGAATTGTGATTGTTTTTTTAGGCTCCACCCACTTTTCTGAATATTAATCCCAGTTACCCAGTGACCAACTGTGCAAAGTTTTAGAACCCCACAATTATTAGTGTAAGAATGGCTGCAGTTTACATTTTCCCAGTGAAATTTGTGTTTGTCTCCGCCCACTGAAGACTCGGCACTGCCCAGGTATGTATTTGGCTGGTGCTAGCTCTGCCCACTTTTTCTAACCCAAACACAAAATTACTTAATGACCAAGTTTGTGAGCTTTGAGGTCTTTGGCATCAATAATTTGCATTGAAATAAAATAAATCTGATTGGCTGTGGCTCCACCCCTTTTTTGAATTTGAACCCCAATCACCCAATGGCCAACTGTACCAGGTACAGGTGATTAACAGTGCAAGAATGGCATCAATTAAATATTCCCCTTAAAGATTAATAGGTGGATTTTGATTGGCTTTTGTAGGCTCCACCCACTTTTCTGAATATTAATCTCAGTCACCCAGTGACCAACTGTGCAAAGTTTGAGAACCCTACCATTAATAGTGTAAGAATTGCTGCAGTTTACATTTTCTCAGTGAAATTTGTATTTGTCTCCGCCTACTGATGACCCAGCATTGCCCGATTATGTATTTGGCTGGTGTTGGCTGCGCCCACTTTTCCTAACCCTAACACACAATTACTTAATTACTCAATGACCAAGTTTGTGAGCTTTGCGGTCTTTGGCATCTATAACCTGCATTAAAATGAAACAAATCAGATTGGCTGTTTGGGGCTCCACCCCCTTATATAAATTTAAACCCCAGTCACGCAATGATCAACTGTACCAGGTTTGAGGCTTGTGCCATTAACAGTACAAGAATGGCAGCAATGAAATATTCCCCTGAAAAATCAATAGGTAATTTTTGATTGTTTTTTGTAGGCTCCACCCACTTTTCTGAATATTAACCCCAGTCACCCAGTAACCAACTGTGCAAAGTTTGAGAACCCTACCATTAACAGTGTAAGAATGGCTGCTGTTTACATTTTCCCAGTAAAATTTGTATTTGTCTCCGCCCACTTATGACCCGGCGTTGCCCGCTTATGTATTTGGCTGGTGTTGGCTGTGCCCACTTTCCTAACCCTAACACACAATTAATCAATTACTCAATTACCAAGTTTGTGAGCTTTGCGGTGTTTGGCAATAATAATTTGCATTGGAATGAAACAAATCTGATTGGCTATTTGTGGCTCCACCCCCTTTCTGAAATTGAACCCCAGTCACCCAATGATCAACTATACCAGGTTTGAGGCTGGTGCCATTAACAGTGCAAGAATGGCAGAAATGTAAATATTCCCCTTGAAAATCATTAGGTGAATTTTGATTGGCTTTTATAGGCTCCAACCACTTTTCTGAATAATAACCCTAGTCACCCAACGACCAACTGTGCAAAGTTTGAGAACCCTACTATTAACAGTGTAAGCAAAACAAAAGTTTGCTTTCTTAAAACAGAAAGAATTTGTGATAATTCAGGTTGGAGTGAGCTTGAGATGTCTCCCAGTGCATCACTGCTGAAAATATGCTAATTAACCATTGTTACCCTTAGAAGCTAAACACACCTCCAGAACCACTGGAAAACAATGATGTGTCAGTTTGATAAATTGTACAGAGCCATAATAATCCAACACGCATACAGACTGTTTTGGACTGTTTGATCCTCATCAGTACATGGCATGGATTAATTTGGCTCTATGCAATAGGGCTTGTAACACCAAGAGGGACATGCTACCCAGCAAGCTCATGGTGACCCAGAACTCATTGGAGTGTGTAAGGGACTACAATGGTCCTAAAAGCCCCCTTACTAAGATGTTAAGAAAAACAAAAGTTTGCTTTCTTAAAACAGAAAGAATTTGCGATAATTCAGGTTGGAGTGAGCTTGAGATGTCTCCCAGTGCATCACTGCTGAATATATGCAAATTAACCATTCTACCCTTAGAAGCTAAACACACCTCCAGTGTAACAGTGTAAGAATGGCTGCAGTTTACATTTTCCAGTGAAATTTGTATTTGTCTCTTTTTGGTTATGGGAATAAAAAGTATCCTATACTTTATTCCAGGTAATGTACTATGTGTGTGCCAAATTTCATTCAAATCCGTTCAGCCGTTTTTGCGTGATCGAGTAACAAACATCCAAACATCCAAACATCCAAACATCCGAACTTTCCCATTTATTATATTAGTAGGATATATATATACATACAGGTAGTCCCCAGTTTAAGTATGAGATAGGGACTGTACATTTGTTCTTAACTTGAATCTGTTCTTAAGTCGGGACGTTTGAAACCACTTCTTCAAACTTCCCCCACAGAAATTACATCATTGCGACAGGATCGGGCCGTTCGTATTGGCAGGTCGTTCGTAAGTCGGGCGTCTGTAAACTGGGGACTACCTGTATATATACTCTGTTAAGCGCTGTGGAAGATAATTATAAAAGAGTATCTGAGAGGGGTAAAACATTTGAAGTTCACTAATCGGGGGCTTCTTCCAGCCTCTGTCATCTTTGAGGTCCTTCTGTGTCTTTCAGGTCCCTTCCATTTTTTCACTGGCACCTCAATGAATTTGCAACTGGCTCAGTCATATGTGCTGTCTTGGCCATTTCTCTCCTTGATTGCATTGCCATTACCAGGGGCGTTTTGCACATGGACTGTGAAGTCTTGTAACTTTGTAAGCGTGATTGACTATTCTTGAATATGTATGATAAGAAGACAAGACATCAGGGGTGTAACCAGACTTCATAGGGCCCCCCTGCAAAAATGACGACATGGGGCCCCCTTTGTCTCTGAACCCTATGAGGGTCTTGTGATTGGGAGATGGTGAATGGCAGCAGGTTGTGTTCTTCTGTGAAGCAGCGTCTGGAAGCAGAAAAGATTTACAGCTACTCTGCATGGCAGTGACTTTTTTTGAGTGAATGGGGAGGTTTTTTGCTAATTGGCTGCACTTGCGGTTGGGGAAAGGGAGGAGGAGGGGCCCCCAAAGGCAGGGGTCACAGGGGTGATTGCTATGCCCATGCAAGACATATATAATTTATATTGTACTTTTCTCCTGGCAGACTCAACGCACCAGAGCTGCAGCCACTAGGATGTACTCTATACACAGAATCAGTGTAAGGGAAGTCTTGCCCAAGGTCTCCTCACTGAATAGGTGCAGGTTTTGTGAACAGGAAGAGCCAAAATTCAAACCCTGGTCTCCTGTGTCAGAGGCAGAGCCCTTAAACAGTACATTATCCAGTCACGCATTCACGCAGCCATAATAAGAAGGTGGAAAAATAGTCAGTAGGACTAACCAGTCCTTTGGCCCAATAATGCAGCTAGCCAGACACAAAAATAGCAACCTCAATTTAGCTAATTAAGTCTTTGTCCAAGAAAAGGGGTGCAGAATCTGAAGAGTACCATAAAAGCATTGTTCATTACCTGAACCAGCTGTCCAAGCCTAATTAGGCAAAGCTCATTACCGTAGAGTAAAGGCACGTACACGCACCAGACTTTTTCAAACTACGGGTCGTCATACCCGCCCACGGGGCGGTTGTTCTAACAACAGTTCTACGTGAGTGCAGGCTGTCGTCAGACTAATAAGATGGATCAGTCAAAATCAGTCTTATCAGTCTGACGACAGCCTGTACTCACATGGAACTGTTGTTAGAACGACCACCCCTCGGGCGGGTCTGACGACCCGTTGTTTGAAAAAGTCTGGCATGTGTACGTGCCTTTAGAATATAAGAACTTTGCTAGTTATTTTGATTACTTGTTTACACAGATCTATACATTAATCCCAATGGACTGGCAGATGAAACATTGTGGAAACTGTGCAGATTGTTGAGCAAAAAAGCCTGCACTGAGGACTAATTTATAGTGATGCAATACAGATTACAAAGTGAGCATTTACATTGTGCCCTGTGAGACATGCCAGCTCTGGTCATACCACCAGGATATTTTGCTATTTCTAGCATGTGCTGTTACATGTAGACTTATGATGTTTTATTTTGGGAGAAATCCAATTTATGAGCACATAAAAGCCTTATGTCAATATTCTAACGATAAATGAACCAAAATAATTCCAGTAAATCCCACAAGTAAATATAGCAAATTCCCAATTGTGCGTGTTTGTCTTTTTCACAAATTGACTACTAGAATGTTTTCATTGCGTCAATTAAGCCCATTGTTCCTTGAATAGTAGATTCTTCTTGATGCTCAGCACTAATTGTTTCCGGAAACCTGGTATTACACATACCTGCTGCAAGTAACACCTGCCGGAACACTCCTATTTATCAGTCATCTCATCTGACGGCATGATGCAGATCCCAGATCACACACACAAGCTGAGACTGTCTAAAGCCTCGTACACACGCTACAATTTTCCGGTAACTAGGATGCTTTAGAACAGCTTGGACTATTTGTAATGGTATATACTGTAACTTTGGATGTTCCCACAGACGGTGACAGTTTGTGAAGGGAATAGTTTTGGACTGGACACTTTTTACTCAAATGTAAACAAAGCTGAGAAACGTTTTACCCCAAATCCACAATAATGCCTTTTGCGCATTGTTTTATTATCTTTATGGAGACACCTACTGTATATACTCGAATACAAGTCGACCTTGTGTATAAGTAGACTCCAATATTCAACCCTCTTAAGCTGGAATGTTTTATTGACTCAAGTATAAGTCTACCCAGCAAAGTCAATGGCTGCACTTGCGGCTCTGGAGGGGTTAATGACTGCACTGCATACAGTATTGTAGTCATTAACCCCTCCTAACCCCTCCTGTCCCTTAAGTGCACCCAATACCTCCTCCAGGACCCCAAGTGCTATTTATTTATTCACTCCATTTTATGCAGCTCAGTATTTCCCCCTGCCCCTTTCCTTGGTAATTGTTGTGGCCAAGACTTTCACACCTGTGTTTTCTTGGCATTTCCTTTCCTCAAAGTATCACTTACCACAGGGTAAGTTGCTGCAAATGGGAATGTCACAATTAGTACACACATTACTCAGTGTGCTCAGTGTTGCCTGTGACTCGTTTATAAGTCGACCTCTATACTTTTATGAAGTGAATCAGACCTACATTTCTAGACTTATACTCGAGTATATACAGTATGTCATTTCCCGTCAAAAAATGCTGGTTGAATAAAAGTAACTTTAAGTCAAATTTTTCCAAGGGTATGAATAATTATGGGCAGCACTGTATATATATATATATTATACATATATTTATACAGACATATATTGCCATTCTGAGTTTCCAGTTTGAGAAATGGCTTATAATTCCCAGTTTACCAGTAAAAGAATCCCTGAGAAAGTTAAATTGTTCTCTCAATTGTTTCAGAGCAGCTTGACCCCATGGCACCGATGCAGTCCGCAGGGGCTGCTGATGTCTTCATATGTATTCACAGATCTCTGTGAACTTTTAAAAGTCAAAGATCTTCTTGATACCTCCAAAGCCTTGTAATTATAAAGACAAATATTTGACGCTGACTAAAATGTTGACTCGTGGCAGTTATTTGGCATCACTGAAATGTCTTACTATTTTGTATACCTGCAGAGAGCAGATATTTACACTCTGCAAATGTTACCTTTTCCTGAGGACAACTGGCGGCTTGCATTTTGTAACGGAAAAAAAAAATACACTTAATGGAAGAAAGTTGAAATCGGAAGCAACTTGTGCTGAAACAAATTCTCAGTGTCTGTGTTTTTTGTTTTGTTTTTTACTTTTTTATTCATAACTGTGTTTAAAAAACAACAACATAACAACAAAACAAATAATTACAGCAAAAGTTCCATAATATTCTTATATGTGCATCAGGTGAAAAAAAAATTAGTGAGATTCTCATCTATGGAGAGGGAGTGCTTTTGATCCCATAGTTCTGTGCTATCTCCCCCCCCCCCCCCCCTCATGTTCTGTGCCTTTGGGACTCCTTGAAAGCCTTTGGAAGTAATTGCATCGCTGAATACTTCAAAATAGTACTGCATTTTTGGACGTATTTGGAGACACAAGCAGGGGTTCTCTCATGAAGCAAGGTGATACACTTGCATCAGGCGCAGAGATTATACGGACAGCATGTTTGAACTGTTTGAACTTACAGCATGCAGTCAGAGAAAGAGGAGAAGTGAGAGGAGAGCAAGGGAAGAGTTAGGGGAAGAGGTCATCATTGGGAAAAACAGCTTGTTGTGCTGAGTGAGGAGTCTGACAGTGAGTGAGGAGGGGGGAGGCAGGAGAGCAGCAGTGTTTCATTAAACTTGTACAGCAGAAGAGAGGAGGTGGCGCTGCTGTCCTGACTGAGGAGGAATGGAGGACGGCCGAATGGCTGAGGGTGAGCAGTTTGTTTGTTGTGTTGAGCTTCTGCACGTCATGCTTCAAGTTGTTGCATATGCTCCCTTGCTGACTGAGGACATTAAATGAAGCAGAGTAAATTGTTGGATGCTGTGCGATAATTTCACAAGCAGTAGGGGTGCATCCTCACAAGTTTGCCTCAGGCAGCAAAAAGTCGAAGTTTGCCTGAAGAGGACCAAAGACATATTCGACCAAGCTGGCCAAAGAACTTCTCTAAAATCCATTGCTGGGAATGTCACTGAATGAGGGTCAGGAAGGCTCTGTGGGATCTAGGGCCTTACCTCTCCATAGGTTTGTATCATTTTTTCAGCTTGCTTCAGTGTTGATTCAATTAATTACAGAATAAATGCCTAATACACCCCTCCCCCCCACCCCCAATCATTTGTCTCAACTCTACTGTGCTTCCCAGGCCCCAGCAGGATCAGCATTGCCACTCACCTGTCCTGGCACGCTGCTCCATCCGTGCTCCGCATCTTCCTCCTGCTGCCTGCCTCCTCTCATTGACCTGGCACATGTTATTGCGTAATGATATGCGACGGGTCATAGAGAGGAAGCAGCCAATGGGGATAAGGATGGTAGCACAGACGGAGTAGCGCGCTGGGATAGGTGAGTTGCAATGCTGATAATGTAGGGGCCCGAGGAGCAAAGTAAAATTAAGGGGGCAATCGAGAAGGGGGTTTAGCAGTATGGGGGGCCCCAGAGCAATTGCTCCCTTTGCCCCAATGTTAGTGCCTTCCCTGCAACCTATTTTTAAAAACCTCCCTTAGGGCTGCCCAGGGGGCAGCAGCCAACCCAGCCAAGACCACCAACACAGGCTGACAAAAACCCAAATAAAAGGGACTATAGAAAGCTGCAAGGAATGATACATAGAGGAATGGAGAAGTGGCATAAAGAATTTCCATAAACTCACTGTCTACCAATCACTACAGAGGGAGTACACAATGGCTCCATATCTGGAGAGGCTACACCATCACAAAGACAGACAGACCCTGAGTCTGTACCGTCTGAGTGCCTACAGCCTGGAGATAGAGACAGGGCGGCACAGACATAGCCGGCCTTTGATATGAGCGACCGGAGCGGTCGCTCAGGGCGCCAGCTTCCAAGGGGGCGCCTATAGCTGGTTACCTATACTGAGGGCACCTACACCTGATTTCCTATGCTGAGGGCACCTATAGCTTTACTAAGGGCTCCAACACCTGGCTACCTTTACTGAGGGCTCCAACACCTGGCTACCTATACTGGAGGCACCTACGCCTGGCTACCTATGGGGGGATGAAAACCTTCAAATTACTTCCTATACTGGGGGCACCTATGCTTGGCAACCTATACTGGGGGCACCTATACCTGGCTACCTACCTATACTGAGTCTGAGGGCATTTTTTTTTTGGGGGGGAGCACTGCGGCTATAACGCGTGGCGCAAATTGTCAGTGCTGTGCTATTATTCTAAATGGGTGGAAGGTGGCTAACTGTCCCACTGATTGTTTTTATTAATATTCCTGAAAGGTTCTAGTCTTCATTTTTAAGTGTATTCAGGATAATGCACTCTTTCCATCCATTCGTGGTTATTAATAGTATTTTTTCTATTATACATACATGACACAGAGATCTGAGCATTTGGCGTGATGTGTCACAACGTCAAAAAGGCTGGAAACCACTGTTCTAGGAGATATCTCAGGAGAAAAGGGGAATTTCATGTGGGCCTGTGTGTGTGTATACGTGCGTGCGTGTGTGTGTGGATATGCACATGGGAAGAGGATGAAGGGAGGGGGGGCACAAAAATCAGGTTTCGCTCATGGCGCTGTGAAACCTAAGGCCGGCCCTGGGCACAGACAGACATGGAAGCCCCGGGAGGAGAGACTGTGCAGACAATGTGACCAGGAGGTCTTAGAGGATGAGGCTCACTTCCTGCTACACTGCAGCAAATACGCACCTGTGAGGACCACCCACTTCCAGAGACTCTCCGCCCACATCCAGGATTTTACCTCCACAGAGAGGAGAGGAAACTCTACATCCTACTGGGGGAGGAGGAAACATGTAAATACCTGCCCGATATGTCACAGCCTGCCACCAACTGAGAGGAACATGATACCACATGGACTGTATACCCCCAATACTGCCCATGGACTGTATATCCCAGCCCCCCATAGTGTCCCTTACATCCCTCACACCCTAAGGACTACATACCCCAACCCCCTATACCCTTTCCTTATTCCTACAAACTCCTCCCCATGTTGATGCTTTGTTTTGCTTTGGCAATGCTAAATGTATTTGGTCCTGCCAATAAAGCTTTTTTGGATTGGTTTGGATTGGATTGGATATATTTTATTAATATAGTGTTCAGATCCCTTTAAGTGGTGTTTGAATAAAACTGGTAACAAAGTATATTAAATAAAAAAAACACAGAAAAAAAATGTTTAAATAACTGTATGCCCTAATATCTAGTAGCTCTTTAATAAGTCAAATGCTTCTGTATATTGCTCTATTGCTAACGGAAACAATAGTTTATCTAGGACAGATGGTTAGCTGAATAAAATTATTAAAGTCCAGGACAAAGACAAGAAATTCCTCTCTACTCTACTCTGGACCGATACTGAATTGTGCCTCCATTCTACAACTCCGGCCTCTTGATTATCCCACATTCTGACATTGACAGAAGACACTTCCAGGAGACCATTGATTCATGCTACAAGGCCCACTTTTAACCCACTTTATTTAATCAGATAACAAAGCTGCAAGTAACATCAACCTTTTAGGAAGGAAAGTGAAGTATAATGTTTAGCTATTCAGAAAGAATTTATTTCACCCACAAATACTGAATTGTAATGTAGTCTAGGGGCAATTTATGGGGGAGGGAGGGAAATAAAAAAAATTGTTAGAAGAAAAGGAGATACAATTTATTTGGGTGCAAAGTTGTATGACCGAGCAATAAACCGTTAAAGTTGTGAAGTGATGAATTGTAAAAAATGGCCTGGTCGGGGGGGGGGGGGGGGGGGGGGGGGGGGTGAAGTTCGCTTGATAGTTGTAGGTATATTCATGCATATGAAAGCACCAATCAGAGAATGAAGAATTTGCCATGAAAATTGGATGGTTGGTAATACCGATTTCTGATTCTGCTGAAATTCCGATTACTGAAAATGCAGATTACCAATTCCGTGGATTTCCGATTACCAGTCTCAGAGGAGTCTTTTTTTGTCATTTTGTTAATAAAGTTAACTTTACTAGTTCTGAGTAGTGGACCAATCAGAGAATGCAGAATTATACAGCGGTAATCAGAATACCATGGAAATTATAGGCCATCACAAGACTCAGTCAGAAATACTCGGTAGTATCCAAGTCTTGTGATTGGTCTAAAATGACCACTGTAATCCAATTTTCATGGCAAAATCTTCATTCTCTGATTGGTCCAATGCTTTCGAGTTCTGTGATTGGGCTAAAATTACTGAGTTGCGGAAATGCTCCATTTCCACAGAAATTTGATTTCCGAGATGGATTTCCGAATTACCGTGGCAGTTAGCCCATTGCTGATTGGAAATGTGGAAATTTTAATTCCGCTGAATCTGAAAGAGCATCCTCCCTAATAGCTATAGCAATTGCTGCAATTTTCTGTGCCTTGGTGCATTTTAGCTCTGTTTTACAGTGATGGTAAGCTCATGCTGGATGCATTGCAATGGATTTAAATATTAGTGTCTTCCAGTAATGCACGTGTCTCAACACATAGTACTTCATCACTATTTATTTGCAATGGCGGTGCTTGCTGTCCAGTAACATTATCATGATGAAACTTTATATTTTAGGACCATTGCAACGTGTTGCTGTGGGGTAATAACTTCGCCTGACTTGATCTTCAGAGCTCATCACTACTTACCAGGACGGAGTGGCTTGCATTGTGCTTACATGTCTGACTACCATCAACTGGTCAGTAGCAATCCATGAGTCCTCCTAGATCTTTTTTTTGTTACTTCAAAAATGTGAGCACATTGTTTCCGTAAGTGACGACCCTGGAGGGCAATACTGCCTGGTGCAACACAAAAATATAGAACTACAATTGGATTGGGGAGCCCAGAGCATAATGTATTCAAAAAGGCTTTATTAAATAGCAATAACAAAAAGATCGATTAGTAAAATCAATAACCCCCCCCCCCCCCTTAAAAGATCAGAAGCACCTAGAATTAATGGCCATAAATATTCCTTGTCGGAGTGCACTAGCATTTAACCAGAATAGAGATGTAGCGAACTGTTTGCCGGCGAACGGTTCCAGGCGAACTTTGGGGGTTCGCGTTCGCCTGCACCAGGCGAACTTTTGCGGAAGTTCGATTCGCCCCATAATGCTCTATTGAGCAAAACTTTGACCCTCTACATCACAGTCAGCAGTCACATTATTGCCAAACGCACTGCTGGTCCTGGAGGCCGCCCCCCCCCTTCCTCCTCCTCCTCCTCGCAAGGTCCTTATGCCATTTCACTCACTTGTCTGCCTACACTAATTAGTTAAGGAATAGCTGCTTCCCTCCTTCCTTCTATCTATTTCTTCCTCCCTCCTACCGGAGGGAGGAGGGTCTCATCTGCCAGGGAATTATACTATTTCAAAACCAGTTTACATACCATAGCTGGGAATCGAACCCAGGTCAAACTGTGTGGTGGGCAAGCACCCTAACCGCTGTACCACAACAGTACTAACTGAAGCTGGCCTAGCATTTACTATGTATGCCCAATGCAATAGAAACATTAGGTTGCTTAAAGGTAACCTTAACTGAGAGTGATATTGATGTTTCCTGTAAACAATACCAGTTGCCTGGCAGTCCAGCTGATCTCTGTGACTGCAATAGTGGCTGAATCACACCCTAAAACAAGCATGCAGCTAATCCAGTCTGACTTCAGTCAGTGCACCTGATCTGCATGCTTGTTCAGGGGCTGTGGCTAAAAGTATTAGAGACACAGGATCAGCAGGCGATTCAGGCAACTGGTATTATTTTAAAAGGAAAAATCCATATCCTTCACCGTTTAAGTTCCCTTTAAGGATTTGTAGCATAAAAGCCAACTCACATTGGCTGGGATTTGAACCCGGGTCTCACTGTGTGGTGAGCAAGCACCCTAACCACTGTACCACAACAGTACTAACTGAAGCTGGCCTAGCATTTACCATTTATGCTCAATACCTCCAGGAATTAGAGCCCTTGAAATATGTTTTCTATCATTTTTCCAGCCAATAGAATTTTTTCAAATTTTCAAAGTTCACCTCCCCATTGAAGTCTATTGCGGTTCGCGAACTATTTCGCGAACCGAACCTTTCGCGGAGGTTCGCGAACAGGGTTTGCGAACCGAAAATCGGAGGTTCACAACATCTGTAAACCAGAACTATACTGTGTATAGAGATGGCCCGAACGGTTTACCGGCGAACGGTTCCCAGTGAACTTCCGGGGTTCGCGATCGCAGAGAACAGCGAACGTTTCCGGAAGTTCGGTTCGCCCCCATAGTGCATCATGAGGGGCAACTTTGACCCTCTACATCACAGTCAGGAGGCACATTGTAGCCAATCAGGCTACACTCCCTCCTGGAGCCACTCCCCCCTTATAAAAGGCAGGCAGCGTCAGGCTTTGGACTCACTGATGTGCCTGCATTAATTAGAGAAGGGAAAGCTGCTGCAGACTCTCATAGGGAAAGCTTAGTTAGGCTCTTGTAGGCTTCTTAGCTTACTCCTTGCTGATTCTTATTGCTAAAAAAGCACCCCTCAACAGCTTTTTTGAGAGCTTATCTTTTTCTTGTATTCTATTTTTTGTGTGTGTGTGTGTGTGTGTGTGTGTCCCACTGACACTTGTGTTGCATAGACAGCCTTGGTAATTCCTACTGTGTGTGCCACTGCCAGGCCCAGCACATTCAGTGACTACCTGTGTGTGACAGGTGCACATTGTAATACCCATTGTAATACCCATCAGTGAACCTGTTGTTCACTGTGCACCCACCTACTTACGTGAGCGCATGCAGTGTCACTGTGCCTGTCCGGTACCTGTCTGTGTGTGACAGGTGCACATTGTAATACCCATTACTGCATATACCTACCTGTTGTTCACAGTGCACCCACCTACCTACGTGAGCGCACACATTGTCACTGTGCCTGTCCGGTACCTGTCTGTGTGAGACAGGTGCACATTGTAATACCCATCACTGCATATACCTACCTGTTGTTCACTGTGCACCCACCTACCTACATGAGCGCACGCAGTGTCACTGTGCCTGTCCGGTATCTGTCTGTGTGTGACAGGTGCACATTGTAATACCAATCACTGCATATACCTACTTGTTGTGTTCAGCGCACCCACCTACCTACGTGAGTGCGTCCACTCCGTGCATACCTGTTAACTGCACCTGCGTGACTGCACATTGTATTAGTGAAGTCAGTGCATACCTTTCACTTCATCCCCCCAATATGGACAAAACAAAAGGCAGAGGCAGGCCACCTGGCAGGTCTGTTCGAGGTCACACTGTTGTGATTTCGTGCGGCCCTCGACCAAAGTACAGTATTTAGAAGGTACGTGCCAACAACCCCGAATATTGTCAGGACGTAGTCGACTATTTAGCACAGAACACCTCATCTTTCTCAGCTTCCACGCGCGTATCTTCCTCCTCCTGCTCTGACTCTGGTACACCACTTAACACTCAGTCGGCCGCCACCACCAAAGTGCCATCACCCCAGGGCTCAGCGGTGTGGAAATTGTTTTGTGTGTCTGCCCCAATGAGAGCAATGCCATCTGTACACTCTGCCACCGAAAATTGAGCCGTGGAAAGACCAAGGACCGCGTAGGGACAACTACCTTATGAAGGCACATGATTACTAAGCACAAACTGCAATGGGATGACCACCTGAGGAAAAGCAGCACACAAAAGCAAAGCCACACACCGCAGTGGAAGATACCAGGCTGTAATTTTTTCTCAAAAAAGGCGATGCCTAAACTGTACTGTGATGTTGAAAGGCAAGTGGTGACATCTCTGGCACACAGCGTTGGGTCAAGGGTCCATCTGACCACGGATGCCTGGTCTGCAAAGCACGATCAGGCCTGCCCGAAGACTAAGTCAGTCCCCACACACAGCACCTCTGCCTGCACGCAAAACAAAAGGCACGTACTTGTGCCAATTCCCCTTTGTGATCATTACCTTGCTGCAATGAAGGGGCTTGCGTATCACAATGAAGCAATGACCGCCGGCTATATGAGTGTCTGGGGAGGGGGGGGGGGGCACATCAAAGATAATAAGGTCGTTGCTTCATTGTGGACAGACCAAATTTGATCAGCTGGACAGTCACTGTTGTTCTATCATTGAGCTACCACAGCCCGGCGACCATATGGGCTTGAAAACCACCACGGCCTGCACTCTTTCCATGGTGCGTACCAGTCCAGCACGGCAGTCACTACACAAACAGCTGTTTGCGGTGCATTACACAGTGAGTTTGGTGTGTCAGTGTGAAGCAGTACTCTAATTACACTCCCTAATTGATGTATACACATGCAAGATGTTTTAAAGCACTTTAGGACTGCAATTTAGCATTCAATGTGATTTCTGCCCTTAAAACGCTGCTTTGCGTCCAATCCAGATTTTTCCCTGGGACTTTTGGCATCTATCCCACTCTGCCATGCCCCCCTCCAGGTGTTAGACCCCTTGAAACATCTTTTCCATCAATTTTGTGGCCAGCATAAATGTTTCTAGTTTTCAAAGTTCGCCTCCCCACTGAAATCTATTGCGATTCGCGAAAGTTCGCACGAACTG
Organism: Hyperolius riggenbachi; assembly: GCF_040937935.1. Classification (NCBI taxonomy): domain Eukaryota; kingdom Metazoa; phylum Chordata; class Amphibia; order Anura; family Hyperoliidae; genus Hyperolius; species Hyperolius riggenbachi. Next base: position 108,785,202 of record NC_090646.1, on the reverse strand, counting down.
AACTTTCGTGGAAGTTCGCAAACCGAAAATTGGAGGTTCGGGCCATCTCTAATTGTGTACACAATTTAAATCTTCAGGTCCATAGATCAGGTAAGCTTCTATATGTATAACATTTTTTGCAAAAGGGTGTGTGCTCAGACACCAAGTGAACCCTTATATACCTGGCTTTGCAGATAAGGCCTAATTTGCTTATTCATGAGGCATAGCTCAAGCAAATCTGCATTCTCTTTCGCATGCCAGGATATGCAGGGTTTTGCCAACTAACTCACCACAAAATTTTTGCCCTGCGGGGGATTAGTTTGCGCAGCACTTAGCACTTATCCAGGATCGCCACGTGAAGGCCCCCCAGGATCCCAGGAAAAGGGGGGCCAACAGAACTCCAAGCACTCTCACTGCCCCTGGGGGGAGGTTGAGAAGCGCGGGCGCCCCCCAAAGCGCTGCCACCACCGGAGAGGGTCGCCCACATCCACTTCCCAAAGGATAGGACCTACCTTATTTCGTACTGCGTCCAAGTGCATTATTATGCCAGGCCAAATGTGCGCAACTTGGGAGCACCATGAAAGGGGGGGAGTGATGCATAGGTCACCCCAAGCCGGTTAAAGCTCAGGGGCAACTCTACAGCACCACACCCCAATGGGGAAACAGGCTGCAGACAGCCCTTGTAAGGAGGGCCATCCACCACCTGCTTCCAGAAGGAAGAAAATGAATAACATTTTTTGCAAAAGGGTGTGTGCTCAAAGCTCACTCAAGCTTCTATATATAACAGCCAGAAATCCAGTAAGAGCAATTATAAACCTCAGTCACCCCGTTTTCAACAATCTAGCAAGCCTCTATGCATTATGCATGTACGCATCCATTACAGTCCTCTACAGGACAAACCTCGATCGCTATGCCAGGATGAGCCTCTTAGAACAATACACTCACGTATCCTTTAGGTGAACCTTCTGCTGTTATGCATTGGAATTCCTCCGACAGGATGTCTGGGCAGGGACAGCTCAACCGCCAGGTAGTGATATAGCAGCGATATCAGTGAAGTATCCACTCGGTTTACTTGGATAGCTGACACAGCAAACTTTCAGGCGTGGGTTGTAGTTAGTTCTCTCGTGCGACGATAACGTCGCATTCCCGGCAGGAGCGAGAGGAGGGATGCGGAGGCACGGGGGATGCCACAGAGGCCGCTTCCTGGTTCGGCGTCACACAGCACGTGATGCGTTTCGTCACTCTGGACTTCTTCAGACATGACAACACAAAAAATATGCTTTCCTCTCTCTTTTTTATTTTTTTTTTTTTTGTAACAATCCCAACTATGTTCTTTTTGCTTGGAAAATAACAAAGACTGAATAAAGAATTTGATTGTTTTACTGACTGATGGACTGATTGATGCATGGATAGATTGATTGATGGGTGGCTAAAGCTAGTTTATGTGAGACTATGGCATAGTTTTCTGCCTGTGTGACATTCTTTGGTAATGTGCTAGAGAATAAATGTTTCAGTCAAGTAAGTTTTAGGAGAGTCCCTCTAAGCAGTAAGAGAATGTGCAAGCATCGCTTCTAGCAGAATTCCAGGTTGCTTGACAGACTTATGCATTATGCTAAATTATTATGTAGATGTTGAAGTTCTACAAGACAGGGTATAACTTGAGTCAGCGCTCAGCTATTTATATATGCCAAGGAGGGCTCGGAGTTTAAAGGACCAGTGAACCTAAAATACATGATACGTTATGTAAAACAGCTGACTTTACTGAATTATAGCCATTGTGGTGTATGTAAAGGTTATTGTACCTGTGCAGAGAAGTGCCGTGCTTAACACTGTCTTAACATTTTCTCTAATGCTGAGGATCTCACAGATGGTCTGCTGCTTTCATCTCAGGCTGATAGACACTTTATTAAGCTCATGAATGGTACAAGTTATTCAGCTGTTACTGGTTAACAGGGATAATTATTCTAGAATGAGCCGTAGACGGTAGCAGGAAAAAAGGGTGCCGGCAAAGGGTGGACGAAAAGGGCGCCGCCATAGACACTAATGCAATTATCGTTAATTCGGTAAAAAAATCTCTTTGAATTACAGCAGGAGGGTGACCCAGGTAGTGTGGAGGAATGGGTATGCCCCCCGTGTGGTTACCACCCTCAACTTAAAGATTTGTGACTCGGTGTTGATTTGTTTCAGACATTTGTGCATTGTCTGAACATCAATGAACGCAACCTTAAATTTACTTTACAATGGGACACTAAGAATATCCCTTTTCTTGACATCAGAATAGGCATTGATGAGGGGTGGAATCTTTATATTCAACTGTTTCGCAAGGAAACCTCCACAAACTCCCTATTACAAGCTGATAGCTTCCACCCCAGACACACCATCAAGGGAATCCCGATGGGACAGTATCTTCGCCTTAGAAGAAACTGCTCCAAATTGGAGGATTTTAAGAGGGAAGCTGATGAACTCCGTAAACGCTTTCGTGCGAGGGGTTATTCAGACAAACATCTTAGACGTTCCTATCAACGGGCCCATATGAGCAGCAGGGACACTCTCCTCTCACACATTTCCTCTCCCAGCATCTGTGTATTGGTTACAGCACCCCCTATGATAACGTGACCGCATGTCACCACAGGGGGGCACTGTTACCAATACACAGATGCTGGGAGAGGAAATAGATGGTAGCTGTGAGGATCGGAGGAAGACACGTGAGTTTTAACTACTATGCCCTCTCCCCACCGCTGCAGCCACCTTCATATCTAACCTGTACTGCGGGGCACCTACCTATCTAATCTATACTGCAAACACCTATCTAATCTATACTGCAGGCACCTATCTAATCTATACTGCAGGCACCTATCTATCTAATCTGTACTGCAGGCACCTATCTAATCTATACTGCAGGCACCTATCTAATCTCTACTGCAGGGCACCTACCTATCTAATCTATACTGCAGGGCACCTATCTAATCTATACTGCAGGCACCTATCTATCTAATCTATACTGCAGGCACCTATCTAATCTATACTGCAGGCACCTATCTAATCTATACTGCAGGGCACCTATCTAATCTATACTGCAGGCACCTATCTATCTAATCTATACTGCAGGCACCTATCTAATCTATACTGCAGGCACCTATCTAATCTATACTGCGGGCACCTATCTATCTAATCTATACTGCAGGCACCTATCTAATCTATACTGCAGGCACCTATCTAATCTGTACTGCAGGGCACCTACCTATCTAATCTATACTGCAGGCACCAATCTAATCTATACTGGAGGCACCTATCTAATCTATACTGCAGGGCACCTACCTATCTAATCTATACTGTGGGCACCTATCTAATCTATACTGCGGGGCACCTCCCTATCTAATCTATACTGCAGGGCACCTATCTAATCTATACTGCAGGCACCTATCTAATCTATACTGCAGGCGCCTATCTAATCTATACTGCAGGCACCTATCTAATCTATACTGCGGTGCACCTCCCTATCTAATCTATACTACAGGGCACCTATCTAATCTATACTGCAGGCATCTATCTAATCTATACTGCAGGGCACCTACCTATACTGCAGGCACCTATCTAATCTATACTGCAGGGCACCTACCTATCTAATCTATACTGCATAGTGTTGGGCGAACATCTAGATGTTCGGGTTCGGGCCGAACAGGCCGAACATGGCCGCGATGTTCGGGTGTTCGACCCGAACTCCGAACATAATGGAAGTCAATGGGGACCCGAACTTTTGTGGTTTGTAAAGCCTCCTTACATGCTACATACCCCAAATTTACAGGGTATGTGCACCTTGGGAGTGGGTACAAGAGGAAAAAAAAATTAGCAAAAAGAGCTTATAGTTTTTGAGAAAATCGATTTTAAAGTTTCAAAGGGAAAACTGTCTTTTAAATGCGGGAAATGTCTGTTTTCTTTGCACAGGTAACATGTTTTTTGTCGGCATGCAGTCATAAATGTAATACATATAAGAGGTTCCAGGAAAAGGGACCGGTAACGCTAACCCAGCAGCAGCACACGTGATGGAACAGGAGGAGGCGCAGGAGGAGAAGGCCACGCTTTGTGAGACACAACAACCCCGGCCTTGCATGAGGGCAAGAAGCGTGCGGATAGCATGCTTTGTACCGCCATGCAGTCATAAATGTAATAAAGATAAGAGGTTCCATAAACAAGGACCGGCAACGCTAACCCAGCAGCAGCAGCAGCAGCACACGTGATGGAACAGGAGGAGGCGCAGGAGGAGAAGGCCACGCTTTGTGAGACACAACAACCCAGGCCTTGCATGAGGACAAGAAGCGTGCGGATAGCATGCTTTGTACCGCCATGCAGTCATAAATGTAATAAAGATAAGAGGTTCCATAAACAGGGACCGGCAACGCTAACCCAGCAGCAGCAGCAGCAGCACACGTGATGGAACAGGAGGAGGCGCAGGAGGAGAAGGCCACGCTTTGTGAGACACAACAACCCAGGCCTTGCATGAGGACAAAAAGCGTGCGGATAGCATGCTTTTTACCGCCATGCATGCAGTCATAAATGTAATAAAGATAAGAGGTTCTATAAACAGGGACCGGCAACGCTAACCCAGCAGCAGCAGCACACGTAATGGAACAGGAGGAGGCGCAGGAGGAGAAGGCCACGCTTTGTGAGACACAACAACCCAGGCCTTGCATGAGGACAAGAAGCGTGCGGATAGCATGCTTTGTACCGCCATGCAGTCATAAATGTAATACAGATGAGAGGTTCAATAAACAGGGACCGGAAACGCTAAACCATCCCAGATGTTCATTGGTCATGTTACTTGGTTGGGGTCCTGGAGTGTTGCGTAGTCGTTTCCAATCCAGGATTGATTCATTTTAATTTGAGTCAGACGGTCTGCATTTTCTGTGGAGAGGCGGATACGCCGATCTGTGACGATGCCTCCGGCAGCACTGAAACAGCGTTCCGACATAACGCTGGCTGCCGGGCAAGCCAGCACCTCTATTGCGTACATTGCCAGTTCGTGCCAGGTGTCTAGCTTCATGCCCGGTTTCAGGTCCAGCGGTGCCAGCCACAAATCTGTCTGTTCCTTTATTCCCCTCCAAATTTCCTCCCCTGTGTTCTGCTTATCCCCAAGGCAGATCAGCTTCAGCAACGCTTGCTGACGCATGCCAACAGCTGTGCTGCACTGCTTCCACGATCCTACTGCTGCTGGTGCTGGGTTAGCGTTTCCGGATGAGGTACAGCTTTGAGATGCGTTGGAGGAGAAGGAGTCAGAGAGGTAGGTGCTGCTGTTGTTATCCAGTGGGAGGGGCGGCGGTGCAGCTGTTTGCGGCGTGGGCAACACCCGCGCCGTAGCAGGTGAGGAATCGCTGCCAGGCTCCACAAGGTTCACCCAGTGCGCGGTAAGGGAGATGTATCGACCCTGGCCGAACGCACTCGTCCAGGTGTCAGTGGTGAGGTGAACCTTGCAGGCAACGGCATTCTTCAAGCTTCGGGTTATTTAGCTGACCACGTGCTCATGCAACTCAGGCACTGCAGAGCGCGCAAAGTGGTAGCGGCTGGGAACCACGTAACGTGGGATGGCCACTGACATCATGCCCTTGAAGCTGTTTGTCTCCACCACTCGATATGGCAGCATTTCGCAGGCCAGAACCTTGGCTATGCTGGCTGGCTGTTACTGCCACGGCCCGGGGGTCATTTGCTGGCAATTTCCTCTTGCGCTCAAACATCTCAGAGACAGACAACTCAACCGTAGGGCAGCACACCGAAGGGCTGTTGGTTGTTGTGTTTGATGAACACTGGGAGACCTCAAGAGCACTAGTCCGGAAAGTGACAGTGTCAGCATCGTCTGATGTTTGTGAATGTTGTGAACCACGCAATGGCTGGACTACTGCTGCTGCTGAGGCGGGTCTGGTGGTGAGTCTGGTGAACCCAAGGGAGGCAGTGTTGCTGGTGGTACCCTGTCCTGCCGCGTTTGCCCACAGTGTGGGATGTTTGGATAGAATGTGGCGGCTCATGCTGGTGGTGGAGAGGTTGTTAATACTTTTCCCCCTGCTCAGGCGGGTCTTGCACACCTTGCAAATCGCCATGGTAACATCCTCAGTGCAGTCTTCAAAGAAAGCCCAGACTTTGGAGCACCTGCCTTGCTGGCGATTTCTGTTTGCGCCTCTTTTGCCTCTCACTTGAACCATGCTTGCGGTGCCTGAAATTGCGCGCCGCCTACCTTGTGGCACAAGGCGAACTCGTGCAGCAGTGGGTTCCTCAACAGACTCATCTGTGCTGCTGCTACGACGGCGATGTTCTCGTTCACAAACAAAATCTGGGTCTATGTCCACATTGTCCATACCCTCCTCTTCCATCTCCTCAAACTCGTCATATGTCATTGTGGGGGGCCACCGCCGTGGAGTAGAGCTCCCCAGAACAACCTCTGCGCAGCTCACTCCAACGTCGTCTGGTTATCTGGCAGTTGTGTGCGTGGTGTCGCTGCCGGTTGTGTCAGCTTTGTGCCCACTGGCTCCTTGTAACTGGCTGAGGACTCGGACCTCGTGCGTGATGTGCTGGTGCTGCTTAACCCACTGCTGGACGCTTAAGAGGTCATCCAAGTAATTATCTGGTCCTGTTCTTTTGGATCTGTGAGGGTTGTTGTCCTGGACAACATGGGCGGTATTGAGTGGGTTTTCTTGGGTGCTCCCCTGTGGCCTGTACGTGAACCGTCAGGGGAAACACCTCTTCCCTTGCCCCTCCCTCTTTCACCGGATTTCTTCCTCATTTCACTTATCCTTAAAGTACACACTGACTGGCAGCAGTACAGTGGCAGTACAGAAATGCTATACAGTGGTGGGTGAGCGGTGTACCACTTTTGTCAGCAGCGACACAGAGCACAATGCTATACAGTGGCGGGTGAGCGGTGTACTACTGTTCCCAGCAGACACAGAGTGGAAGTAAACACAATGCTATATAGTGTGGCTGAGCCGTGTACACAGAGTGGCATTAAACACAATGCTATATAGTCTGCTATATAGTCACCCCGAACAGGGTGATGTTCTGCAGAACCCGAACAGTGGCAAACACTGTTCGCCCAACACTACTGGGAGGGAACGCAGATTTTAGTACCTAAACACACGATACAACATGTTTTCCGGGGTCAGACTCTGAGGCACATACAGATGGTCCCGATCATCATCCTCATCATACAACTCTTCTCCTGAGTCTGAACCACCCACCACCTCTGCCACCCCAACATCCCCAGACACAGACCCCTCATCGTCCTCAACATTAACTTGGGATGCTGGCCTGAGCCAGACCTCCTCCTCAACATCAGGCCCCATCATCTCCTCAATGGCAGCCCTCATTAATCGCTCTGGCGCCGGACCGATGGACACAACGTTCTCCTCCGGGGAGGGCTGCTGCTGACCACTGGCTGCTGGGGTGGATGTTATAGCTTGCGTGGGGCGTTGGCTGTTGCTGTTGTTGGGAGTGCTGCTCACAGCGGAGGTCTCTGGGGAACTCATGTTGAGCTCATATAGTGGTTGACGGTGAGTGGAGTATTACTGATCCCAGCAATATACACACTGACTGGCAGAGTACGCAATGCTATATAGTGTGGCTGAGCGGTGTACACAGAGTGGCAGTAAACACAATGCCATATAGTCTGGCTGAGCGAGCGGTGTACTACTGTTCCCAGCAGAATCAGAGTGGCAGTAAACAATGGTATATAGTCTGGCTGAGCAGTGTACACAGAGTGTCAGTAAACAATGGTATATAGTCTGGCTGAGCGGTGTACACAGAGTGTCAGTAAACAATGGTATATAGTCTGGCTGAGCGGTGTACACAGAGTGTCAGTAAACAATGCAATATAGTCTGGCTGAGAGGTGTACACAGAGTGTCAGTAAACAATGGTATATAGTCTGGCTGAGCGGTGTACACAGAGTGTCAGTAAACAATGGTATATAGTCTGGCTGAGCGGTGTACACAGAGTGTCAGTAAACAATGGTATATAGTCTGGCTGAGCGGTGTACACAGAGTGTCAGTAAACAATGGTATATAGTCTGGCTGAGCGGTGTACACAGAGTGTCAGTAAACAATGGTATATAGTCTGGCTGAGCGGTGTACACAGAGTGTCAGTAAACAATGGTATATAGTCTGGCTGAGCGGTGTACACAGAGTGTCAGTAAACAATGGTATATAGTCTGGCTGAGCGGTGTACACAGAGTGTCAGTAAACAATGGTATATAGTCTGGCTGAGCGGTGTACACAGAGTGTCAGTAAACAATGGTATATAGTCTGGCTGAGCGGTGTACACAGAGTGTCAGTAAACAACGGTATATAGTCTGGCTGAGCGGTGTACACAGAGTGGCAGTAAACACAATGCTATATATAGCGTGGCTGAGCGAGGTGCACAGTGGCAGTACACACAATGCTATATTAGTCAGGCTAAGCCGTGTACACAGAGTGTCAGAAAACACAATGCTATATATAGCGTGGCTGAGCGAGGTGCACAGTGGCAGTACACACAATGCTATATATAGCGTGGCTGAGCGAGGTGCACAGTGGCAGTACACACAATGCTATATTAGTCAGGCTAGCCTAAGCCGTGTACACAGAGTGTCAGAAAACACAATGCTATATATATAGCGTGGCTGAGCGAGGTGCACAGTGGCAGTACACACAATGCTATATATAGCGTGGCTGAGCGAGGTGCACAGTGGCAGTACACACAATGCTATATTAGTCAGGCTAGCCTAAGCCGTGTACACAGAGTGTCAGAAAACACAATGCTATATATATAGCGTGGCTGAGCGAGGTGCACAGTGGCAGTACACACAATGCTATATATAGCGTGGCTGAACGAGGTGCACAGTGGCAGTACACACAATGCTATATATAGCGTGGCTGAGCGAGGTGCACAGTGGCAGTACACACAATGCTATATATAGCGTGGCTGAGCGAGGTGCACAGTGGCAGTACACACAATGCTATATATAGCGTGGCTGAGCGAGGTGCACAGTGGCAGTACACACAATGCTATATATAGCGTGGCTGAGCGAGGTGCACAGTGGCAGTACACACAATGCTATATTAGTCAGGCTAGCCTAAGCCGTGTACACAGAGTGTCAGAAAACACAATGCTATATATATAGCGTGGCTGAGCGAGGTGCAAAGTGGCAGTACACACAATGCTATATATAGCGTGGCTGAGCGAGGTGCACAGTGGCAGTACACACAATGCTATATATAGCGTGGCTGAGCGAGGTGCACAGTGGCAGTACACACAATGCTATATTAGTCAGGCTAGCCTAAGCCGTGTACACAGAGTGTCAGAAAACACAATGCTATATATATAGCGTGGCTGAGCGAGGTGCACAGTGGCAGTACACACAATGCTATATATAGCGTGGCTGAACGAGGTGCACAGTGGCAGTACACACAATGCTATATTAGTCAGGCTAGCCTAAGCCGTGTACACAGAGTGTCAGAAAACACAATGCTATATATATAGCGTGGCTGAGCGAGGTGCACAGTGGCAGTACACACAATGCTATATATAGCGTGGCTGAACGAGGTGCACAGTGGCAGTACACACAATGCTATATATAGCGTGGCTGAGCGAGGTGCACAGTGGCAGTACACACAATGCTATATATAGCGTGGCTGAGCGAGGTGCACAGTGGCAGTATACACAATGCTATATATAGCGTGGCTGAGCGAGGTGCACAGTGGCAGTACACACAATGCTATATATAGCGTGGCTGAGCGAGGTGCACAGTGGCAGTACACACAATGCTATATTAGTCAGACTAGCCTAAGCCGTGTACACAGAGTGTCAGAAAACACTGCTATATATATAGCGTGGCTGAGCGAGGTACACAGTGGCAGTAAACAATGCTATATATAGTGTGGCTGAGCGAGCGGTGTACTACTGTTCCCAGCAGCGACACACAATGACTGGGGGGGACCCTGGCTAGCGTGGCTGGAGAGCGAACTACCCTGCCTGCCTACCCAAAGCTAAACCCACAGACAAATGGCGGAGATATGACGTGGTTCGGGTATTTATTTACCCGAACCACGTGACCGTTCGGCCAATCAGAGCGCGTTCGGGCCCGAACCACGTGACCCGTTCGGCCAATCACAGCGCTAGCCGAACGTTCGGGGAACGTTCGGCCATGCGCTCTTAGTTCGGCCATGTGGCCGAACGGTTTGGCCGAACACCGTCAGGTGTTCGGCCGAACTCGAACATCACCCGAACAGGGTGATGTTCTGCAGAACCCGAACAGTGGCGAACACTGTTCGCCCAACACTACTGCAGGGCACCTACCCATCTAATCTATACTGCAGGACACCTACCTATCTAATCTATTCTGAGGGGCACCTACCAATCTAATCTATACTGGAGGCACCTACCTATCTAACCTATACAGAGTGTGTGCTTCCACAGCATATGTCTCTAGGCCTCGCATATGACACTCGCCCCAGGCCCCGCATACTCTAAGGCCACCTCTGGTGGCAGCCCCGCAGGTGTGCGTTTCACCGGCCTTGACCGCATTCATAGTACGATCCGGGGAGGTAACTGCAATCGCCTGCTGCTCCAAAGAGAATCCAGATGGATCTTTGACCTTAGGGCCATCAACCCATCTGGGTTGAATGAGAATGTTAGCTATTCCTCCTTTTTAACTCTATAGTGATCGGTCGATGGTCGACCGATTGCTAGGTTTATGGTCTGTTTCGGATCTCTCTCCTCCTGTGTACCTTGGATTGTTCTCAGTGTGGCACCCTTGCTCATTTACCCAGAGCTCTATTTTGAGCAATGACAAGAATTTTATGGATATCACCCTGTTGGGGTTGATATGGATTGCTAATATAATCCTTTTTTCCTTTATTTATAGTCATCTGGGTTTGTTTTTCCACCATTACTTTGTATTACGTTGTTATTTATTTCTCACTATATTAAATATGATTTGTTTGGTTTGTGTGTTTTGTCTTGTAATGGATGCGGCATGCTGCCAGGGCCGGCGCTACCATAGAGGCAAAAGTGGCAATTGCCCCAGGGCCCCAGTGCATGTAGGGGCCCCCAGGGCATCTCCATCCCATCTTAACTGTTGCTCCCCGGGGCCTCTGCAGAGTCTTTGACAGAGCAGCGTCTCACCTGTGCTGGAAGACAGGTGAAACACTACACTGCCAAAGACTCTGCAAGGACCCCAGGGAGAACAGTTAAGTTGGGTGGTGATTGAGAAAGAGGGTCAGCAGCCAGCTCAGGGGCCCAGGAGGGAAATTTGTTGCAAAAAAGGGCCCCTAATGCTACTTTTTGGTTGGGGGGTGTCTATTGGGGGGTCCCCAGATTTATTCTGCCCCGGGGCCCCACTGTTACTAGAACCGGCCCTGCATGCTGCTGTAGTTCCATCTACCTGCTCGTTCCCTGCTTTGGGATGGCTGGGCTCCATAGTCCCTCTTCTCCCTCGAGGCATCGCCCCCCTCCTTTGTGTAGGTGAACTCCTGTATTTAAGTTTGGTGAGACGCCGTAGGTCTGTTGAAATGCCACGCCTCTTCTGAAAATCCAGAAGTCCGGCAAAACATGTCTAGGCCAGCGTGGTATGGCGGCTGAGAGCATCAGAAACCCGCCGACCGCCGCACCTGCATCTCCCACTTCTTCCGGTCTATTTCTCTGGTGGTGCTTCTGCTGGCCTTCCCTGCAACAAGCGTGCTTCAGTATCTTGACACGCTGTGTACTGACCTCTATTGGAGCATATCCTCATATGGACATTGCTGGGATTCACCCTCAGGATCTATAACCTCATCCTACGGAGCAGACCAGACACCAGGACTCTGGTACTGTATGCACACACTCAGGGCGGGGCCGAGGCAGAGGCTGGAGAGGCTCCAGCCTCAGGGCGCAGTGTAGGAGGGGGCGCAGAATTCATTCAGCTGTCATTCCTAATTGTGTTTGAAGCAGAGAGAAATAAGAAAAAGGGATACATGGCAGTGACTGCAAGCCAGATAACTAGATATTAAGGTGTTGGGGAGGTTGTGGGCCCTGTGGCGCCTCTTAGTCTAATAGCAATCAGTGTGTGACGGCTGGGGTGGGGGGGATGGGGGGGCACACTTTGGTGTCTCAGCCTTGGGTGCTGGAGGACCTTGTTCCGGCTCTGCACACACTACTCTGGCTGCCTCTCATGTGCCTTCTACCTGGTTTGCACAGGACTTCTTCATGATTTATGTTGCACACAGTGTCTGTCGCTCCTGGTCTATAGTGGATGGACTATGAGCTGTTGCTTATTTACTAACAAGCTATTACAGAGGACCCCCTGCCCTGCTATGTGTAGGGGTCACGCTACTAACTTTTTGCTCTCCCTTTGAAGCTTTGCTTTGTGCTCAACTTTTCATATGTGGGCCTTGCTGCTACTTGCTCGCTTTTAATCCTTCTGGAGTTTCAACCCTGATAACATCAATTGTTACTCTCCATATGTGGAAACTGATATGAACTGTCAAATGTTTGTTGCTCGGATTATTGGCCAGTTCTAGGAACTTTGAACTGCTATATACTTCAAACTGGCAATCTTTTTTGGGAATTCGCTTTTATATTAAATCCAATTTAAGTATATGCAGGAGGTACCTCCCAGACAACCCTATAGGTTGAGTTAGAGTGGGTATGTGTGGTGGAGTGTGAGTCATCTGTGTGGTCTGTTTGCCTTGGGCCCTTTTATATATTTATGTGTGTAGTGTTCTCACTTTTTTGATACATAATAAACATTTGATATTTTACATTATGTTGTTTTTGTAGTTTTGTTGCTTGGGGTATATGCCTTTCTTTTGGGTCTCCTACCTGGTTTTTTCTTAGATCATTACAGTTTTTGCATTATGTTATCGTTTTAGAAGCTTGCAACGTTATAGTTTTTATCATATTATTTTGTGTGTATGTACAGATTTTACATTTTTAAAGAAATTATCGTTTCTGTGTGTAAAAGGGTGTTTCTGCAGAGGTAGTGGTTAGGGTTAGGCACCACCAGGGGGAGTGGCTAGGGTTAGTCACCAAATGGGCGGCGGTTAGTTTTAGCCAAAACCAGGGGGATGGGTGGTTATGGTTAGGCACCACCAGGGGGGTGGTTAGGGTTAGGCACCACCGGTGGGGGGGTGGTTAGGGTTAGGCACCGTCAGGGGAGTGGTTAGTTTTAGGCACCACCAGGGGAGGATTCTGTGTGAGAGTAGGGTTAGGTTAAGCTGTGTTGTTGAATTACTTAACACTTTTGAATGCTAATATCTTTTCGTTACTATTTCCTGTTTGTTTTTCCAACTGTATTTATTGTTAATCAAGTTTGACAATGATGTTTATTGTTATCAGATTTCATTATCCACTGGTGCCATTTTGCTATCCAGCCGGGCCCTTTTTTCATGCATACCCGTAGATACAGTGGGTTGCAAAAGTATTCGGCCCCCTTGAAGTTTTCCACATTTTGTCATATTATTGCAACAAACATGAATCAATTTTATTGGAATTCCACATGAAAGACCAACACAAAGTGGTGTACACATGAGAAGTGGAACAAAAATCATACATGATTCGATTTTTTTTTTTTACAAATAAATAACTACAAAGTGGTGTGTGCATAATTATTCGGCCCCCTTTGATCTGAGTGCAGTCAGTTGCCTATAGACATTGCCTGATGAGTGCTAATGACTAAATAGACTGCACATGTGTGTAATCTAATGTCAGTACAAATACAGCTGCTCTGTGAGGGCCTCAGAGAATATTGGGAGCAACAACACCGTGAAGTCCAAAGAACACACAAGACAGGTCAGGGATCAAGTTATTGAGACATTTAAAGCAGGCTTAGGCTACTAAAACACTTCCAAAGCCTTGAGCATCCCACGGAGCACTGTTCAAGCGATCATTCAGAAATGGAAGGAGTATGGCATAACTGTAAACCTACCAAGACAACGCCGTCCACCTAAACTCACAGGCCGAACAAGGAGAGCGCTGATCAGAAATGCAATCAAGAGGCCCATGGTGACTCTGGACGAGCTGTAGAGATCTACAGCTCAGGTGGGAGACTCTGTCCATAGGACAACTATTAGTCATGCACTGTACAAAGTTGGCCTTTATGGAAGAGTGGCAAGAAGAAAGGCATTGTTAACAGAAAGCATAAGAAGTCCCGTTTGCAGTTTGCCACAAGCCATGTGGGGGACACAGCAACCATGTGGAAGAAGGTGCTCTGGTCAGATGAGACCAAAATGGAACTTTTTGGCCAAAATGCAAAACGCTATGTGTGGCGGAAAACTAACACTGCACATCACTCTGAACACACCATCCCCACTGTCAAATATGGTGGTGGCAGCATCATGCTCGGGGGGTGCATCTCTTCAGCAGGGACAGGGAAGCTGGTCAGAGTTGATGGGAAGATGGATGGAGCCAAATACAGGGCAAAATTGGAAGAAAACCTTTTGGAGACTGCAAAAGACTTGAGACTGGGGCAGAGGTTCACCTTCCAGCAGGACAATGACCCTAAACATAAAGTCAGGGCAACAATGGAATTGTAACGATCGGTGAAGCACAGAGAGGTCTGATTACCGGTGATCTGCAGTATCACGGGAAATACAGACGTATACCAGATTATTTGTGATCTGCAGTATCACCGATAATCCAATATACTAGCTAACCTCTGTTCACCTGAGTAGAGTGTAGTGATTGGTGTAACAGTAACAGAGGACAAGCCTCAGTGCAGCAAGGGGTGTTGCACAAATACCTTCCGCAGATCTGAGCTCTCCAAGACGGGAGGAGTCAGACTGACAATAGGAAGGAAAGTCCAAGAGTGACACTCAGGAAGAAGTGTCACTAACAGGACAGGGAACCGCCTCCAATCGTGAAGTCGGTTCTCGAGGTCGGACAAGCCAGGTCGTAACACACGGACAGATAAGGTACAGGTACAGCAGGCAAAGGCGGAGTCAAAGTACAGGCAGGGTTCGGCAACTGGGTATCAGATATAATCGGGGTACAGAATCAGGAGGCAGAAAACAGAGTCTAGGTGTGAGCCGGGGTTCGGCAACAGAGTATCAGAAATATCGAGGTACAAGATCAGGGTTCAGGAGAATGGTCGGAACAGGCAATAGGTCATAACATATAATCACAATCAAACTAGTACTTTAGCTATCAAATATCTAGCTAAGTGTAGGATTACAGCTCCAGCTGGTCCCGGCACACTTCAGGATCTGACTACGGATCTGGGTGCTCCCACGTATGTGATCGCAACGCCAGACACCCGAGAAATGACCAGGCAGCAGTATATATACTCTTCTCACTCCCCAGCACCTCCCACAGTGCTGGACCAATGGGGAGTGAAGCCAGAGTCAGCTGACCAGCCTGGTCAGCTGACTACCTCTGGCTGCCATATATGCCCTGCCTGAGTGCGCGCGCGCGCGTCACTCTGAATCTGGAGGGACTACATGTCCCAGCAGCCCCGCTCTGAGCCTCCACAGCGGAGGTACTCGCGCCAACCGCCGCGGTTTCTCCGCGTTCCGCATGGTTCACGGGGACAGCCGCCTCACGCTGGGAGGAGGCGGCTGCCTCACCGTGTGTGGGCTGCGTCTGTGCGCGGAAGGAGCCGCCCGCCGCTGGATCATGGCGGCGGTTCCTCCGCGTTCTTACAGTACCCCCCCCCCCCCCCCGAGGAGTGGACTCCGGACAGCTCCTTCCAGGTTTTTCTGGATGTAAGGTATGAAACTCCCTCACTAAGTCATCCGCATGCATACGGTTCCCCGGTACCCATTGCCTCTCCTCAATGCCGTACCCTTTCCAATGTACGAGGTACTGTACAGAGTTCTGTACCAGGCGTGAATCTAAAACTTTTTCTACCTCATATTCGGGTTGGGCATCTACCAACACGGGAGGAGGAGGAGCAGGACCCACCTGGACTGCGGGTTTGAGAAGGGACACATGAAAGGACCTTACCCCCCGCATGCTGGTGGGAAGGTCAATGGTATAGGTAACTTTGTTAATCTTCTTGATTACCGGAAATGGACCCACAAACCTGGGACCAAGCTTGTCAGAAGGTTGTTTCAATGTTAGGTGAAGAGTTGACACCCAAACCAAATCTCCTGGTTGAAAATTCCACTCTAATGAACGTCTTTTGTCAGCCTGACTTTTCTGACTCTGAAATGCTTTCACAAGGTTGTTTTTTATGGTCCACCACATGTCCCTAAATGTCCTCTGCCAGGCCTCCAAGGCTGGGAACGGACTGGACACAACCGGTAATGGAGAAAACTTAGGTAATTTCCCGGTCACTATCTGGAATGGACAGAAACCCGAGGAAGAACTCTTTAAATTATTGTGTGCAAATTCTGCGTAGGGCAAAAACTTGACCCAATCGTTCTGCGCTTCAGCCACGTAACAACGTAAAAATTGCTAACGATTGGTTGACCCTCTCAGTTTGGCCATTTGTCTGTGGGTGGTAGCCCGACGAAAATGACAGCCCCATGCCCATCTGGTGACAGAATGCCCTCCAAAATTTTGAGACAAACTGGACTCCCCGATCGGATACTATGTCTTCCGGAATGCCATGTAGCCTAAAGACATGGATGATGAATAAGTCGGCCAATTCCTGGGCCGAGGGAAGTCCTTCCAAGGGCACGAAGTGAGCCATTTTACTAAAGCGGTCGACTACCACCCATATGACCGACTTGCCCTCTGACCTAGGAAGCTCCCCCACAAAATCCATGGACAAATGGGTCCATGGCTCACTCGGGGTGGGCAAAGGCTGCAGAGTACCTACAGATGCTAGCCGGGAGGGTTTGCTTTTTGCGCACACCGCACATTCCCTAACAAATTCTTTGCAGTCAGCTGCCAAAGAGGGCCACCATGCACACCTGGCCACGAGATCCTGCGTTCTAGACGCCCCAGGATGTCCCGCATTCTTGTGTGAGTGGACCATCTCCAAAATCTGGAGACGAAAAGGCAATGGGATAAATAACACTCCCTCAGGCTTCCCTTCTGGGACATCCTGTTGGAAAGGATCCAAAATTTCTTTCCAGTTCTCCCAAGTCTCGGTAGCGGCTAACACGAACTTTCGTGGGATAATGGATTCAGGAATCGAGGGCTGTGCTGTCTCTGGTTCAAAACACCTAGAGAGTGCATCCGCCTTGGTATTCTTACTACCGGGAGTGTATGTAATCAAGAATGTGAACCTCGAAAAAAATAACGACCATCGAGCCTGTCGGGGGCTTAATCTTTTAGCCCCCTCGATGTACTCGAGATTCTTGTGGTCGGTATAAACCGTGATCGTGTGCTCCGCTCCTTCCAGCCAATGACGCCACTCTTCGAAGGCTAATTTGATGGCAAGGAGCTCCCTATTGCCTATATCATAGTTTCTCTCTGCCGGAGAGAACCTCCGGGAGAAATAGGCACACGGGTGTAATCTCCCCTGAAGACCTGAGCGTTGAGACAGCACAGCCCCCACTCCAACTTCTGAGGCGTCTACCTCAACTATAAATGGAAAGGAAGTGTCCACATGCCTCAATATGGGTGCCGAACAGAACAACCCTTTTAGAGTGGCAAATGCCTGTACGGCCTCGGGAGGCCAGTGAGTGGTGTCTGCCCCTTTCTTTGTAAGACTGGTAAGGGGTGCAATTACCGTGGAGTACCCCTTAATAAACCTTCTATAGTAGTTTGCAAACCCCAAGAAGCGTTGTAAGGACTTTAACCCCACCGGCTGCGGCCACTCCAAGACCGCGGAGACTTTAGCAGGGTCCATAGACAGGCCCGAGGTAGAGATTATATATCCCAGAAAGGCTACAGACGTGACCTCGAAAATGCATTTTTCTAACTTAGCATATAATAAATTCTGCCTCAGCTTGTTCAATACCCATCTGACATGAGTTCTGTGATCAGAAAGATTGTTAGAAAAGATAAGAATGTCGTCGAGGTAAACTAAGACGAACTTCCCCAACACCTCTCTAAAGACCTCATTAATGAGTTCCTGAAAAACGGCCGGGGCATTACATAACCCGAAGGGCATCACCAGGTACTCGTAATGCCCGTCCGGAGTATTGAAGGCCGTTTTCCATTCGTCACCTTTTCTGATCCGTACAAGATTGTATGCCCCCCGTAAATCCAGTTTCGAGAATATCCTAGCCTCCGTGACCTGTGTGAAAAGGTCATCTATTAATGGTAACGGGTAGCGATTCTTCACTGTGATCTTATTAAGCCCCCGGTAGTCAATACATGGCCGTAAGCCCCCATCTTTTTTCTTAACAAAAAATAACCCTGCCCCGACAAATTATACAGATGGCCCCGGGGAGGTACACAACCTGAACGGAGATCGATGGGACAATCGAATGGCCGATGTGGGGGCAGTTTGTCAGCTGCCTTGGGACAAAATACGTCGGCATATTCAGAATACTGATCTGGCACACCTCCCACCTGAACTCTGGTTTGCCCCAATGTCAATTTCCCCAAACACCGTTGAAAACAATGAGGTGACCATGTGGTTAATTGACCCGTGGCCCAGTCTATTTGGGGTGAATGGGTTTGCAACCACGGCATGCCTAGGATAATAGTGGAGGTGGACATGTGTAATACAAAAAATCGTAACTGTTCCCCATGCAGTACCCCTATGGTGACCTTCACCTCCGGAGTCTGTGACAGTGGGCGCTCCCGTTGCAGCGGAGAATCGTCCACTGCCGTGACCTGAATGGGGGGACTCACAGGAGTGAGGGGAATACCCAACTCCTGAGCAAATGCAATGTTCATAAAATTAGCCGCTGAGCCAGAATCAACAAATGCTTCAGTGGCTACGGACTTGTTCTCCCATGTAATGGTACAGGGAAGAAGCAACTTTTTCTCTTTAAGGGGTGAGAACAGTGTGCCTAGGGTGTCACCCCCCACTACTCCTAGGCAGACCCGTTTCCCGCCCTGTTAGGGCAGTTTCGCACCCTATGCCCTGCCTCTGCACAGTATAGGCACAGTTGTTCCGCCATCCTCCGCCTTCGCTCCACCTGTGTTAGTTTTGATCGGCCGATTTGCATCGGTTCTGGTGGAGGTAAGGCCGGAACGGATGAGACAGACGGAGATGCTGCTGCTGAGGATGCAGCAACCGGTGCCGCGTACGAAGTCACCCTGACACGGTGACTGCCCCTAGCCTGCCTCTGATGACGTAGCCTGCGATCTACTTGAATGGCCGATGATATGGCCTCATCAACTGTTTTGGGCTCGGGTATAGTTAACATTAAGTCGGAGACCTCCTCCGACAATCCGGACAAAAAATAGTCCATTAGGGCAAAATTGTCAAACCTAGAGGTGACTGACCACCTACGGAATTCTGCCGCATAATCCTCGACCGAACCTCTGCCTTGCCGCAAAAGTTTGAGCTTCCGCTCAGAGGACGCAGCAAGGTCAGGGTCGTCGTAGATTATGGCCATGGCCTTAAAGAATTCCTCTACCGAGGTCAGAGCGGTATCGGTAGAAGGCAGGTTATATGCCCAGGACTGGGAGTCCCCAGTCAACAATGTCTTAATAAAGATGACCCGTTGGGTCTCAGTCCCCGAGGATCGGGGTCTCAACTCGAAATATGACAACACTCTACTCCTGAAATTCCGGAAGTCAGACTTGTGGCCGGAAAACTTATCAGGTACAGGCATTCGTATGTCATCGCTAGAAGGGGATCGCACTGAATCAACTGAGGTCTGGAGGGTTCTCACAGAGCCTGACAAGGCATCAATTAAGGCTTTGTGCTGACCTAGTGCTTGATGAATGCTATCCACCGAAGTGGCAAGCACAGTCAGAGGATCAGCGCGTTCCATGAGTTTTTTGGTCTGGCGTTCTGTAACGATCGGTGAAGCACAGAGAGGTCTGATTACCGGTGATCTGCAGTATCACGGGAAATACAGACGTATACCAGATTATTTGTGATCTGCAGTATCACCGATAATCCAATATACTAGCTAACCTCTGTTCACCTGAGTAGAGTGTAGTGATTGGTGTAACAGTAACAGAGGACAAGCCTCAGTGCAGCAAGGGGTGTTGCACAAATACCTTCCGCAGATCTGAGCTCTCCAAGATGGGAGGAGTCAGACTGACAATAGGAAGGAAAGTCCAAGAGTGACACTCAGGAAGAAGTGTCACTAACAGGACAGGGAACCGCCTCCAATCGTGAGGTCGGTTCTCGAGGTCGGACAAGCCAGGTCGTAACACACGGACAGATAAGGTACAGGTACAGCAGGCAAAAGCGGAGTCAAAGTACAGGCAGGGTTCGGCAACTGGGTATCAGATATAATCGGGGTACAGAATCAGGAGGCAGAAAACAGAGTCTAGGTGTGAGCCGGGGTTCGGCAACAGAGTATCAGAAATATCGAGGTACAAGATCAGGGTTCAGGAGAATGGTCGGAACAGGCAATAGGTCATAACATATAATCACAATCAAACTAGTACTTTAGCTATCAAATATCTAGCTAAGTGTAGGATTACAGCTCCAGCTGGTCCCGGCACACTTCAGGATCTGACTACGGATCTGGGTGCTCCCACGTATGTGATCGCAACGCCAGACACCCGAGAAATGACCAGGCAGCAGTATATATACTCTTCTCACTCCCCAGCACCTCCCACAGTGCTGGACCAATGGGGAGTGAAGCCAGAGTCAGCTGACCAGCCTGGTCAGCTGACTACCTCTGGCTGCCATATATGCCCTGCCTGAGTGCGCGCGCGCGCGTCACTCTGAATCTGGAGGGACTACATGTCCCAGTCACAGCAGCCCCGCTCTGAGCCTCCACAGCGGAGGTACTCGCGCCAACCGCCGCGTCCAACGCGGCGGTTTCTCCGCGTTCCGCATGGTTCACGGGGACAGCCGCCTCACGCTGGGAGGAGGCGGCTGCCTCACCGTGTGTGGGCTGCGTCTGTGCGCGGAAGGAGCCGCCCGCCGCTGGATCATGGCGCCGGTTCCTCCGCGTTCTTACAGGAATGGTTTAAAACAAAACATATCTATGTGTTAGAATGGCCCAGTCAAAGTCCAGATCTAAATCCAATCGAGAATCTGTGGCAAGATCTGAAAACTGCTGTTTACAAACGCTGTCCATCTAATCTGACTGAGCTAGAGCTGTTTTACAAAGAAGAATGGGCAAGGATTTCAGTCTCTAGATGTGCAAAGCTGGTAGAGACATACCCTAAAAGACTGGCAGCTGTAATTGCAGCAAAAGGTGGTTCTACAAAGTATTGACTCAGGGGGCTGAATAATTACGCACACCCCACTTTGTAGTCATTTATTTGTATAAAAAATGTTGGAATCGTCTATGATTTTTGTTCCACTTCTGACGTGTACACCACTTTGTATTGGTCTTTCACGTGGAATTCCAATAAAATTGATGCATGTTTGTGGCAGTAATGTCACAAAATGTGGAAAACTTCAAGGGGGCCGAATACTTTTGCAACCCACTGTATATTATTCAGAGCATCACATACGTTTCTAGTATGAAAAAAATGTCTTTTATGGGATAGGCAAGAATGTTAGGCCACTGACAAAGCAGTACCCAATACAAAACGGAAGTAGGAAATTTAGGCACCTGCGGCAAATAGACTATTTGGGAGCCCTATAGGCACTAATACAAAATATCACTATTGGGTGCCAAAAGCATACAATTATTGGGCACTGGGTCAAACCACCTGAAATTTTTCGTTTTGAGAATTATCAGTTTGAAAATTATTGTTTTGAAATTCATTTTGCAAATCATCATTTTGAAATGTATTGTTCTAAAAGCTTATAATTGTTCTGAATTAAAGTTATTTGAGGTGGAGGGAGGGGGGTTTTAAGGTTAGGTGTCAGGATGTGGGTGTCTTAGGGTTAGGCTGCAAGAAGGGAGGTTTTAGTGTCAGAAGGGGGGGTCTTATGGTTAAGTATCGGAGGGTGGAGGGTTCTATGTAAGAGTAGGGTTAGGTTTAGTTGTAGTATAATATAGGTAGTATTTACCAGTGTGTTACTATCATCATTACCAATGTAAATTTTTTTTGTCTTCATTTTTGAAAGCAATATACAAAAGTGCTTATTGTTTACTCTTATTTCACTGATTTCAGCTTTACTCCCACCCTTTTATTATCATTTACTTACCATATTTTATTAGTCTAAGGGAGATAGTCATGGAAAAAAACATAGAAAACATTGTTATATGTGATATTTTGAAGTTTTAGCTTCATCCTTGTATTCCCCACGGATGCGTCCATGCGTTCGGGGCTTTATTCAGGAGAACTGACTTACTGATCCTCACAGATTGCGATTTTACTTTACCTATGAATCAACTACTGATACATGTAAATATTGGGTGCCTCTGAGGAAGCGGTCTTTGGCCGTGAAACACGTGTCAGGCAGTCCCTTGTTTTTGATGTGGAGCTCTGTATATGGTTCTGGTGATATCTGTCCGCAATCTGGAAGAAAATTTGAACACTGAGGAATAAACGTTGATTGTTCATTAAACCACTTGAGGACCCACCCTTTACCCCCTCTTAAGGACCAGCGTTATTTTTTGTGATCTGTGCTGGGTGGGCTCTGCAGCCCCCAGCACAGATCAGGTTTCATGCAGAGCGATCAGATGGCCCCCCTTTTTTCCCCCCTATGGGGATGGTGTGCAGGGGGGTCTGATCGCTCTAGTGGGCAGGCTTGTTGCGGGGGGGGGGCACCTCAAAGCCCACCTCCGCGGCGAAATTCCCCCCTCCCTCTCCTACCTGCTCATTCCCGGTGATCGGGGCTGCACAGGACGCTATCCGTCCTGTGCAGCCAGTGACAGGACGTCCCCTGTCACATGGCGGCGATCCCCGGCCGCTGATTGGCCGGGGATCGCCGATCTGCCTTACGGCGCTGCTGCACAGCAGCGCCGTACAATGTAAACAAAGATTACTTCCGCTTGTGTTTATTCACGGAGCCCCCCGTCGTGAATTGACAGGAAGCAGCCGCTCGCGCGAGCGGCTGCTTCCTGATTAATCAGCCTGCAGCTTGCGACGCAGTACTGCGTCGCTGGTCCTGCAGCTGCCACTTTGCCGACGCACGGTATAAGCGTGCGGTCGGCAAGTGGTTAAAACCCCGTTTATATTGTATGTGTATTGAACAACCTGGTATCTTCCAAGAGAGTGCTTAGCGCCACCAGGTGGCCAAAAAGTAAAATTAAAGTACAAATGAAAAAAAAAATACACACTAAATAAAAACTGATTGACTCCCCACCCTGCCCATTAATAAAAAATAAATAAAAAAGATACATTTAAAAAAAAATAAAAAAATTACAGTTTTAAAAAAATACATAAATACCTTAGGGAGTGGGACTAAACTTTTAATATGTATTTTGTGAAGGTATATTACTATATACCTTATTACCTTGAGCCTATATGGGCTTGTAATTAGTGATGGACGCAAAACTGAAAAAATGCACCTTTATTTCTAAATAAAATATTTGCGCCATACATTGTACTGGGGAAACATTTTGAACGTTGCAATAACCGGGACAAATGGGCAAATAAAATGCATGGCTTTTATCCTCAGCAGAACATTTTATTTTAAAACTATAATGGCCGAAAACTGAGAAATAATGATTTTTTTCCTTTTTTTCCTTATTATTCCTGTTAAAATGCATTTAGAATAAAATAATTCTTAGCAAAATGTACCACTCAAAGATAGGTGTGATAAGTAGTGATAAAATTATTGGCGAATGAATGGAAGGAGTGCTGACAGGGGAAAATTGTCTTCGTCCTGAAGGTGAAAACACCTGCGGGCTGAAATGGTTAAAGGAGGATGCCTGCAGCTAGTTAACCAGTGGAGAGATCAGTTTAATTACAAGCCGAGCCAGATCATTCACAAGACAAACCTAGGCAGTTGCCTAGGGACTGGAGAGAGACCAGGGGCCCGGTCGATGCTAGCCCCCACCAACTCTTACTAAAAAAGCCAGGTTACTATCAGTGGTGGGCAAAAACTGTTATCTTGCCTAGGGCCCCATTTCATCTTAATCCATTTCTGATTTACAAGAGTGGGACCAATGAGGGTGAAAGCAACAATAAGTGGATAAAAGTCCTGATTTTTATCTATTCTCTCAGTCACATGATTTATGATTTCAGCAACATACTGGTAATTAATTTAGCAATTTAAAATTATATGTTTATTTGAGATAATGAATTGTATGTGTAGTACAGCTAAGAAATAGAACTAGATTAGTAGTAAAGAAAAAAGTCTCCTGTTGTTTTCCAGCACAGGAAGGGTTAAAAAAAAACGTCAGTCATTATCTATGCAAAAGAGCATCTCTGAGCTATTCGACCAACTGGGTTGAATACAGTCCCCGCCTAACACCAATTGGCGTCAAGTTCTGGGGCTGCATTTTGCAGGAGATCACGCGCATGCTGCACGCGCATCTCCTGCTCTGGGGGCGGAGCTCCGCCCCGCCTTCAGTCTCCGAGTGGCGATTTCCACCCGGAAGACTGTTAGACAGCGAAACCGCCATCTTTTCTGTTAGTACGGCGCTGGGGGACAAGACAGCAATCGGTTCTCATAGGGTGACGCCTATGAGAGCCAATTACCGTGATTGGCTGCCTGCAGGGAGGGAGGCGAAAAGAATATTAAAACAAATAGGTAAATTTAATTAAAAAAAAAGAAACATAAATATTTATAAACAAAAAAACAAACACTGGGGGAGCGATCAGACCCCACCAACAGAGAGCTCTGTTGGTGGGGAGAAAAACGGGGGGAGGGGGAATCACTTGTGTGCTGTGTTGTGTGGCCCTGCAGCTTGGCCTTAAAGCTGCAGTGGCTGATTAAACAAAACATAGCCTGGTCTTTAGGGGGGTTTAGCACTGTGGTCCTTAAGTGGTTAAACTAACAACCTGTAACATCGCTTTACCGATTCATAAGAACGAGCTCTCACTGCACCTTTTGCCCTGATTTCAGACTATTTTGATGGACTTCTGGGAGAGATGCACACATTCGCTATCCCGTTTTCTTGGTCTGGTTCCGCTGAACAATGTTTTCTTCTCATACATACATACATAACAAACCTATGTTTTGCATTAAAATATGGAAACTCATCTAATGTGAAGCCAGAAGCTTTTAGAGTGAAAAACCATATTTCAAACTCTTCTTAACATGCAAAATGCTGATCTTACCACTGATAAATAGACGTAGAAACTAGGCCACAATTCAAGTGCTTTTAGCTGGGAAACAAGATTACAGCATTTGTTATAGACATTGTAAATTCGCACACTGTACAAATGTATAATCCAGTCTCATTTGGAATGAAAATAACACATTTTTACTATCATTTAAGACCTTTCACGCTGAACTGGAGAAACAGTTGAACCCCCCTGCATGAGGCAACGAAATTAAAAGGACTAGAAAAAAAGGCAGCTTTAATTTGTCAGAAAGGCGCAAATGTAGATTTGTGAGTTTCATTTGTTATATCGTCGAAAGAATTTTCTCATAAATAGCAAGAGCAGCGTGGTTTCCCGAATGTTATTCTGCTTAAATGAAGAAGAGGGTTGATGTACACACTTAAAATTCATGTTTTTTTTTCCTCTCTCTCTCTCTCTTTTCACACTGTAATGCTTCCAAGTCGCCTGTTTTATTCCATTGACTGCCTGACTACACATTTTATATCATTACAATAGAATGGCGCTCCCCGTCTATAACCTTTGTGCTTGCTTAGATTGCGGTTGAATTAAATCAATTAAAATTCCCATCTATTGATATTTTACTCAAGGTAACAGTTTAAATGAGAGTTCCATTTGACATTTACAAAAGGGGAGGATTATTTTTAGAAAACAGAATACATTGAAGATGTATTTACAATTTTTGGTTTCTAAGTATAAATTACTCTAGAATGAATTGCATGTTGCCTTAGGGAAATTAACCGTCCCTTCAAATGGATTGCTTCTGTCACCGTATGGACACAGTCTGTTTGATGGCCGTTTACCATTTATCTTGTGTTGTGTGTTTAACAATCTTTCCTCTACAGGTGATCCGAATAAAAGAAACCCGGGTCTTCTGTGGTTAAAGTTTCGTTTAACGGGTCAGTACACTCAAAACTTTTATTCCAGTGTTGCATGGCCTTTTTGGACCCTTCATGGACCATGCATGAAGGATTTGACTATTAGGACACTTTATATTCTTACTGGGAGGGAGGAGACGCCTCAAGATGTAATGTGTGGAAGTGGGAATGTCGACTAGGTAAAACATAAAAAATTGTCTTAGCTCTAATAAGAAGGGGTAGCCCAAATAAAATGATAACATTTTTAATGGAAACCATATTTATCCAATGTCATCATTCAAGTGTCTGGTTTCTATTATCATTTTTGTCATTTCATTTGGGCTACCCTCTTCTTATTAGAGGTAAATACATTTTTTTTGTTTTATCCAGTCGACATTCCCATTAGTGATGGGCGAACACCTGGATGTTCGGGTTCGGGAAAGTTCGCCGAACATGGCCGAGATGTTCGGCATGTTCGGGCCGAACCCCGAACTTCCCGAACATCCTGCTTTTGGGGGCCCTATGGGGTCGCAGGCATAAGGGGGGAGCATGCCCCGATCGCGGGGGGGGGGGGGTCGGAAATTCCCCCCACCCCCTCCGCTAGCGCTCCCCCCTCTGCCCGCTTCCCCATACAAAAGTTTAAGCAAAGTACCTGTAATAGTGGATGGCCTGGCAGTGGCACTGTGGAGTGAGGAGGAGGAGTCCGGAGAGTGACGCGTTGAGGGAGGCCGGGCAGCGGGCGGTTCAGCGGTAGTACCCTTGTGGTACTTCCGCCCTTTCTCTGACCTCACGCTCGCTGCCCGGCCTCCCTCAACGCGTCACTCTCCGGACTCCTCCTCCTCACTCCACAGTGCCACTGCCAGGCCATCCACTATTACAGGTACTTTGCTTAAACTTTTGTATGGGGAAGCGGGCAGAGGGGGGAGCACTAGCGGAGGTGGTGGGGGGAATTTCCGACCCCCCCCGCGATCGGGGCATGCTCCCCCCTTATGCCTGCGACCCCATAGGGGGGCCGTATTCGGCCGAACAGGGCCCTGTTCGGCCGAACAGAGGCCCTGTTCGGCCAGGTTCGGCCAGGAATTGAGCCGTTCGGACGAACGTGAACAGTTCGGCCGAACACCACCAGGTGTTCGGCCGAACTCGAACATCACCCGAACAGGGTGATGTTCTGCAGAACCCCGAACAGTGGCGAACACTGTTCACCCAACACTAATTCCCATTTCCACACATTAAATTTTGAGGTGCCTCCTCCCTTCCAGTGATATCCAAAACAATCCCCTTCAGCTCGGGGTGCTGGTCATGTATGCGGTTGCTAGGAACCCTTACAACCTTTTCCTGGAATGCGACCCACATGGTTAAAGACCAAAGAACCCGAGTGAGGATGGGCTTTCCTCACCAACAGTTACACTGTGGTTGCTGGTCTTGCAACCTATTTTTGTGAGTATTCTGCATATACCGTTGCTGAGTGTCTCATACCCTGGATAAACTACACAATCAGGGGCTCCTGGAGTCTCTGTCTTCTTTTTTGTCTCCTTTGGAAGGCCCTTGAACTCCATTGGTACCACACCCTCTACTTTATATTCTTGTCCTAGCAACCAAGTATATGTTCTATTATAGCTTAGCAACAAGAGTAGTAAGTTCAAAGTGGCACACCCTTACTAGGGTGTTCTGGGTGCATAACCAAGGTAGTAAGCCATGCCACCAGTTACTGTCTATTTCTGTGCTGTGTTAAAGGGGACCCCTTCGGGCCCTGAAACAATTGTCAGCCAGCAGGGTGGACTAACTGATGGAATAACAGCAACTTATATGATTCAACTGGCATGCTAACCTACTGTGGACTTACTATTAGTAACGAGATAGTGAGAAGATGATTGGTCGCTACCAGAGGTGTGCTATACTTCAAAACTTTGTACCATGATGCCACTCAAACAGTGAAATCTCAACAAATGAGTTATCAGCTGAACTCAAATACAACAGCTTTTAAGAGTTAGTCCCAATCTGTTTATTGACTTTTTAATGTATTTTACAACCTGGAGACTGCATTAGACGTAAAATAAGTGAGTAGCAGCGTCAATCATGAGCTTGCTTGTTACTGTGAAATACTAGCATCAGTGCAGAACAAAGTTCAGTAGTGCATTCTTTCCATGAAAGAGCCAACAAAAGTGGCTGCACTTAATTGCTAAGGAATACAATATTAAGTAGAGAATCTTAAAGAGACTCTGTAACAAAATTTTCAGCCTTATTTCTTCTATCCTATAAGTTCCTATACCTGTTCTAATGTGGTCTGGCTTACTGCAGCCTTTCCTACTTGCACAGTGGCTGTGTTATCTCTGTTATCTCTGCCTAAAACTGGCAATTACAAGCCAGGATTGCAGCAGGGAGTGGCAGAAAGAGCACAGAGGGGCCCAGGAGAACATAATGAATAGAATGGTATGCTTTTTATTGAAAGAATTTTAGAGTACAGATTCTCTTTAACCACCCTGGCGTTCTATTAAGATCGCCAGGGTGGCTGCGGGAGGGTTTTTTTTAAATAAAAAAAAAACTATTTCATGCAGCCAACTGAAAGTTGGCTGCATGAAAGCCCACAAGAGGGCGCTCCGGAGGCGTTCTTCTGATCGCCTCCGGCGGCCAGAAGTAACACGGAAGGCCGCAATGAGCGGCCTTCCGTGTTTTGTTTACTTCGTCGCCATGGCGACGAGCGGAGTGACGTCATGGACATCAGCCGACGTCCTGACGTCAGCCGCCTCCGATCCAGCCCTTAGCGCTGGCTGGAACTATTTGTTCCGGCTGCGCAGGGCTCAGGCGGCTGAGGGGACCCTCTTTCACCGCTGCTCGCGGCGGATCGCCGCAGAGCGGCGGCGATCAAGCAGCACACGCGGCTGGCAAAGTGCAGGCTGCTTGTGCTGCTTTTTATTTGATTAAAATCGGCCCAGCAGGGCCTGAGCGGCAGCCTCCGGCGCTGATGGACGAGCTGGGCTCGTCCATACCGCCCGGCTGGTTAAGTTATCCAGAGACACAATATGGGAAGTAGATGTACAGACTTGAGTCAGTCATTTTCACCCGATGTTTTTGGTGTGAAATGTAATAGCATCAGTGGTGTAACAATAAGGGAATATCGCCTACAGTAGCAGGTGGACCCAGGCCTGTGGGGGGTCCTAACTTCTTACCCTTCTTCCTTCAGGCTGCCCCTCCAGAACAGGTGTTATTGTGGCCACACTTGTATTGGCTGGGATGAGTCATGGTGGTTATATGTTATGTATATATGCTATATGATAAAGTCCTGGCTTTGTATCCTTTGAAATAAAAAAAAATGGAATACGGGCAGGGCCGGATTTACCATAAGGCACTGTAGGCATGTGCCCACAGGATCCTGATGATGGAAAGGCGGCTGATTCCACTCCTCAAGTGATTCCATCCCTCCTTCCCTATGCAGAGTCCTGATGAGAGTTTAAATGTGGGGTTACTCACCAGGCTCGCTGCATTCCTCTGACTAGATCTCCCTTCAGTTAGGGGCACCTCTAGCATCTAAATACTGAAGTTCCTATAGCTAACTAATACTTGGGGGCACCTCTAGCTTCTTAACCACTTGCCGACCATTTTTCAGTGATCGGTGCTGCTTGGACTCTACAGCCCGCAGCACCGATCAGGAGTGCAGCAGGGCGATCAGACTACCCCCCTTTTTTCCCCACTAGGGGGATGTCCTGCTGGGGGGGTCTGATCGCCGCCTGCTGCATTTGCTTAGCGGGGGGGGCTCTTCAAAGCCCCCCTCCACAGCGTTCTCCGCCATCTCGCCCGCTCCCTCCCTCTCCCTCCCCCTGTGAGCTGCGCAGGACGGATTTCCGTCCTGCGCATTGAAGGATAGGCTTCAGCCTATCATATGCCGGCGATCCCCGGCCAATCAGAGGTCGGGGATCGCCGATCTGCCTTACGGCGCTGCTGCGCAGCAGCGCCGTATGATGTAAACGCCGTATGATTTCTTACCCGCCTGTTTACATTTTACCAGCGAGCCGCGAGTGGCGGCTCTCCAGCTGTTCACGGAGACACCCTCCGTGAACTGACATGGAAAGGCCGCTCGTTGGAAACCCTCAGACAACCAGTTTACGCCAATCGGCGTTAGCTGGTCGTCAAGAGGTTAATACTGAGGGTACTTCTGGCTACCTAATACTAAGGGGCACCTGTAGCATCCTATGACAGGCAAGGGAAGTAAAAGAGAAGTGACAGCTGTGACAGCCAGCACACTTGCAGTTCGGCAGGGGGTTGTAGGTTCTTGGAGGAAGAAGTCTAAGGTGCCAGGACATCTGTGCCTATAGGCTCCTGTGTGCAAGTTCTAAGTAGGATGAGTACTGTATATGCCCACATTTTTATTTCATCATGCCCCATGTCACCTCAGGTACACTTTAAAAAAACTGCATTTGCCTATAAATGCTACAAAAAATGTGGCACAGAACCTCAAAATTAGTTGTTTGTCTATTTATTTGCCTATTTATTTTATTTTCCTGGCAGTATACAGAAGACAATTCACAATGACATGTACTCATTTCCAGCCTCTCCCAAGATCTCTAAATTGTATTTTTTTCCACCATCAATATACCTTGAAGCAGTAAATAACATGACTTCAAAAGACTAGCACTTAGTGGCATTAGAGAGCAGAGATGTTTACATTCTATATGTATTCAGAATACGAGGATAATTCCACTGAAATAACACATCTACAGGGATGAAAGCAGCGACCCTCTTCCCCAACATGCTCCACATTGAGATGCAACAGATAATATCTAGAGGTTTTATCACTTCTGAAGCTGATCAATTACAACAGTCTGCTACATTAAAGCCAACAATATATATTACCATATAGAATAAAATGCTGCATACCTTTCATCATCATCTGTTTCACCTGGGACAAAATTGCACACTCCAATATCCCCCGTACTTTGCGCTTGCCTTTTGAGAATTAATGTTTTTTCTCCCTTTCTAAACCGTGTTTTACTTAGCTCAGATTATTTAGAAATGAAACATAGCTGAGATAATGGGGTCTGGATGGTGTGACTGTCCCCAGTGGAATGAGACTGGATGCTACACAAGATGCTTACAAAGAGCAGAAACAAACATAGCACTGATAGAAATGCTTTGCAGTACACCTTAGACTCTCACCCGCAATGAACTAAATCCAGATTTGTGAAACTAGATTTTCTTTTGCTCAATGATGAATTAAAGTGGAATAATAGTCTAGAACAGCAATAGATAAAATGTGTGTCCCTACTATCTATTGCCGATGAGGTTATCCTACTTGCTTTTGTCTCAAATTAATGTCATCTGTGTAAAAATCACAAGTGCCCCCAACACACATTACAGCAGGACTGGGAACTGCAATTGCAATGGATGCAGTGTACCAATTTTATTTAGAAAACTACAGTGAGGAAAACGTTCTCTTCTCTGCTTACAGTCCCACTGAATCCTGAAAAAAACAAACCCATTTTGCTGTGTTTGCATATATCCTTATGAACTGCAATCAGCAGACAATCAGGGAAGCTGCATGGAAAGTTACTCATTAACAACTCAATGAGTAATCCAGCTCTCAGGGGCACTGCTCAAAGACATATTTCGCCCACCACGGTGGCACTGCAACCCCTACTCTCTATGAGTGCCAGCATTGGCTATGCAATAACTGAGAACCGGTGCCCAATCATAGCAACTAGTATGTTCACACATACACAACTCTCTCAGAAGATTTTAGCTATGTATGTCTGTGATAAAAGGAAAAGGAAGTGGACAGGCATTGAGTTCCTTATTCAGTTTTTTTAAATATTTACTAAGCATATAAAACAATTTCTTTGCTCTGCATTAGATTGTCTACACATATCTAGAACAATTCTTGTGACTTGAGTTATGTCCTTACGTTGCCTCCTCAAGCTAGATTGCTGTTGGAAACATATATTCCATTGAAGATACTTATTAAATATGACACCCAGTGCGTGTATTGTATGTAGTTATGAGGCAGATCAATGTTTGCTTACCAGCATAGTTGTGGAAGCAGATGCACTACATAGTCATATTGATTTACTTTCCACTGTTCAGCTCCTCCACTGAAGGACCACTGACCATAAAAAGGCCTGACCCAGTGCAGATCAGTGGTTTTATGAACAACCCACCCATATCAAACTCCATTATACACACAACCGGAGATGAGCAATGACAAAAGCACGGAACATTTTTTAAATGATAGAGAATTGGTTTAAAGCTATATCATAGGTAGAAATAAATGTTTTTTTATTGATCCAAATGCAATGAATTGGTTACTTTCTTCAATGTTGAGACACCCTACTGATGTCATAAATTGGATTTTAAATGGATTGTGCTTCCCAGGAAACCAGAAGAGGTAGAGACACATTTCCACCCCCAGAGGATTCTGGGAGGTCTAGTGAGGCTACTGATTGTCCTGGGAGCCCTGGAAAAGTATGTCAAATATTCTTTGAGTCGAGCAGAGCAGCAGTGAGATCTTAATGATCAGAGGCAACTGCCACTGGTTGGGTATGACAGCTGTCATCGTCATTTTTGACATGGGAAGAATTGCGCCTGTGCGGGGTTATTTCCAAAAGGGGGAAAAATCAATAATGCAGTGAATATCCATTAAAGCACATGACTAGATTATTATAGTATAGAGAATCTAACTAAATTCGATCTTATCTGGGAAAACTGGAAACGCTATAGACAATTATGATGGGCTTACACGAATATATTTTTATAGATATCTCACATCCCCTGGATTTTCTCTTTTTTTAATTTATTTTAAACTCTTCCTTGGTTATCCATATTTGACGCTACTTGACATGACATGGTTTGTCTTATTTTGTAACATTTGTTTGTTATTTTTGCTTTTCTTTTTATACAGGTCCGGTGAGCTTACGGACTTTATTGGACTTTAGGTTTGAGATGATCCCTGGAATCTCAGTAGGGTGGTTTTAGTCCCCCATTTTTTAGGTGGATCATATTTGTACTTTACTTAAAGAGAATCTGTAACGTCAAAACGTCCCCTGGGGGGTACTCACCTTGGGTGGGGGAAGCCTCAGGATCCTAATGAGGCTTCCCACACCGTCCTCCGTCCCTCAGGAGTCTCGCTGCAGCCCTCCGTACAGGGGTGACGTCAATATTTACCTTCCCGGCTCCTGCGCAGGCGCTCTGACGACTGTCGGCTCCGAAGTAGGCGGAAATACCTGATCGCCGTCGCAAGTCTCCGGCACCTGCGCAGTAGAGCGGACCCAACTGAGATCGGGTATTTCCATCTACTTCGGAGCCAAAAGCAGCCACAGCGCCCCCGCTGGAGCCTGCAAAGGTAAATATTGAATTGACAGTCGGGTCTGTCGGCGGCTGTTCGGAGGGCTGCAGCGAGACCCCCGTGGGACAGAGGACGGCGTGGGAAGCCTCATTAGGATCCCGAGGCTTCCCCCACCCGAGGTGAGTACCCCCCAGGGGATATTTTTGATGTTACAGTGTCTCTATAAGTTGTATTTGTATGCCCCCCCTGTTGTTGTTTTTTTATGAATATTGTACTCTTCATTGTTTGTCTGTTTGTATATCCACTTTCTTTTTTTATGCTTCAATAAAGCTTTCCTTAATAATAATAAATAAATAAAGCACATGACTAAGAGTTTTTTTCTTTCTTGCAACCGAAGTCTCCTATCAACAAAGGGAATGCTGAGAGCATTAAGCAAAAACAGAGACAGTAAATGCAAAGAATTCAGATGCTGAAGAGAAGAAAGGTAACAGATACAATACTCCCCAATATGAAATCATCTATTTATGCCCCTGAAGCCAGGCTGTACATCCTGAACTGCTGGTGTACAGTGAGCCTATAGCTAATACATTTTACGGAGCCACACCAATCTAACATAAATAGTTATTTGGGTTGAAAAAAGACATACTGTAAGTCCATCAAATTCAACCAGAAGATAAAATACAACTCCAGCCTGCACCCTCACATATCCCTGATGATCCAGAGGTAGGCGAAAAACCCTTACAAGGCATGGTTCAATTAGCCCCAAAAGGGAGAAAAATCCTTCCCAACTCCAGATGGCAATCAGATAAAATCCACCACGCATTACCTAGTAATTATAGCCATAGATGTCTTTCAACGCAAGGAAAGCATCCAAGCCCCCTTTAAACACTGATATAGAATTTGCCATAGCTACTTCCTGTGGCAATGCATTCCACATCTTAATTACTCTTACTGTAAAGAACCCTTTCTTAAATAAATGGCTAAAACATTTTTCCTCCATGTCCCCTAGTCCTTTGTAAAAGCCTAGGGACACAAAGACCAAGTTTTTATATTGCCCTCTGATGTATTTATACATGTTAATTAGATATCCTCTAAGGTGCCTTTTCTCCGGACTAAATAAACCCAGTTTATCTAACCTTTCTTGGTAAGTGAGACCCTCCATCCCACGTATCAATTTTGTTGCTTGTCTCTGCACCTGCTCTAAAACTGCAATATCTTCCCTGTAATGTGGTGCCCAGAACTGAATTCCATATTCCAGATGTGGCCTTACTAGAGAGTTGAACGGGGACAATATTATGCTAGCATCTTGAGTTTTTATTTCCCTTTTAAATCATCCCAAAATGTTATTTGCTTTAGCTGCAGCGGCTTGGCATTAAATACAATTATTTAACAGCCTATTTTGGACTTATTGCAAAGGTGCACAAGGTATGGATTGATATGGCTGTGGGATAGGGCTTGGACCAGTACTTAAGATAGACCCATTTATCAATCCATACCATGCAATGATGAGGACTAATAAGTAAGAAACAGGCTGTATGTATGTATATTGGATAGGTGTGGCTCTGTAAAATGTATAAACTACAGGCTTACTACACACCAGAGGTTCTGGATGTGCAGCCTTCGCTTTCAGGGGTATAAAGAGATGATAAAGAGATGATTTTCATGTTCTGGAGTGATGCATCATGGGAAACCACAGTTGTTCACTTACAGCTGAATAATCACACATACCTTCTGTTTTAAAGTGTACCAGTGGTAGAATGTCAGCCCTGATTTGGACACAGAGGCATGTTAGTGATGATATCCTTACCGCTGATGGGTCCTCCTGGCTGCCGAATCCCCCCCTTAAAAAAAAAAGAAAAAATTGCTAACATAGAGAATGTCGACATTTGTGACACAGAAGGGGCGGCCTGTGCCTGAGAGCGACACCTGCAGAACGCCTTCTCAGGAGTCAGGAACACACCTTCCTCACCTTTTCCCCACCTCCAGTCGCGCATTGAAAAAAAAAGTGCATAAGAGGAGCTACTGAGCATGCCCAAAGCTCAGGGCCTCTCATGCACTGTAGGCAGGCATGTGCTGTGACCCCCGGAAGTACTTCCCGGGTCGCGGTCATCTTTTTTTATTCTTCTTCACCCGGCGGAGGAACAGAGCAGCGGGGAACAGCATGAAGTGACTCATCCGGATCCAGAAGATGAGCTGCGTCAGGTAGTATGCTTAATTCGTATGTTTCACACACCGCCATGGGTTCTCTTTAACCCATTCGCGTTCCGTCGTTTTCACTTGAGAAATGTTCACCTCCCATTCATTAGCCTATAACTTTATCACTACTTATCACAATGAACTGATCTATATCTTGTTTTTTCCGCCACCAATTAGGCTTTCTTTGGGGGGTACATTTTGCTAAGAGCCACTTTACTGTAAATGCATTTTAACAGGAAGAATAAGAAAAAACGGAAAAAATCATTATTTCTCATTTTCAGCCATTATAGTTTTAAAATAATACATGCCTCCATAATTAAAACTCACGTATTGTATTTGCCCATATGTCCCGGTTATTACACCATTAAAATTATGTCCCTATCACAATGTATGACGACAATATTTTATTTGGAAATAAAGGTGCATTTTTTCCGTTTTGCATCTATCACTATTTACAAGTTTAAAATAAAAAAAACATAGAAATATTTCATCTTTACATTGATATTTAAAAAGTTTAGACCCTTAGGTAAATATTTACATGTTTTTGTTTTTTTTATTGTAATGTTTTTTTTTTTTATATTAAACATTTTATTTGGGTATTTTTGGGAGGGTGGGATGTAAACTATAATTATATAATGTAATTGTGTGTTGTTTTTAATTTTTTTTACTTTTAGTTGTAGTTTTACTTTTTGGCCACAAGATGGCGGCCATGAGTTTGTTTACATAACGTCACTCTAAGCGTAACACACGCTTAGAGTGACGCAGAGGGGAGGCAACGGCCAGAAAAAGCACAGCTTCCGAGAGAAGCTGTCGCTTTTTCAGCGGGGGAGAGGAATCAGTGATCGGGCACCATAGCCCGATACATTGATTCCGTGGCTACCGAATCCGCGGCCGGCAGTGCGCGTGCACGCGCGCGATCGGCCGCGGGAGTGCGCGGTAGCGTGCATGGTTCCTGGACGTAGTTTCTACGTCCAGGAACCAAAATAGGTTAAAGAGGATCTGTAACAAAAAAAACAAACCCCCCTTCCTGGACATACTTACCTTGGGAAAGGGAAGACACTGAATCCTAATCAGACTTCCTCGATCCTCCTAAGCCTCAGGGAAAGTGACAGATGGTTAGATTCAAACCGTATGGTTACTATCAACTGAAATTATTGGTTAGTATAAAGTGTTGATTTGATAGGTTGTGTAGGTTTGTGTAGTGTGTAGGTTTATAAATGAGGAAGGGGGTAACATTAAAGGGGGAGGTAAGGTAAAAGGTTCCGAAGTGGCTCAGGTAAAGAAGGGAGGTTAGGTTTAGGCATGAGGAAGTGGTTAATGTGGGTGGGAGGTTAAGGTTACGTGTTAGTAATAAAGTATTCCGTTAAAATTAGCCGGTTTACATAGGAAAGGCACATAAATAAAATTGTAAACAGTGACACAAAGCCCATATAAAACATTATTCATTGTGAAGTTATTTTATTGATATTCTGACTATTGGCTTTAGCCCTTTGCCAAAATTAAAAAGCCACACAATTACTCATTGAGGTACAAGTGCTTTAAGAGTAACTGTAAAGGTATGTACACACATCCAACTTTGTCGACCAACTTATCATCCGACTTGTCGTTTGAGCGACAAGTTGGACGTGTGTACGCACAGTCGAGTGACAGATAACAGCCTGTTTGCCGATTCTGATCAGTGGATCCATTGGACCAATTGTCGTTTAAATGACTGTTCAAATAACTAGGTCCGAACAAGTGTACAAACGACTCTTAGTCATTTGTCCAAGTAACAGACTTCAAACCACAAGTCATTTGATCAGTCATTTAATCTAGTCCAGGGGTCTCAAACTCGCGGCCCGCGGGCCATTTGCGGCCCTCGATACAATATTGTGTGGCCCTCACCGGCAAAAGCTTACTTATAGTTCGCTTCAGTGCTCCCAAGTAATCCGCCACATCCCCGCTGCTAAACAAGGGCTGCAGAGCCCCCAAATTGCCCGGGGGGCAATTCGCCAGCATTTCCTGGAAGGGGCAGAGCTTTCAGCTTCAGCTCTGCCCCTCCTGACGTCAATCGCGGCGCATCACCGCCTCTGCCCGCCCCTCTCTGTGAAGGAAGAGTTAGAGGGGCGGGCAGAGGCGGCGATGCGCCGCGATTGACGTCAGGAGGGGCAGAGCTGAAGCTGAAAGCTCTGCCCCTTCCAGGAAATGCCGGCGAATTGCCCCCCGGGCGATTTGGGGGCTCTGCAGCCCTCGTTTTGCGGCGGGGATGCGGCAGATTACTTGTAATGGGAGCACTGAAGCGAACTATAAGGTAAAAAAGGCAAAATAGTTCGCCTCAGTGTGAATTTGATTTTCAAATAAAAATCAATGCAAGGGACGGGCGGGGGGATGGGGGGCTTGGGTTGGGGGCCACGCGGGAGCTGCTGATTGATTCCCTTATGCGGCCCAGCCTCATCCTGACTTTGCCTCCTGCGGCCCCCAGGTAAATTGAGTTTGAGACCCCTGATCTAGTCCATTGTTCTATCCAGGCCATTGTCCATTATCAAGTTGGTTAAAAGACATGTAAATTAGGTAAATTAGCATATCAGCCACTTTGTTGGTCAGTGTGTACATGACGTCTGAACGACTTGTTTTTTGCACTTCAAGCAGTTCAAATGACTAGTTTAAACGACAATCAGGTGTAAAGTTGGATGTGTGTACGCACCTTAAGGATTGAACTTCATTCCAATCAGTAGCTGATACCTCCTTTCCCATGAGAAATCTTTACCTTTTCTTGAATAGATCATTTGGGGTGTGTATGGCTGATATTGTGGTGAAACCCCTCCCACAGTGTGATGTCATGACCATTGTCCTAATAATTTCCTGTCTGTGAGCCTTGTTGCATTGCGGAAAATAACAGATGTTTCCAACTGCCAAGCAACCAGTATCTCCTTCAGTGCATATGTATATCTATAAAGAAAACAACCTTTTAACCTCTTGAGAACCATAGTGTTAAACCCCCCTAAAGATCAGGCCATTTTTTGTAAAATAGGCCACTGCAGCTTTAAGGCCAAGCTGCAGGGCCGCACAACACAGCACACAAGTGATTTCCCCCCCCCCCTCACCCCCCCCCCCCCCCCTTTCTCCCCACCAACAGAGCTTTCTGTTGATGGGGTCTGATCGACCACCAGATGTTTGTTTATTTTTTAGAAAATATTTGTGTTATTTATTTTTTATTAAATGTGTATATTTTTTTATCCCTCTCCCACCCTCCCTCCCCCCACCAGCCAATCAGCGTGATCGGCTATCATAGGCTTTAGTCTATGACAGCCAATCACTTCCCAGCCTATGGAGGGGACAGCCGTGTCTAGTACAGCGCAGCCTTAGATCACAGCGCTGTATGGGGTAATTAGACGGCGACTAATTACCCCGTTTTGCCATCTAACAGTCTCCAAGCAGCGATCGCCGCTGGGAGACTGAAGGTGGAGCAGAGCTCCACCTATCAAGCAGGGGATGTGCGCGCACATCTCCTGAAAAAGCAAGCCCCAGTACTTTACGCCGTTTACACCAGCGTTAGGCGGTCCTGGGGCTGCCACCATGGCCACGCCCATCAGCGTAACGCGCTTGACAATAGATTAACCTATCACATTGTTAGGAGGTGTGGTCATGAATAATGGCAGTTGGTGTTGTCTGTTTTTTTTCATGTCTGCCAGTAGTAAAGATGAATATGTGCAGGCTCATTTGAGGATTAAACAATTTGAACAAATTTGCATGGCAGAAATCAATCATTTCTTGATCTCTCCTATTTTTCCCTTTTCACTAAAGTTACTCTTCAACTGCCCCTTTATAGCCATGACAGTTTGGTCACTGTCTGGTGATTGGTGAACTCAGAAAGCCCTCCCCTGGATCCAAATGCAGACCTTATCCTCAGAATGATACTACTTAGTGGTTCTATTCACTAAGCAAGTGTAAAAAGCAATTATGATGGTTGAACTTTAATAGCCCAAACCAGCCAATCAGATTTGGGGTCAACTGGAATAAGATCAGTAAAATATAAGTTGCGGTCAAATTCTGCAAGCTAGCAAAACATTCGCGCATTTTCCATATCCTATAGAATGTTTAAGCTATTAAATGCTGTCTTTTACTTAAAACACCTTCACATAGAGAAACGCATTGTCCTTTTTTAGACGGCGACCTTCGAGTGTGATTGGCAGTACAGTGACAGTCAAAATTTCAGATGTGATCTTTTTCTGTCAAAGTGTACATCTCCCGTATTTCTATTTTCTCAATGCATCCAAGCGTATTAATGAACAGAATGTTCACAGTGAGTAAATGCTGTGTCAAAATACACAAAGGCTCATTTACAACTATACAATAGGATGTCCCCTGCAGAGCTGGCTTTTTTCTCAATAGCACCCGGTTATACGAAAAGTGCAATGTGGATACTAATGCGTTGGTGACAATGGAGAACAGGAACGTAAAGAAGATCTCCAGCCGATAAAAATCATTCCCTTGTTTCTATTCCAAAGCTGTTTGGAACTCTTAAGTATCATCAAATAAAATTTTGTCTCCGATTCTTAAACTGAAAGGATTTCTGACATAGAAATTAACTGAGCTACAAAATCGAGCACCCAGAATAATTAATAATTAGAGCCTGCGCCTGCCCTGCTTTAAAACCATTCATTAAAGTGGACCTAATTAGATAATTCATTGCAGTTTATTTGACGCTGCTGAAAAAATACTGTAAGAAACAAAAATTTTTTTGATGAGCTTAAAGTGAAACATTTTTTAAACAAATTGCCATAAACAAACAGCCAATGTTTGGGCAAATGAAAGGTTTAGTTACTGTAATAGTACCCCGTTTAGATTTAACATTCAAGATAAAAAAAACAACAACCCGCCACTGTGGGACATCTTCAGAGGTGAGAATAGCAGACAGCAGAAGGCACAAAAGGGGGCAGGAGGAGGCAGGGTGGACAGAAGGTGGCACAAGGGATTGAAGGAGGCACAGAGGGGGAAAGAAGAAGGGGGACTAAAGGAGGCGCAAGGGGT
Source organism: Hyperolius riggenbachi (assembly GCF_040937935.1). Classification (NCBI taxonomy): domain Eukaryota; kingdom Metazoa; phylum Chordata; class Amphibia; order Anura; family Hyperoliidae; genus Hyperolius; species Hyperolius riggenbachi. The sequence continues at coordinate 108,744,782 of NC_090646.1, read as the reverse complement.
TGGAAGGAGGAATAGGGCCTCAGAAGGAAGCACAGGGACATGGCGGAAGGCACAATAGGGAGGAAATGGGTCAGAAGTTGGCACAGCGGGACAGTAGGGAATACTAGAGGCACAGAGGAGACACGGGGAAGAGGTAGCGCAGAGGAGACACGGGGCAGACAGTGGAGGCACAGAGAGGGACACTGGAGGCACGGGGGGACAGTGAAAGCACAGAGGAAGCACAGGGAGGGTGGCTTGGAGGGGACCCTAAAGCCACGGGGGGCACATAGGAGGCACATTGGACAGAGGTGTTTGCACAGTGTTTTGACTTAAGTATAAAGGATCAAATAACAGTCTCTGGCCCTTATTCAATTGTGTTTTCTCTTAAGTTTTCTCCTAAGTGATATATTTACACCTTATCAATAAATGACCTTTAAAGAGACGCTGAAGTGAAAACAAAATTATGATATAATGATTTGTATGTGTAGTACAGCTAAGAAATAAAATATTAGGTGCAGAGACATAAGTCTAATATTGTTTCCAGTACAGGAAGAGTTAAGAAACTCCAGTTATCTATGCAAAAGAGCCGCTGAGCTCCACGACTTTCAAAGTCGCAGAGAGCTCTGTCTTCTCAAGCTTGTTATCTCAACTGTCAGTCACTGTATTTTCTTTTTCTCTCCAGAGGACAGGTCAATAGTTCACTGGCCTGCTCTGTAAAGTCATTTAGAATGCTTAGTAGTGTGTAAACTGCAAATATTAGAGAATGATGCAATGTTATAAAAAAAAAAAAACTCTATATAACTGAAAATAAAAATAGGAGCATATTTTCTTTGCTACTAAGGTTCTAGTAATTATCCGTACTACACAACCAATTCATTCTATCATAATTATTTTCCGCTTCAGTGTCTCTTTAAGCCACCAGCAAGCAAGAAAATAGTAACAATAATTTTGACAGTACTTTTTCAACTACTTTTTGGTGTTTTTTTCAATTTGAGAGTGCTGAAAAGTTATATTAAACAGAAGATGAAACATTATCTAATAGGAACCTAGGAGAAAAAGTGAATTGACATGGGTTCCATACCTTATTCGTAAACCTTGGACTACCTGTACACAACTACCTTTGGAAGCAAAGAGTTAAAAACACACAAAAGATATCTCCAACAGTTAATGCACAATTATTTTGTAATTTTAAACTAACAGTTATTGCAGCGTGTTCTAAATTTTGGAAACCATTAAATCTGACCAGAGATAAAGACTTTTTTTTGCAAGGTCTCTGACTCCTATTAGTGCATTAGGCCTTAATAGCCATTAGAAGTTGTCATCTGTTGACAATAGCAGACCTTAGAGCCCAGCTAAACTCAACATTAAACATGGCAATTTCTACTAGCATTTAGGAAAAGTGAATATAATAAAGAGTAGTGGACAGAGTAGCTGCTTTATGGGGGGAATATGCTTTCTACACCATTTCCTTGTATCTCTGTTTTCAGCCAGTGGGCTGGTAAAGCAGGTGTGATCAGTGGACACCTAAAAAGTAGGGAGAACAATAAACTACAATTCCCAGCATTCTTGCATCCTAGTAATAACCATACATCCTCTATGCGGAGGTGTAGATTGCAATCTGCAATAAGGCTTCAATTTGTTATCAGGAAAATTATTCAGGTCACTTTTTATCCTGGGTTTTTTCCTCTGAGATAATTATTCATCTTCTCTTTAAAATAACTTTTCAGCACTCTGCAATTTCATCGCCTGCTCTGTGCCAATAAGCACCGATCTATACCGTACTTATGGCTATAGCGGTGCAGCCAGAATAAAGTATATTCCACATGCCAGCAATAGCCGGACCCCAAATAACACCGCTAATGGAGTAAATAAGGTAATCGGAAGAGAAATACACTGTATTTGTTTTATTTCCCTAGATTTCCTAGCACAAGGAGAGACATCTCTCGGCTTTCCCCTGCACCCAAATTCCATGTGGCCAGAAAACATGTACTCAAAAAAGTACAATCAAAATTATATGGAGTATTTTCTTGCTTGCTGATGGCTTAAAAGGCGTATATTGATACGATGTGAAAATGTCACCGAAGAGAAAACTCAGAAGAAAAAGGAAATTGTGTATGGGCCTGGAAGTCTTAGATGTAGGGATAGTTGCAAATCTACATGCATGCAAAGCTACACAATCAGTTTAGTGATGGTGGCTCTCAGTGGCTCAGCAAAGAATAAGGCTGCCAGTGTTGTTTGCAAATTTTCACCAAAGTCATTTTCACATCGAAACTGCTATTTTTTGATTTCAAGAAAATATTCATGAAAATACATTGTACTGCAGTATAGTCAGAGGAAATTAGAAAAAAATAGTAATTTTACTGTGAACATTTGCGAAAATTGGGAAACCAGCTTCTTTAGTTCAAAAATTCATGAAATGGGTGAAAAATTACTACCATATTACAAAATGATTTTTGATGGCATTTTCACTCGAAAGTCGAATTTGACATTCTTTTTATGAAGGTTAATATGAAAAGGATATCGGCATTTTCTCTCATCACTGAAGGCTGCTCTCCTACACACTGTCCAACCAGCCCTCCCATCAACTCTCTATGCTTCCTCTGCACTGCCATTATGCGAGACCTTCTGTGGGTGAGTGACCAGGCAGAGGAAGAGGTACAGGGGTGGCAGCTGGGGACCAAGAGCATACTTGATGATTTATGGTGCAATTGGAAGAGTTATCAGAAAAGATCTTTACAAGAGACACCATTAAACAAAGTCAATGTTTAAAGTGACACTTAAGTCTCTGAAAAAAATGAGTTTACTCACCTGGGGCTTCCAGCAGCCCACTGCAGTTGTATCGTGCGAGGAAGAAAAGAGCAGAGGCACTGTAGTAGCAAAAAATGAGGTACCTTTTTAATCCACGGTGTAGAACACAGCAAGGGTACACAGTGGGGGTGAGGGGATGCCTGACAGCTGTTTCGCTAAGAACGCTTCTTTGCCTCTGAAGAAGCGTTCTTAGCAAAACAGCTGTCAGGCATCCCCTCACCCCCACTGTGTACCCTTGCTGTGTTCTACACCGTGGATTAAAAAGGTACCTCATTTTTTGCTACTACAGTACCTCTGCTCTTTTCTTCCTCATTTGCAAGTGTATGCTTCTGAGAGCATGTTTTTAGCACAGAGTACTGGATCCGGTGCACCCAATGTCTTCTGCCCTCATCTAGTGCCAGCCTTTTTTATTCTCTACATTACGCAGTTGTATCATGCCCACGCCGACTCCATCAGATGCTCCTGGCCCCGCCGGCAGCCACTTTCGGTTTCAGCGACAGGAGCCAACAGGCCGGGAACGCAAGTGCTTCTTCGTGTTCCCGGCCACAATAGCGCCCTCTATGCTGCTGTATGCTATAGCAGCATAGAGGGCGCTATTGTGGCCAGGAATGCGAAGAATCACTCACGTTGCCGGCCTGTCGGCTCCTGTCGCCGAAACCGTAAGTGGCTGCCAGCGGGGCCAGGAGCATCTGATGGAGTCGGCGTGGGCACGATACAGCTGCAGGGGGCTGCTGGAAGCCCCAGGTGAGTAAAACTCTTTTTTTTTTCAGAGACTTGAGTGTCCCTTTAAAGCATGCAAAGCAGCAACTTTGGAAGCCAAAGGTCTTTAGAAAACAACTTATGTGATTCGAAGAAATACTTTTTTTTCCACTATCACCAAATTTGTTTGGAAACAAAAGAGGGCAGGATATGATGAAAAAAAAGACCTTGTAAACTGTTAAGGGAAACCTGAGGTGAGAGTGATATGGAGGCTACCATATTTAGTTTATTTTAAACCATATCAGTTACCTGTCAGTCCTATTGACTGTTCTGGCTTCAGTGGTGCTTGAACCTCCCACACCCAATCAGAGCACCTAATCTACATGTGTGTTTAGGGTCTGTGGCTAAAGGTGTTAGAGACACAGGATCATGAGCCAGGCAACGTGCATTGTTTAACCCCTCCCTGACCACCTAATGCCAATAGGCGGGTGGCGATCTACTGCTGCTCTGTGCTGGGGACAGCTCTGTCACTCGGCTGTCCCCTGGAGAGAAAACACAAGGGATCGCTCTCATAGGCTGATGCCTATGAGAGACGATCCTGCTGATTGGCGGTCGGGGGGAGGGTAAAAAAAATTGTCAATTTTATTTAAAAAAAAATAATAATAAAAAAGACTAATGACAGCAGTCATCAGAGCCCACCATCATAAAATCTGTTGGTGGGCAGAAAGGGGGGGGGGGAAGATTCATTTGTGTGCTAAATTACTGTATATGTCTCTGCAGCTCAGAGCTCGGGGTAAGCCGCCGCGGAGGATATCTCAGCCCCCGGTGGGGCGATTTCTGTTCTGTAAAGTGCTGTACGCACAGCTAGCACTTTGCTAGCTGCCCGTCCAGCTCGATCGCCACCGCTCTGCAGCGATCATCCGCACGCAGCGTCGGAAGAGGCCCCCCCCCCCGCCAGAGCCCTGCGCAGACCGGACCAATCAGTCCCGGGCAGCGCAAAGGGCTGGATCGGATGGGTCTGACGTCAGGACGTCGGCTGACGTCCATGACGTCATTTCGATCATAGCCATGGCAACAGGAGAAGCCAAACAGGAGATCGCGTTCTATAAGCAATCTCCTGTTTACTTGTGTTGCCGGCGGCGATCGGACTAATAATAATAATAATAATTAATTACACATGCGCCCTCTAGTTGTGTTTTATGTAGCTACCACTCAGGTAGCTACATGAAACAAAACAAAAAATTTCAAAAAAAGTGCAATGCAGCCTCCTTGGCGGAAAAATTGAACCGCCAAGGAGGTTAAAGCTGCAGAGCACTGAATTGTAAAAAATAGCCTGGTCACTAGGGGGTGTAAGCCTACGGTCCTCAAGTGGTTAAAAGGTTGCCAGCCTTTTTTCTTCTCTAGGTTGCTTTTAATCACTGGGATTAACCCATTATATTTTGGTTCTGTGTAACAGCCAGTAGTATTGGAAACAATGTACTAATAGATGGAATGCTAGATGCATGTACTAAACAGCCAGTCTAGAAGCTGAAGCTGGGAATGGGTACTACAAGAAGACAATGCAGCAATCATGAACTACTTTACACCTCAGGACCGCACATATTAAAATCTACTGCCTTCCTTTGAATGCCAGTTTCTGACACACAGTAGATTTTTACTCCATCATTTTTGCTTGCGACAGCTGACAACTTCTAGATTGAACGAGAAGTGATTTTTGATTGCCTCTTGATCACCTGATCACTAGGATCACATAATTACCACTTTTTCTCTCATAAAATCTTAATTTTCACCTTTATTTAGTGCTCCTGCAGTGTAACTAAAAAATAAATAATCTACACACAATATTGACATTTCTGCATAGGAAAAATTTGGAACAATCCGTTTCTGAAATCTGAGATAATTACATATTTTTGTTTGAAAAATTCAGGTAATTGTAATTCAAAATGCATATTTTCACTTAAAAAACGAGCAAATTACAGGTTTATTATAATTAAACAGTATCAAAAGAAAGCCCTATTTGTCCTGAAAAAACCCCAAGACTAAACGGGTTTGGGTAGACTAAAAATTGCCAGAGAGCCTTCAACTTAAAGGACTTCTGAGGCAACAACAACCAGTGTCGGACTGGGAGCTGGAAAAGGTGAGGAAATCCACCTGCTGGCCAAGCAGCAGAAACCCTGTGTTATCACTCCCAACAGAAACCTGCAGCAAGTCTTCACTGTGAGCAGCAACATCTGACTACTGCTGCTTGGCCAGGAAGTGGATTTCCTCAGCTTTACCACCTCCCAGTCCAACATTAACAACAAAAATCTATGCTGACTCACCTGGGGCTTCTTCCAGCCCATAGCAGCCACTTCAGTCCCTCCCAACAGTCCCGCTGACGGTCCGCAATGATTGGCGACACCGCACATCCATGTCATGTGGGGTGTATTGTGCAGGTACAGTGCGCACCAAATGAAGTGGACATGCGGGCATGCAAGCGCAGAAGAGACGGGTCGCCGATCATTACAGGCAGCTAGCGGGACACCAAGGAGAACCAGGGCCGCGGGGAGGGACTGAAATGGCTGCTAGGGGCTGGAAGAAGCTCCAGGTGGGTAAACATAAATTGTTGTCGTCGCCTTGGAAGTCCTTTAAGCAAAAACATTGCAGTCTTTTTGACAATTTGAAAATGGGCTTGGTGATTAAGTGGCTGCTGAACATTTTGGATGGCCTTCAAAGTCTCCTCATTTGAACATCATTGAAAATCTGTAGGCACTAGGCAGACCTTAAACTTGTTGTCTAGTAAGCAAGAATGTCCATAAATAACTTGAAACTGGAATATATTTAGAACAAGACCGTAAAGACATTTAGGTAGATACACAAGGCAGGCACCTCCAAGCATTTTATATGCGCCAAAAAGGGTGTTACTAAATAGTGACTTACTAATATGCCCAAACCTTTAAACATGCTACAATTACTACTTGATTTGTCCCTGTGTTTTAAAGTTCATGAAATAAAAAATAACTGTGCATTAACATTTGCAAATATGTTGTTTTTTAGCATACTGTTTCCCGCAGTAGTTGTTTACCACTCTTCCCTTACAAAATTAACTAAATATTTAATTTGGCCAGGGGCGCCCAAAACATTTCCATACATTTGTCAATGCTGCACAAGTCTATTTGCAATTAAATGTTATTAAAACATCTTTACATTTCAGGTTGAAGGCAGCTTTGAATTTTCTAAACTTTAATGTAAGCTCTAATTGCAATTCTTTGTCAGCATAGAACTTGTGCTCTCTTTGGGATATTTACAAGTCAGAAACTCCCATTGTCCGGCATGAGTAATAAAAGAAAGGAACTGTAATGCCATATATATATAAGAATGTAATAAATAATTTGCAGTAGAGTATTATACCATATTGCGCAAAAGGTGGATCAGCGCATCACCAGGCCGCCTCCGAATGGCCTCGAATCAGAGGTGCGCTGAGCCCCCCCAGAAACTGCAAACGCACCTTGAACTCAAACGGAAGCTCTGCATATACACCAAAAGCATGGCTGTTAAGTGGGAGCAGCTGACCAAAAATGAATTAAATTAGTACATGGCAAGGAAATTAACAGCGCTACTTAAAACCAGACAAGTGCCTACCTGCAAAAGAGTGCAAGCCCCACTTGTGGGATAAAATACACACCTAGCATACACATGACCTGTCTACCACTGGAGGGTGTTGATTCAAGACCATTCAGAGGCGGCCTGGTGATGCGCTGATCCACTTTTTGCGCAGTTTTCAATTTTCGAATTTACTTGATTAGCCGCACCCAGGCTATGCATATACATAGGTTAGGATTTAGTTAGTGTTAGGTCCCCTCCCATGGAGGATTGACTTCTTCGCAGTGGGAGGGACGAGTACTTAATAGGTTGCATGCAAGCTGTTACGGAAACCAACATCCTCCAGTGGTAGACAGGTCATGTGTATGCTAGGTGTGTATTTTATCCCACAAGTGGGGCTTGCACTCTTTTGCAGGTAGGCACTTGTCTAGTTTTAAGTAGCGCTGTTCATTTCCTTGCCATGTATTATACCATATTAGCCAGACACCATTAAACGCAAGACGTTTTGAATCAGGATGATACCATTTACCAAAAAATCTATGTATCCCCTTTTCATGTTGCATGTGTATTGCATGTATATGTTTCCCTTAAAATAAGACAGTGTCTTTTATTAATTATTGCTCCCAAAGATGTGTTAGGGCTTATTTTCATGGGATGTCTTATATTTCTATCAGGGAGTGTCTCTCAGCTGAACATTTCCTGTTGTACTGTGCTGTCCCTGTGGTATGTGTCCTCCTGCCTTCCCCACTGTCCCGCCTCTTCCTCTGCAGGATCCAAAGGTATGCTACTGTACTGATCAGGTACCTGCCCTGTCATCCCTGTGCCCAGCTGACAACCTTGCTGTGTCCTGGGCAGTGGTGCTCAGCAAGATTTCGGATATCCGAACTACCCAGATAATCCAAACTTTTTCCACTATCCGAACTTTGAATAGCAATTTGGATATTTTTTTAAAATCCGAATAGACTATCCGAGCAAACTCGGATTTCCCATCTGAAATCCGAAATCCGGGCGGATAGTTAGTTCAGATATCCGATCAGAAATCAAAATCACCTTCAATGGCAAAAATCCCTTTTGAAGGCATCCAGGCCGAGAGAGAGAGAGAGAGAGAGAGAGAGAGAGACCTCCGAGGGGGATTTTGGCCATTTGAAGAGACTTTTGGAAGCATTTTAAGCCATTTGCAGGTCACTTCCGGTTTTCTATCCAGATATCCGAATCCGGCCGGATACTGAGGACGGATATCTGATTCGGATCCGGATTGGAAAATGTTAAACTCTGATATTCGACCCTGCACTGCACCTGCACTGTCAACCTTGCACACAGATAATAACCTTGGCCTGACAGGCCTGGCCACGTGTAGCCTTCTATGTATTTGTGTCCACAATAGCGTCCTGCACCTGCGCAGGGTGTTATTGCTGACAATAATGCATAGAATGAGACACATGGCCAGGCCTGCGCAGGGGCAGTAAGCCTGTTGGCCAAAAATGAAAGTAGCTGGCGACAGAGGACAGGAGGATCAGATCGTGGCTGCGAGTGCCCAGGACAGCTGCAGGGGGCTGGTAGAAGCCCCAGGTGAGTAAAACTGATTTTGTTTCTTTTGCTTAGGCTTAAGGATCCCTTCAAGCTGCAGTGGTCAGGGACCCTTGCTAATTATAATCATTAACCACTCTAATACATAGCCTGGCAATAGGTTTTGACACTCCCATTTGACATGTTGTGGAACACTATGTTTTGTATACATAGAGAAAAAATGCAATGGAAGATGCAAAGGGTGAATCTGTTGGGGCTGTTTTTTTTTTTGGGGGGGGGGGGGGGGGACAAAAGCTGATCTGAGGCAAATCCTGATGGAAACAGACAGACAGAGCAACCATGCAATGGAGGAATCCACTTTCGTGTGGGAGACTACGCCGCAAACCAGTTCAGAGAGACCAGGTACTCCCAATCCTGACAGTGCCGCTGTTGCAATCATTAGCGTATTACTGTGAAAAGCCAGACCATCATTAGATTCTGTGATACCAGAGCAAATGTTACCCTAGTTTGTTCAAGCCTTGTTAAAGTGGAGGATAATCTCCCTGGCAAGTACCTTACCTGGCAAGAGCTGGAGCTACTCACACCCATGTTACCCAGGTCAAAGTAGTACTGAACTGGGGAGTGGGATGTCAAGAGCAAGTTGTTGTGGTCTTGGATTAGGATGCTCTTTCTACGAAATTGAAATTTCCACATTTCCGATTGGAAAACGGCATTTCTGATTGGAATTCAGAGAAAGAAATTCCATGGAAATTCGATTTACCGCAACTCTGTAATTTTAGCCTTATCACAGAACTCGGAAGCATTGGCATTGAAAAAAGCAAGAGAATGCAGAATTTTTCAGCAAAAATCTGATTACCGTGGTTACAAGATTCCGATTTTCCTATTTCAGATTTCCCAATTTCCGAATTTTTTTTGCACTCTCTGATGCCAAGAATGACAAATGAAATACTCCTCGGAACTTGGAAAATCGGAAATTGAAAAAACGAAAATCGGAAAAATGGAAAACTGTAAAATGGAAAAAAGAGAAATCAAAAATTGGCATTGATGGAAATCGTAATTTCTGCAGAATCGGAAATGGGCATATCCGATCATCCCTAGTCTTGGATGAGTGCCACAGTGTTTGGCACTGATCAGATACAGATCAGATACTCTGACTCCATTTTGACTTCACAAAAAGCATACTTGTTACATATGTGTAACAAAGTCAGGGGGCAGCTGCACTCACTAGATCCTTGGCTGAGAAGATGGCACTAAATGACCGTTTCAGCCAATAATTGCCTAGCATGTGTATGAGGCTTAGTCCTTATAGATATTAAAGAGGGAAATCTGACAGAAAATTACGTTTAGAATTATCAGCTTCATCCACAAGTGAAAAATTGCACAGGTTGTATAAATTCAAAGTTGTAAATGTTTAATGACTGTTACGCTTTTAAAATCATTGATTAGTAATGAATGTTAAATGTATTAAAATGCCTAAACAATAACTAGTTGGCTCAAGACTGCTAAATCATATCGATATTCAAGGCAACTGAACCCCCCAGTGGAAACAAGGCTGCACTGCAACAAATACATGTTTTGCTTACAAGGAACTATACAAGCTGCATATGTAGGAATTAAACAGCAAACAACCCAAAACACAGAAAGCATCGGCTTCATTTTACAGATGAAGGAAGGAGAAGTCAGTGTTAGGCTATTATTAGTGCAGCGATCAGAGTTCCCAATGTGTTATTCTACAGGTACATTAAGGCTTTGTTCACATCTAAAATCGCAATCGCTGAGCCCATTGAATTATTTTTTTTAACGCCTCCTGGCTCTTAGTTGCATGCTACGATTTTTTGTAAAGCGCTTTTCTAATCGCTTTTGCAGAGCGATTTGTTTGTTCACTTCCTAACGCAAGTACAAAGCGCTTTTTCAAGCACTTTGCAATTTCCCTATACCTTCCATTGAGGCCAATCACCCCGGCCAAAAATGGTACAGGCAGCGCTTTGGCGAGCGGATCGGAATCGATGCGCTCAGATTTGAACACTTTCATAGGGATTCATTGCACAAGCGCTATTAGGGCAATTTAGAAAATCGCTGGCACTTACAAAAAAAAGGCGAAAACGCCCTAGGTGTGAACAAGCCCTAAAAGAACATGACGGGTTTGCTGAAATGACTTAAAATTCTAGTATGGACATATAATAAATCATTTCCTCATTGGGATCAGGCACATCAGAAAAATAGATTTTGTTTTCTTTTTTGTAGCACAGGGAAAAGTTAGAAACCCCATTAAAGGACAACTGAAGTGAGAATAATATGGAGGCTGCCATATTTATTTCCTGTTAAACAATATCAGTTGCCTAGCAGCTTGCTGATCTATTTGGCTGCAGTAGCTTCTGAATCACACCAGAAACAAGCATGCGGCTAATTTTTTCAGATCTTACAATAATGCTAGAAACATCTGATCTGTATATGCTTGTTCAGGGGCTATGCCTAAAATCATAAGAGGCAGAGGATCATCAGTATTCCAGGAAACTGGTATTACTTTAAAGGATATGAATATGGTAGCCTTCATATCCCTCTCGCTTCAGATGTCCTTTAGATTTTTTCTGCTGTCCATAGAACCATCAGGTTTCAAATTAAATACAACTACAGTGTTCAAGTTTGGAGGTTTTATCACCCCCTCTGGGTGTTTCTGGCTAGTAATGCTTTTTTTATCCATGTTTTGGTTCATCTACCCAACGATTTAGCACTAACCTATACCGTTAATGCTAATGTCCCTACACTATGCCTAATACTAATACTTAAGTGTCCCCTTAACTCTCTGCAATGTCTAGCCTTAACCTTTGCACTTAATTTCGTAATGCTAACATTTTCCTACTGCCATCCCTTAACCAAACCCTAACTACTGAAACAAATATCTCCCTACCTTATCCCCAACATTAATCCTCCCAGTCAGCATCTAACACAAAACAAAAACTATGCTATAGTGGTATGATTAACATTGTCCTTATAATTAACGTTGTGAATGAGGCCACAGATTATGTTTATTTGTTATTGTTCAATTTATTCTTTTTTTATTTTATAAGGTTACTATGTTTTAACTATGATCTTCTTTATATGATGTTATACCAAATATCCAAGGAATGAAACAACTCTCCATAAAGACTCTTAGCTAAAGGCTACAGATGTACAAGGTCATCATCAATATCTCCCAATTTATAACATAAACCTGAACATTATTCTCCAACACAAGCTAAAACAAGTGATCAAAGTTTGGTACAATACAGCGAACCTTATCAACATTGTACTTCGATTCACTGGTCTCTTGACCACTGTGTCAAACGATTGCAACAGCTGGGAATTGAGTTACCTACCAGTCAGCCAAATTTTGGTTAGAAATTGCCTGGATGTGGTCCTCATACCCTAGCAACACCCAAACTATATTAACATTGTCAATGGAGATACTTACTATTCTTTGTTTCCTAATTCATTGATATTATTCCGAGTGTAATATTTCCTAGAAGACCTGTCTGTTAAATATCAAAACAGTACTTGGAATTATATGCTTAATCAAGGGCCTGGCGTGTGGTCCTCAGAAGATGCTCTTGCTATGTAAATCAATAATAATAAAAATAATATAGCAAGCACTATACGTATTGCACAATTACCATTACAAAAAAAAACAAACAAATAAAAAGAATTCTAACTAAATATACCAAACACACAAATGGAGAAACTCACTCCCAAACAGTTCTCTGCTGCTTTATAAAGCCTGCAGGCTGCTTATAAGCCAATGAGAAGTGCACACATATATTACACCTAGCTTGCAGTGATTAATCAAACAGAAGCTGAGCAAGTCAGCCAGTCAGTTGGAGAGGGCTTCAGTTGCATATAGACAATGGCTATATGACCAGCAGGGGGCACCAGCGTGCAGGATAGTCCCTCTCATCTGCCCCCCTCCTAACTAAACTGCATGGGATACTACAATAAAATTGAAAATAATGGTGCATGAGCCAGCCTGGGGCCCCGGGAACTCTCACTGCCCAGGGCCCCAGAACCAGCATCTAACACCATATGTGAGCGCAGCCAAACCCTTGGAGCTGCCACCCCCAAGGCCTGTCTCCTACTGCTCTAAAACTTATCAAACACACAAATGGAGAAACCATTATTTTTAATTTTATTGTAGTATCCCATGCAGTTAGTTAGGAGGGGGGCAGATGAGAGGGAATATCCTGCACGCTGGTGCCCCCTGCTGGTCATATAGCCATTGTCTATATGCAACTGAAGCCCTCTCCAACTGACTGGCTGACTTGCTCAGCTTCTGTTTGATTAATCACTGCAAGCTAGGTGTATATATACCTAAGGGTGTGTTAACATTCTCCTTACAGTACAGTATACAGCCAGCAGTGTGCTGACACTGAACTGCATACATTAAAGAACTAGAGAGAGATGAAAAGTGATCACTGGGTACATTATAATATATAAATACAGCATCTATGCAATAAAATGCAATGGCAGCTTTTAGAGCAGATAAACTGTACTTTATTCTTTAATCCAACATCAACGTTACAGATTAGCTATGAGAATAGCTATGATTAAGGAGACATTCCTTGCTCCGATACGCGTGAGTATCTATCTGTAACTGATGTTGGAATAAAGAATAAAGATTTTTCTACTTCACCCAACCATCTGGTGCAGTGGGATTTCCTTGGTTCCTGCTTGAACTTTGGCATCTGATCTCCCTGCTCCCATATGTGAGTGTACCAGTCTTTCCTTGTAATTAATTAACCACTTCACCACTGAGGGGTTTTACCCCTTGAGCACCAGAGCAATTTTTACCTTTCAGCGCTCCTTCCATTAATTCGTCTATAACTTTATCATTACTTATCACAATTAAATGAACTATATCTTGTTTTTTCTGCCACCAATTAGGCTTTCTTTAGGTGGGACATTATGCCAAGAATTATTTTATTCTAAATATGTTTTAATGGGAAAATAGGAAAAATGTGGGAAAAAAAATCATTATTTTTCAGTTTTCGGCCATTATAGTTTTTAAATAATGCATGCTACTGTAATTAAAACACATGAAATGTATTTGCCCATTTGTCCCGGTTATAAAACCGTTTAAATTATGTCCTTATCACAATGTTTGGCGCCAATATTTTATTTGGAAATAAAGGTGCATTTTTTTCAGTTTTGCATCCATCCCTACCCTCCTGACATAAATATTTAAAAAGTTCAGTCCCTAAAGTAACTATTTATGTATTTTTTTTAATTGTACATTTTTTAATTTTTTTTAAATTACAAAAAAAAATGGGGAGTGTGGGAGGTAATGAGTTAATTTTTTGTGTATAAGTAATGTATTTGTATGTGAAAAATGCTTTAGGGTGTAGTTTTACTATTTGGCCACAAGATGGCAACAGTAACTTTTTGTTTAATGTGACCTCCAAGCGTCCTTTCAGACACTTGGAGGAAGTACTAGGAGGCTGGGAACGTTTTTTTTTCACAATGATCGCGCTGCTTATCGGAGAAGCAGCGGATCATTGCGGGGCCTAGATCAACGAACGGGAATGGATTTTCCCGTTCATTGATCTCCAGGCGAGTGGCCGGCGGCGTGTTTACGAGCGGGAGTGCGTGCTAGAGCGAGCGGGAGCGCGGGCAGCGGCGGGAGCGCGGAAAGTACGGATTTCTCCATCCCTGGTGGTGAAAGGATGGAAAAAGGGACGGAGACATTTGTACGGGCGGGGGTAAAGTGGTTAATATTACTTGTGCACAAAAGCAAATATGATCAGTGTACGTGTAATATAAAGTAGGAAAATACATTTTTATTGAATGTTTTGTCAGAGTTTATCCCACTTTTAAACATGGATCCATGACTGATACATGCCATAGCATGGAACTTTAACCACTTGAGGACCCACCCTTTACCCCCCCTTAAGGACCAGCGCTGTGCTGAGTGATCTGTGCTGGGTGGGCTCTGCAGCCCCCAGCACAGATCATGTAGCAGGCAGAGAGATCAGATCACCCCCCTTTTTTCCCCACTAGGGGGATGATGTGCTGGGGGGGTCCGATCTCTCATGCCTGCATGTGGCTGGCGGGGGGGGCAGCTCAAAGCCCCCCTCCGCTGCGAAATTCCCCCCTCCCTCTCCTACCTGCTCCCCCCCCCCCGGAGATCAGGGCTGCACAGGACGCTATCCGTCCTGTGCAGCCAGTGACGGGACGTCCCCTGTCACATGGCGGCGATCCCCGGCCGCTGATTGGCCGGGGATCGCCGATCTGCCTTATGGCGCTGCTTCGCAGCAGCGCCGTACAAATGTAAACAAAGCGGATTATTTCCGCTTGTGTTTACATTTAGCCTGCGAGCCGCCATTGAACTCAATGTCTGAATTATTTTTGTTCAATATAGCACATAAATCAACACACACTATAATACTTACCTGTGGCTTCCTCCAGCACCCTGTAGTCCGTCTGCTCAATTGCCATCCTACCAATCCCTTCCGATCTCCCGCAGTGGGATCCACTATCCAGCCGGGTTGCAGGCCACTATGCATTCGCGGTCCCAGTCACGCAGGATACACAATCACACAACTGTGACCAGGGTCGCAGTTAAAGCCTTAGCAAACTGCACATGTGCAGAATGCTGCCAGCCACAGAAGTACGATCGGGCTGTGCTTGCCCAGGACATGGGCAATTCGCAGTGCCCTGCAACTGGACAAGTCGGGAATTTATCTGGCCAGACTGTGGAAGAACAGAGGGAATTAAGAGGACGGTGATTGTGCAGATGGAATACAGGGGGCTAGAAGAAGCCCCAGGTAAGTATAAACCCTTGTGTATTCTTTATCTCAGGTATACTATAACATTCAGGTATGCAAGTGACAGTTTTTCTCCAGTTGGGACCTAATTGGACTATAGCGTCCCTCACTAATAAGGTATTAAAGCCATAAAACCTTTTTCTCTCAGAGAACAACTTCTGAGAGCAGAGAAGAGATAAACAGAGTGTTCAATTCCACAGTAGACATCTGTAATGGAAAGCAGAGGACTCGGCCCCAATAAGTCCTGTAACAATGACAGTCAATACAAAAACTTGAAAAGATTCCCAGTTGGCTAGTAACCATATTCCGTATAAAGGGAAACAAAAAGAACAATATCCTCTAAAGGGGGGGCCACAACATTCTCCTCCTGCTCCTGCCATGTGCGGTTCTTGTGTTTGAAAATTGGATGATTGGCTATACCTGGCTTCATTTTTGTCCAGATGTCTTTTAAGAACACGTGTTAACTATACAAATGTATCTTTATATGTGGAGGCCTGATAAAGGGTCTATCCCGAAACAAGTCGACGTTGTCACCTCAATATTTACAACTGCACTAATCTTGATGTCAATCCCTGCTGTATGTTCGCCATTCTTTGCTATGGAAAATGTTTCCTGAAGGATACCTTTTATGAACATTTTTGCACAAGTGTTGTCTTCAATAAAGACTTTTTGTATTTTTGCATATAAATTCTTCAAGTTTCTTCAATATTTTTGATATACATATCCTTGTACTGGTATAAAGTCTATGTGGGTGTTGTGGCACACCTCAGAGGATATTGTTCTTTTTGTTTCCCTTTATACGGAATAACAGATAAACAGAGTCAATAGTTCAGTTCCTAGATTTTAGCTCTGGCATACTTTAAAGACTGTGTCATTGAGCACAGACAATGAAACATTAAAAACTTAATTACAATAAAAAACAAAACACATTTTTAAGAGTAGGCATATAGAAGCGATTGATTATGTCAGTTTATTTTCACCTTGTTATTCCTTTAAGCTTCCTTGACTAAGTGGAAATGTTCCTTGTTTGGCAGATTAAAGCGTAATATAACCCTGCATTTCAACTTTGCTCTAAAACAGTGCTGTCCAACTTTGCGGGCATGGAGGGCCAATTTTTTTCCAGGCCACATGGTGGAGGGTCAGCAGGACACCCCACCCCCCAGGACACCCAACCCCACCCGCCTAGGGCTCGCTACATGATAGCCGCTGAGCAGCGGCATCCCCCTACCCTCTTCGATCGCCTCCGGCGATCGGCGATCAGGAAATCCCGTTCTAAGAACGGGATTTCCTGGAGGGCTTCCCCCGTCGCCATGGCGACGGGGCGGGATGATGTCGCCGACGTCATGGATGTTGTGACGTCTAAGGGAGTCCCGTTCCACCCCTCAGCACTGCCTGGCGCTGATAGGCCAGGCAGTGCACGGGGTCTAGGGGGGGGCTCTGCGACGCGGCGGATTGCTGCGAATCGGCGCGGGGCGGCGGCGATCGGTGTGCTCACGCAGCTAGCAAAGTGCTAGCTGCGTGCAGCAAAAAAAATTTGTGCAAATCGGCCCAGCAGGGCCTGAGAAAACCTCCTGCGCGGCTTCCAGGAAGGTTAAAGCTCTGTTTGTAACCCTTCCAATGCTGGTCTAGTAAAAAAAAAATTGCTGGTTGCATATAATATGCTGTAAATAATGTTTAGAGCAAAGTTGAAATGCAAGGTTATATTTCGCTTTAAATTTAGAACATAAGGGCCTGTTTCCACTAGGTGTGAATTTGTGTTTGTTTGTTTGTTTTGTTTTTCTTTAGCACACAAATTCGCACATCAATGAATTGATATGGGCCTGTTTTCATTAGATGCAACAATCGCATCTAGAAAAAACAACCATGCCGCTGTTTTTTCGATGTCGCATGCAGAAAAATTGCGTGTGATGCAATTTTTGTGCTTTCTCATATGCGAAGAATAGTACTTTCTTCTTTGTAAAAATTGTGGCAAAAAAAAAGTGAATGTGCATGCAAATTCACATGTTAAAAATCGCATATATGCATATGCGATTTCGCATTCTTATGCAAATTTCACATCCACAAATGTACATGCGGTTTGCATGCTCCTAGTGGAAGCACAGCCTAATCCTCTGTTCTATGGCTGGAGCTGCTGGGGCTAATGCCTCTCTGGTCAGTTTTGCTTTCATTCAGTAACGCACATTAATGATCCCATTACTAAGGTGAATTTCAATTTAAATGGGATCTTCTCACCAACAGAGTGCATGGTGACAGATATGTGAAAATAAAAGGAATAATCATTTAGTCCTTGCAGTCAATGGTATTTCTCTGAAAATACAGCTACTAAATTGCAGTAATTGACTTTCCGCGCAGATTTGATGTATAAAATAGAGTCAATGGACTGTTCTATTCATTAAGGCTAATATAGACCTAAGTACAATGTACAGGAGATGGGGCTGACTAATCTATCATACACCTGGACCCTGCTGGATGAAGCTCAACATTCACTAAATGGCGATTATTGCTGTGCCATTTGCTGCCATTATGAAGCGATGGAATCACAAAATCCCTCTCCTATTTTGGAAGTCGCTAATAGGCTCAGCTGAATGGATACAAATGTGATAACTGCTCAAAGAAGTTACCTGAACAGGAAGAAACTGAACTTTCTAAAAGACGTTTTTTACATGGGCAAAACAGGATCCACTCACAAAACAAAAACTTGAGGGATTTTGGCCTGCAAAAATATAAAGGGCTTGATTCACTAAACCGTGATTCGCGCACAAACACGTGAAAACGCTAGCGCGGCCTTGATTAGAGTTATCACAGTTTAGTGAATCAACCCAAAGAGCCATTGTTCACATTACGTTTGGCTCGGCATGTCCGTCTGTCTTTTGATCCAGAAAAAAATCCGGAAACAATAAATACAATGTATTTAAAAAAAAAAACGCTCACACAATTGCTTGCCAAATTTGTGAGCGTTTTGCGTTTTTCCTATACCTTTCGTTGAGGCAAATCGCCTCAAAAATGGCTCAAGCACCGCTTTTATATACAGGTTACGAACTGCAGTAGTGGTAGATATGGCCGTCTCATATAGCAGTCCCCCTAACTGATGCCTTGGGACTGCTATATGAGAAGGCCATATCTACCACTACTGCAGTTCGTAACCTGTATATAGTGTTAAATTGTATGTGTTGTGCGTCTGTCCTCTTACACTATGTCTATGCCATGTGTACCATAAGCAATTCCGAGTATAGCTCTTCTGTACTTGGCGAACTAAAGTGATTCTGATTTTGATTTTCAAAGCGGATCGCAAATGAGCCACTCTGATATGAACTCTCTCATACAGAATCATTGCACCAGTGCTTTCAGGGCGATTTTGAAAATTGCTCACGCTTAAAATTTTGCAAAAACGGATATAATGTGAACAAGGCCTCTGTTATTTTCTTAAAATTGCTGTTTATATAACACAAATAAAATGTTAATAAATCGACCACTATCACAAATAAAGTAAAATGTAAAGGTACACACATACAAAGAAGATGCACATTTGTCCCAGTGTAAGACGAACTACAGTATAAATAAATATATCATCAGTTGCTGTCACATTTATGTACACATAAATCTGTACATTTACGGTCTAGTCCAGTCCTGTCTGCCAATTTTGCATCCATTTTCTATCAGTTTTACCTGACCGGATTGGAACTGTACACCTTTTATGAGTGAACACACCCATAGAAACATGTGCAAAACTGGCAGGACAGGACTGGACTGGACCGAAAATGTACACCTTTTATGTGTGAACCAAACCATAGAATCACATATGCCAGCTGTCGAAAACTGGCAGGACAGGACTGGATACCTTTTATGTGTGAACCCAGCCTAAGTTATTTAAAATCTGACAGATCTGAAACGTTTTGGACTTTCCTTTTGATAATTTGCATATTCAGTAGTGGTGCATTGTGGGTAAACACACATGTTCACTTAGGGCTGGTGCACACCGAGCGGCTTTTTCAGCGTTTCTGCAGCCGCTTGCGGCTGCTGATCCGCTTGGTCAATGTATCTCAATGGGGTGGTGCACACCAGAGCAGGAGGCGTTTTGCAGAAACGAAAAATGCTGGGGTGAGGCATTTTTTGGATTGCGGGTGCGTTTCTGCCTCAATGTTAAGTATAGGAAAAACGCAAACCGCTCTGAAAAACGCCCGTTCAGAGCGGGTTTGCCGGCGTTTTTGTTACAGAAGCTGTTCAGTAACAGCTTTACTGTAACAATATATGAAATCTACTATACTGAAATCCGCTGCAGCAATCCGCAAAACGCTAGCAAAACGCCATAGAAAAATAAAAAAAAGAGTTTCAAAATCTGCTAGCATTTTGCGGATCTGCTAGCGGGTTTTGGTGTGCACCAGGCCTTATAGCTGAAGTATTGCAAATGTCCTTCTGTTTTAAGAAGGCAACTTTCACCAAGCATTGCTTATTAGTAGGAGGGTTTTTAGGTCTCTTTTATTCCCCTATACATTCCTAGTGGTTTGGGTCACCCTGAGCTGCTTGGTTACTCTGTAAATAATAAAGGAAATACTAAAAATCCCCTACCAGGGGAAAGACTAGTCCAAAACTATCACATCTGTGAGATTTGTACTACCTGCTGTGACAGCAACATAGGAAAAAAGAAAGTTATGTGCATCCTACTTTGGGACAAACATCTTATATGTATGCTTACGCATGAAGTTCAAATTTTCATTTTTTTTTTTGTGATAGTGATCCTTTAATTTAAAGTGTGCCTGAAGTCAAAATTTTATGAAAAATTAGATACTTACCTTAGTAGAGGGAAGACTCTGAATAGTCCAGAGGCGTCCTCAATCATCCTTGACCGCACCAATCCAGTGCTGCAACCTTCTAAGCAAATCCGACTAGGGCTCCCTTCCATGTTGAGTACGGCTGGATTGCACCTGAACGAGCCCTGCCTGCGCAATAGCATGAAGCATGGGGCATGGCTTTTTCTTTGATGCACAAGTGGCTTCATATTACTGAGGAGGTGCAGTGTGGCCATGCTTCTGCACGGAGGTGAGCGCAGACGCAAAGAAGAAGAGGGTCCCAGCGAGCAGTGGAGGGGTCCAGGAGGACACAGGGTGATCCAGAGGCTTGGTAATTATCTATTTTTTTTCCTTGCTTTACATACAGGCAAACAAAATGTACAGTAATGCCTACTACATTTTAATAGTAAACAAGTTATAGTAACAGGCACAAAAGTAAATATTTGTATATGATTCATAATTGGAATAGGTAGTTCCTTCAATTTTTTTCTGACCTGT
This sequence comes from Hyperolius riggenbachi, assembly GCF_040937935.1. Lineage (NCBI taxonomy): Eukaryota > Metazoa > Chordata > Amphibia > Anura > Hyperoliidae > Hyperolius > Hyperolius riggenbachi. The sequence continues at coordinate 108,724,108 of NC_090646.1, read as the reverse complement.
TTGGTGGTTGAACAACATGTCCTTAAAAGACCAAGAAACAGACAAAAAACAGTAAACCACAACATAAAATAAATAGCCAGGCACTTGGCTAAGAAATATTGTAACTGGATGTTTATCACTTGCAGCCATGAAGAATATAGGACTTAGATAGGACCAATATTGTAACTCAAGATGATATGTGATACAATACACAACAGATGTAGTCAGTAACAGGCTTGGGTCATACACATTAATTCAGATGTCAGTCGTATTGGAAGGATTAGGCAGATTCATAGTCGAGAGGCAGGCAAAGGTCGGTACACAATACAATATTACAATAATACAATACTGACTGATTAGAGTACATGTATATCGTGCTGATGCGCAATATATGAAATGTAGCTCTCAAATAACTCACTAGCTAAAGCAAGTAATAACAATTAACAAGACAGACGACAGACAGACGGAATGCTCAGCCAATCTAGTCGCTGTTTCAGCGATGGCAACATTCACACTGAGATAGACAAGACTAACAGGTAGGAGCGAACTAAAGGCAACTGCTGCTATAGTTCGTCCTCAAGAACAAGACTAGAAAGAATACTACCAGTCACCAACGTGGTACTGGCAGAATCTAACTATCAGGATCATAAACACTTCACTGACCCAGGCAGGTCAGCAAACGTCCAGCAGACATGACATTACAGAGCAAGGCATTATACATTTACAATAACAACTTTCACAGCATAGACCCAATGACAACTCAGAGAGCTGAACACTATGATGGGTGGGGTATGAAATGGGAGGCAGACTTGTATGCTGGCATCAGCCAATGGATGCAGGTATGAAAATTTCCACATAGCTGAATGGTAATCACTCAAACCTGAGCTGGCTTGATTACCATTTGCTAGCTGGCTGTGAATGCAAAGGACTCCCATAAGAAATACATGCAGTATTATGTAACAACATGCATGCAGGAAATCCAGGGCTATCTGGCCGCAGCTCAGCTTCAACAAGCAATTGGTGGAATTATGACAGCATCCTGAGCTGCCCAGACTTATTGCAGATGCACAACCGAATGCAAGCAGATAAGCCTGCAACAGACAGAATACGCTACAGGAGGGATCCTTACAGTGGTAGTATATAATATGCTGTAAATAATATTTTAGAGCAAAGAAGAAATGCTGGTGTAACGATCGGTGTAACACAGAGAGGATCTGATTACCGGTGATCTGCAGTATCACCGAGAATACAGATATATACCCGATTATTGATGATCTGCAGTATCACCGATAATCAGATATATCTCTAACCTCTGGACACCTGAGTAATATGAGCGTTTGGTGCAACAGTAATACTTTGAGGAGGGTCCCCGTAAAGGGGATACAAGGCAGTATGGAATACTGCCCGAAGGACCAGCGTGTGAGTGACACCAAGGATGGAGTGTCACTGACAGATCTGTGAAGTATCTCTAAACAGAGGAGATAGTTCTCGAGGTCGGACTAGCCAGGTCGGCAACAGACAGACAGATAAGGTACAAAGACAGAAGGCTGATTTGGTATCCAAGACAGGCAGGGTTTGGCAGCGTGATATCAGATATGTGTGGTACCGAATCAGAAAGCAGAGGGATGGTCAGGAAAGCAGAAGGTCATAACAGATAATATACAATGCCTAGTCTCGGTGTGAGCTCCGTGATCATCAACACCCTGGAACTAGTCTGAAGAATAACAGAAATATAACACAAGTCCCTAATCTGGGTGTGAGGTCCTTGATCATCAACACCCTGGAACTAGTCTGAAGTATAACAGAGATATAACAGAGAATCTGACAAAAGGTCTGAGTGCTTCCACGTAGTGATCGCAACGGCAAACAACCAGAGAATGACCAGCACCCAGCGCTCTCCAGCGCCTCCCCTAAGTGCTGGACCAATGGGAAGTGGTACTGCCGTCAGCTGACCGGCTTGGTCAGCTGACTCCCTTCTGGCTGTCATATAAGTTCTGCCTCTCAGCGCGCGCGCGCATCCTTCTAAACCTGTGTGGACTATCAGTCCCAGCCACACCAGACATGTGAAAAGCACCCGCCGCGCTGGACGCGAAAACCGCCGCACCGTTATCAAGGCATGCGGCGGCTTCTCCGCGTTCGGCTATACTACTAGGTGTAGGCCTACGCGTGCCAACTGCCGCGTTGGATGCGGAATCAGCCGCCTTGTTCTGAGTACACGCAGCGGTTTTTCCGCGTTTTCTCACAGTACCCCCCCCCCCTGAGGAGTGGACTACAGACAGCTCCTACCCGGCTTCTCAGGATGTAGGGTGTGGAATTCCTTCTTTAACTCATCCGCATGCATGCGGCAATCAGGTACCCATGTTCTTTCCTCTATGCCATAACCCTTCCAGTGAACCAAATACTGTACTGAGTTCTGTACAATGCGTGAATCTAAAATCTTTTCCACTTCATACTCAGGTTGATCATCCACCATCACAGGGGGAGGAGGAGTGGAACCCACATGCACTGCTGGCTTAAGCAGGGATACATGGAACGATCTTACACCACGCATGCTGGCAGGAAGATCAATGGCATAAGTAACATTGTTGATTTTCCTGGTTACTGGAAAAGGGCCCACAAATCTGGGTCCTAACTTAGGCGAAGGCTGTTTTAAATTCAAATGACGGGTGGACACCCAGACCAAGTCTCCTGGCCGGAACTTCCACTCAATGGAACATTTCTTGTCAGCTTGACCTTTCTGACTCTGAAAGGCCTTCTCTAGTTTCTTTTTCACGTTCCCCAAAATGTTCTTAAATGACTTTTGCCAAGCCTCCAAAGCTGGAAACGGAGTGGAAGCTACTGGCAGTGGGGAGAACTTAGGCAACTTTCCAGTTACCACCTGAAATGGAGAGAATCCAGAGGAAGAGCTCTTTAAATTATTGTGTGCAAATTCTGCAAATGGCAAGAACTTGACCCAATCATTTTGTGCATCCGCAACATAACACCTGAGAAATTGTTCCAGTGACTGATTAATTCTCTCGGTCTGACCATTTGTCTGTGGGTGGTAGCCCGATGAAAATGACAGTTCCATGCCCAATTGATGACAAAATGCCCTCCAAAATTTAGAAACAAATTGGACTCCCCGATCAGACACTACATTTTCCGGGATGCCGTGTAGCTGGAAAATGTGCACGATGAAAAGATCGGCTAACTCCTGGGCCGAGGGGAGTCCTTTCAAGGGCACGAAATGGGCCATTTTGCTGAATCTGTCGACTACCACCCAAATGACCGACATGCCTTCAGACCTCGGGAGCTCACCCACAAAATCCATGGATAAGTGGGTCCATGGTTCACTCGGGGTGGGCAAAGGCTGCAATGTTCCCACAGGTGCCAGACAGGAGGGTTTGCTTTTCGCGCACACTGCACATTCTCTCACATACTCCTTGCAGTCAGTTGCCAATGAAGGCCACCAAGCACACCTAGCAACAAGGTCCTGTGTTCTGGAGGCCCCAGGGTGTCCCGCATTTTTGTGGGAGTGGAACATCTGCAATATCTGGAGACGAAACGGCAATGGTACAAACATGACCCCTTCAGGTTTTCCCTCATGAACATCCTGCTGGAAGGGACTTAAAGTCTCCATCCAGTTCTTCCAGGTCTCTGTGGCTGCCAATACCACTTTCTGTGGGATAATAGTCTCTGGGTCTGAGGGCTGCGCTGTCTCTGGTTCAAAGCATCTGGATAAAGCATCTGCTTTAATGTTTTTACTACCCGGAGTATACGTAATTACAAATCTGAATCTCGAGAAAAATAGTGACCATTGAGCCTGACGGGGACTCAATCTCTTAGTCCCCTCAATGTATTCCAAATTTTTGTGATCAGTGTAAACTGTAATCATATGTTCTGCTCCTTCTAGCCAATGACGCCATTCTTCAAAGGTCAATTTAATGGCTAGGAGCTCCCTGTTGCCTATATCGTAGTTTTTCTCCGCTGGTGAAAACCTACGAGAAAAATGGGCACACGGGTGTAATCTTCCCTGCAACCCAGATCATTGAGACAGCACAGCCCCTACCCCAACCTCTGAGGCATCCACCTCTACAATAAAGGGATAGGATGTGTCGACGTGTCTCAAGATGGGTGCAGAACAAAACAGCTCTTTCAGAGTGGAGAAAGCAGCCAAAGCTTCGGGGGACCAGTGATTGGTATCTGCCCCTTTCTTAGTGAGACTGGTGAGGGGTGCAATGACTGTGGAATACCCCTTTATGAACCTTCTATAGTAATTTGCAAACCCTGAGAACCTCTGGAGGGCCTTCATTCCCACTGGCTGAGGCCACTCCAGGACAGCAGAGACTTTAGCAGGGTCCATAGAAAGGCCCGAGGTGGAAATTATATACCCCAGAAAGGCGACAGATGTTACTTCAAAAATACATTTCTCCAACTTAGCATAAAGCATGTTTTGTCTTAGCTTGTGCAACACAAATCTGACATGGGCCCTGTGCTCTGTGAGGTTAGCTGAGAAGATTAGTATATCATCTAGATATAATAGGACAAATTTACCTAAAACCTCCCTGAACACCTCATTGATGAGTTCCTGAAAGACGGCCGGGGCGTTACACAACCCGAAGGGCATCACCAGGTACTCGTAATGCCCATCGGGTGTGTTAAAGGTCGTCTTCCACTCATCGCCCTCTCTGATCCGTACCAGGTTGTATGCACCCCGCAAATCCAATTTTGAGAAAATCTTAGCATTGGTGACCTGAGTAAACAAATCGTCTATCAAAGGTAATGGATAGCGATTTTTTACTGTGATTTTATTCAGACCCCGATAATCGATGCACGGTCGAAGGCCTCCATCTTTTTTCTTCACAAAAAAGAAACCTGCTCCTGCAGGTGACCGGGAAGGGCGAATGAACCCCTTAGCTAAGTTCTCGCAGATATACTCCTGCATGGCCAATTTCTCCGGCCCAGATAAATTGTAGAGGTGACCTCTAGGGGGCATACAACCAGACCGGAGATCGATGGGACAATCGAAAGGGCGATGTGGAGGAAGTTTATCGGCTCATCTAGGACAAAACACGTCTGAGAACTCTGAATACTGAACTGGTACTCCCTCCACGTGAATCTTGGTCTGGCCCAAGGTTACCTTCGCCAAACAGTGATGAAAGCAACGGGACGACCAGCTCGTTAGCTGAACAGTGGCCCAATTTATCTGAGGGGAGTGGAGTTGTAACCAAGGCATGCCCAGAATGATCGTGGAGGTTGTCATGTGTAACACAAAAAAAATGCAAATCTTCTCTATGCAACACCCCAATAGCGACTCCCACCTCTGGAGTCTGCGACAGTAGACTGTTACCCTGCAGTGGGGAGTCATCCACTGCAGTAACTTGAATCAGTGGTTTAACCGGTGTGAGCGGAATTCCCAATCTCTTAGCAAATTCATAATCCATAAAATTAGCCGCTGAGCCTGAGTTAATGAAAGCCTCAGTGACTTCAGACTTATCTTTCCATGAAATAGTACAAGGAAGAAGCAAACGTTTATCATCTAGGGGTAAAAATTGTACGCCTAGGGTATTACTCCCAACTACACCTAGGCAATAGCGTTTCCCGATTTCTTAGGGCAATTCTGCACTCTATGACCCCTTTCTGCACAATACAGACAGAGCTGCTCGGATGTTCTGCGTTTCCACTCCACCTGAGACAATTCAGACCGACCAATCTGCATTGGCTCAGGGAGAGGTGATGCGGGGGGAGTAGGAGTTACGGGGAGCACAGCATGGGACACCATTCTCATGTGGTTTTTACCCCGGGTCTGCCTCTGATAGCGCAGCCGACGATCTATTCTAATGGCTGATGAAATGGCCTCATCGATGGATTTGGGTTCAGGCTGACTTAACATAAGATCAGAGACCTCATCTGACAACCCTGATAAAAAACATTTTAAAAGGGCAAAAGTATCCCACCTGGCCGATACCAACCATCTCCTAAATTCAGCAGCATAATCTTCAACCAGACCCTTGCCTTGACGCAAAAGTTTGAGCTTCCGCTCAGAAGTCGAGGCAATGTCTGGGTCGTCGTAAATTACAGCCATAGCTTGAAAAAATTCTTCCACAGAGGCCAGGGCTGGGTGACCGATTGGGAGACTGTATGCCCAGGTCTGGGAATCGCCAGATAATAAAGTTTTGATAAATGTAACCCTTTGGGCCATAGTTCCTGAAGACTTAGGTCTTAACTCAAAGTATGATAACACTCTACTTCTAAAATTTCGGAAGTCAGATCTGTGACCAGAAAATCTTTCGGGTACAGGCATACGTATGTCTGTGCTAGGAGGAGATTGCACTTCATCCACAGCTGTCTGGAGGGTTTGTACAGATCCAGATAAGGCGTCTATTAACTGCCGGTGGCTACCTAGCACTTGGTTGATGTTATCCACCGAAGTGGTAAGTGTGCCCAGACGGCTGGTGAGTGCGTCCATTTGTGTTTGGTCTGCCGTTCTGTAACGATCGGTGTAACACAGAGAGGATCTGATTACCGGTGATCTGCAGTATCACCGAGAATACAGATATATACCCGATTATTGATAATCTGCAGTATCACCGATAATCAGATATATCTCTAACCTCTGGACACCTGAGTAATATGAGCGTTTGGTGCAACAGTAACACTTTGAGGAGGGTCCCCATAAAGGGGATACAAGGCAGTATGGAATACTGCCCGAAGGACCAGAGTGTGAGTGACACCAAGGATGGAGTGTCACTGACAGATCTGTGAAGTATCTCTAAACAGAGGAGATAGTTCTCGAGGTTGGACTAGCCAGATCGGCAACAGACAGACAGATAAGGTACAAAGACAGAAGGCTGATTCGGTATCCAAGACAGGCAGGGTTTGGCAACGTGATATCAGATATGTGTGGTACCGAATCAGAAAGCAGAGGGATGGTCAGGAAAGCAGAAGGTCATAACAGATAATATACAATGCCTAGTCTCGGTGTGAGCTCCGTGATCATCAACACCCTGGAACTAGTCTGAAGAATAACAGAATGATAATACAAGTCCCTAATCTGGGTGTGAGGTCCTTGATCATCAACACCCTGGAACTAGTCTGAAGTATAAAAGAGATATAACAGAGAATCTGACAAAAGGTCTGAGTGCTTCCACGTAGTGATCGCAACGGCAGACAACCAGAGAATGACCAGCACCCAGTATATATAGCAAAGCGCTCTCCAGCGCCTCCCCTAAGTGCTGGACCAATGGGAAGTGGTACTGCCATCAGCTGACCGGCTTGGTCAGCTGACTCCCTTCTGGCTGTCATATAAGTTCTGCCTCTCAGCGCGCGTGCGCGTCCTTCTGAACCTGTGTGGACTATCAGTCCCAGCCACACCAGACATGTGAAAAGCACCCGCCGCGCTGGACGCGGAAACCGCCGCACCGCTATCAAGGCATGCGGCGGCTTCTCCGCGTTCGGCCATACTACTAGGTGTGGGCCTACGCGTGCCAACCGCCGCGTTGGACGCGGAATCAGCCGCCTAGTTCTGAGTACATGCGGCGGTTTTTGCGCGTTTTCTCACAGCTGGGTTTCATTCTGCTTTAAGCTTACACAAGACATGATCCCAATTGCATGTATGGATGCTTAACCCCCTTGGCGGTATGAAAAATACCGCCAGGGGGAAGCGCAACAGTTTTTTTACAATTTTTTTTTTTTTTTATCATGTAGCGAGCCGAGGGCTCGCTACATGATAGCCGCTGCTCAGCGGCATCCCCCCGCCCGCTTCGATCGCCTTCGCCGATCACCGATCAGGAAATCCCGTTCAAAGAACGGGATTTCCTGGAGGGCTTCCCCTGTCGCCATGGCGACGGGGCGGGATGACGTCACCGACGTCACCGACGTCGGGACGTCATTGGGAGACCCGATCCACCCCTCGGCGCTGCCTGGCACTGATTTGCCAGGCAGCGCTCGGGGTCTGGGGGGGGGGGGGCCGCGCGCCGCACCGGATAGCGGCGATCGGGCGCGCGGCGGCGGCGATCGGGGTGCTGGCGCAGCTAGCAAAGTGCTAGCTGCGTCCAGCAAAAAAAAAAATTAAGTAAATCGGCCCAGCAGGGCCTGAGCGGCACCCTCCGGCGGCTTACCCCGTGTCACACACGGGGTTACCGCTAAGGAGGTTAATGGTCAAATACAGTTTTACTAATGGCATTCCTACTACAAGGGATTGGAGGACATCATTTCCATTTTTATTATTTTAGTCCATGATAGCGTTGGAATTTATTGAGCAGTTGTTGTTTTTGACTGCTGTTCTAGTTCCAAGATTAGAAGCCATTCAGTGTGAAAACCATGCACAAATAAGTTATAAAAAAAAATAGGCACAAATACTTTGTTACACAACTGTAAATAATAATAATAGTGATAAAAAAAACAAACCTAGTAACAGTAGCTGTGTTAGAACTTTTTCATTACAAATGCAGGAGCCATTGCATGTAAGTAATGGCATTTTTATGTCAAAGGCAGCAGCAAAACAATTACAAAGAAAAATCTCTTTGTGACAAGTGAAGTGAAAGCCCTTCAGCAGCTGAATGCCGCCTAACAACTGAGGTCTGTGAGAAAATGAGAAAGTCCTGTGTGTTTGAGATTAATTTGCTAATGTCAAGCCTTAAAATCTTTGAAATGAAGGACATTGAACTGATATTATTGTTTCATGCCTGGATTGATAATGCAGCCCAAGTTAATAGATAAAAGACTTGACATGACCAACCTTGTAAACAGTGGCCCTTTACCAAAAACATTCTGTTCACATATTTTATGCCGCAGGCACACGTAATCATGGACAGCGCTTTGACTTTACTTTGAAGTGCGCTATTCCCGGTCCCGTGAATTTACATTGGCACCACACAGCATTATGTAATAAGGAACCGGTGCATTTCCCGTTTTGTTCACTGCAATTTTCTCAGTGGTAACATCAGATGGGTCTTAAAGAAAATCTGTAATGAAAAAAAACTCCCCTGGGGGGTACTCACCTCGGGTGGGGGAAGCCTCCGGATCCTATTGAGGCTTCCCCCGTCCTCCTCGGTCCCACGGCGGCGGCGAAAATCATCCCACAGCGGCGGCGATGTAAATATTTACCTGCTGCTTCTTTGTGCAACCTTATCTGATGCTTTATGCCAAGGCTTTCCCGCAATATTCTGTCAATTTATGACGGATTCCATCTTGCTTCTGGTTACTGTAGTGACAGCCTATACGCAAACAATAGAGCTTCCAAGCAATTGACTTTCTGCTCAGTATAGTGGTCTTTGGACTGTGTTCTCCAACTTCAGTCCTAGATGCCGGCGGATGTGTGTGATCGAGTGTGGGTGTGTTTGGAGGGATAGGTTGTGACGGGGTGGCCATCCCATATGATTTTTAAATGTTACTATGAATTTTCTCAATAAATTTTGATATGATATTTTTCAACTTTGAATTGATTTATGTGTATTACTTAGAGAATAGTATTTTGATGGGTAATCTATGTCCTGCTTTTCTAAATTCCACTGCCAATTTCTTGAATATTATAAATATTTACCTCTCGGGCTCCAGCGCAGGCGCAGTATCCGCTTTTCCCACGGAGATAGGCGAAAATAGCCGATCTCCATCGCGCCGCTCTACTGCGCAGGAGATCGGTTATTTTCACCTATCTCCATCAGAAGAGCCGCAACAGCGCCCCTGCTGGAGCCTGGTAAGGTAAATATTGAACAGGCTGTCGGATTTGTCACCTGTGCATTCCAGGGGCTGCAGCGTGACTGCCGTGGGAAACAGGAGGATGGGGGAAGCCTCGATAGGGTCCAGAGGCTTACCCCTACTGAGGTGAGTACCCCCCAGGGGAACTTTTTTTTCAATACAGGTTTTCTTTAAAGAGTAACTGTCAGGCTGCAAAAGCTAATTTAAACCTCTATTCTCCTGTGTTAAACAGTTTAGAAGGAAGCCAAAAAGGCAATACTGAAGTTAAAAATCTCTCTTACTTTTAATGTGTGCTTATCAGCAAAGTTGTTAGACCCAAGCTCTCAAAAGGACGAAAGGCCGCATACCATACTGCAAAGCATTCTGGGGCTGCTTGGGTCCTTCCCTCGGCTGCTAGTGAGAAAGTACAGGCTCATGTTACAACAGCATAGCAGTGAAAAATCTCCAGGCAGAGTACACTGCAGGAGCCTGCTATTGTTCCTAGCCACATGGCTAATCAATATTCACTGCACAGTAGTGTTATACATTACGGATCTTTTGTGTGAGTGAATCATCAGGAAGCAGGCAGGACATGACGACATATTTGGCTTCATAGGAGACAGACAAACATGGAACCTGCCATGAGCTGTCAGGAGCATCATTCTCTGTAAATACTATATAAAAATTCTGTGAAATCCAAACGTGGACAGTGAAATGCATATGTAATGTAAGTACAGCCTATATTTAGCTACTGATATATGTGTTTATTTTCTCTGAGACCTTATACCTAACAGCTCCTCTTTAAAGGGTTTTCAGTAACCTGCCCGGAAAGAAAAGAAGTACAGGAATACCGAAAGCATAGTGAGGAGTAGTAATTTGCAACACCGTGAGGAATCAAAGGGTAATAAGAAGGGGTAGTCTACTAGCTCCCTAACCCTGTCCTCAAGGCCCACCAATCAGAACATGTTTTGCAGGAAACCACAAACATGCACAAGCAGTGGCGGCGCCAGGGGGGTGCTTGGGGGTGCTCGAGCACCCCCTAGAATTGTCCAAGCACCCCCAAAGCACCCCCTGGCGTGAACTGACTTCAGGCGTCTAAAAGACGCCGAGTCAGTTCACAGCGGCAGGCAGCCCGGAGCAGCAGGCAGGGCTACGGTAAGATGGCCACCTGAAGCCCTGCTCTGCAGACTTGGAGTCTGCAGTGCATGGCTTCGGGCGGCCATTTTCCCGTAGCCCTGCTCACCGGGTGCTGCAGGCAGGAAGTCACGTTGAGGAAGAGGATCGTGGGAGCTGCGCGCCACAATGAGGTCGGGAGAGGAGAAGGTCGGAACAGGAGGTCTTCTGACTAGGTGAGTAAATGGGTTTTTCTTTTCTTTTTCAGGTGGTGCTGCTGATTGTGGTCAGATCTGCTGTGCATTGTGCATATTGGGGTCAGATCTGCTGAGAATTGTACATATTGGGGTCATATCTGATAAGGATTGTGCATATTGGGGTCAGATCTGCTGTGCATTGTGCATATTGGGGTCATATCTGCTAACGATTTTGCATATTGGGGTCATATCTGATAATGATTGTGCATATTGGGGTCATATCTGATAACGATTGTGCATATTGGGGGCATATCTGATAACGATTGTGCATATTGGGGTCATATCTGATAAGGATTGTGCATATTGGGGTCATATCTGATAAGGATTGTGCATATTGGGGTCATATCTGATAAGGATTGTGCATATTGGGGTCATATCTGATAAGGATTGTGCATATTGGGGTCATATCTGATAACGATTGTGCATATTGGGGTCATATCTGATAACGATTGTGCATATTGGGGTCATATCTGATAAGGATTGTGCATATTGGGGTCATATCTGATAAGGATTGTGCATATTGGGGTCATATCTGATAACGATTGTGCATATTGGGGTCATATCTGATAACGATTGTGCATATTGGGGTCATATCTGATAACGATTGTGCATATTGGGGTTATTGAACGTGTTTTTTGTTCAAATCTGCTCACAATATGTGTATTTTCTTGAGAAAACCTGCACAATTATGTGAATTTTCTGGGGAAAGGGTCACCAAAACTTGGGCCCTCTGTCTTTGCGTTGCACTTTTAAAGGGAATCCGAGGTGAGAATAATATTGAGGCTGCCATATTTATCTCCTTTTAAGCAATACCAGCTGCCTGGCTGCCGTGTTGGTCCTCTGCCTCTAATTCTTTCAACCATAGACCCTGAACAAGCATGCAGCAGGTCAGGGGTTTCTGACAATATTGTCAGAACTGACAAGATTAGCTGCATGCTCGTTTCTGGTGTAATTCAGTTCACTACTGCAGCCAAATAGATCAGCAGGGCTGCAAGGCAACTAGAATTGTTTAAAAGGAAATAAATATGGCAGCCACCATATCACTCTCACCCTGGGTTCACTTTAAATTACAGTTAGCCCCGCCCTCATCTGGTCATGACCACGCCCATTTTTTTTCGCCGTGGCCGCAGGTTTTTACCACGCCCATTTTTTGCTGCGGCGCGCGAAGGTCGTCAGCTCCCCCGGAAATTGGTCCAGCACCTGCTTAGCACCCCCTAAAAAAAATTCCTGGAGCCGCCACTGTGCACAGGTGAGGTAATTAGTGTCTCAGCAGAGCTGAAGAACTACCTGTGTGGATTTCCACAAAACATGCAGTGTTGGTGGGCCTTGAGGACAGGGTTGAGAAACACTACTCACCGACCCTGGTTGCCAACCTAGTAACCACCCCCTCCATCTCCATTAGGGTCACTTTCCAAACAAGAGATATTTATGAACAATCCATACAATATCAACCTCCCAACAGAGGCATTAAACTAAGAACTTTAAAGTGAGCCTGAACTGAGTAAAATAATTTAAAATAAACACATGATGTTCCTGCAAATAAATATTACATATTTAACTCGCCGTCAGTTCCTCTCAGAAGCTCACCATTTTCTTCTAATAATCATGATCCCTTCCAGTTCTGACACGATTTTGTCAAGCCTGAAATATAGCAGTTGCTGTCAGAAATATATCAGTTGCAGTTATAGCTGACAGGACAACTGATGTGCAAGATAATGTCCATGTTTCCCTATGACTCAAGTGGGCGATGTTACACTTTAACAGTGTGCTGATCCGGATGCTGTTACAGGGTCATTGCCATTTTTAAAATGGAAGACAGAAAATTGAACATTGAACACGTTGGACAAACAAGACATGGGAGAGGAGATAGAGATTGAGGAGTAGACTACACAAGAGGTAAGTATGACCTGTGTACAGTATGTTTATAAATTATGTTGACAGGTTTGCTTTAAAGGACAACTGAAGTGAACTATATGAGGCTGCCATATTTATTTCTTTTTAAACAATATCAGTTGCCTGGCAGCCGTGCTGAACAATTTGGCTGCAGCAGTGTCTGAATAACACCAGAAACAAGCATGCAGCTAATGTTGTCAGATGTGACAATAATGTCAGAAACACCTGATCTGCTGCATGCTTGTTCAGGGTCTATGGCTAAAAGTAATAGAGGCAGAGGATCAGCAGGGCTGCCAGGTAACTGGTATTGCTTAAAAGGAAATAAATATGGCAGCCTCCACATTACTCTCTCTTCAGTTGTCTTTTAAGAAGTATTCAGATAAAAGCTAAAGTAGTTAAGTACAGCTTTAAAGTGGATAGTAAGTGTTGGCCTATCTCCAATGAAGTCACAACTGGCAATCACCAAAGAGCACGCTCAGAGGAAAGTATGATTTTTGCGAAATAGTGAGCAGACCGTGTGCCCCCAGTTCCCACTGCCACACTCCTGTACCCAGTGACTCTGGGACAATAAGTGGCTTATCTCACTTTGTGTAAATTGTGTTGACTGCAAATAATGTATTACTGCACATGGCACATTACTGGTCAATAAATTATTCAATAGTGTCAGCTGTTTCTCTCCTTCTGGATTTGCAATCACCAAAGAGGGCCATTTTCTCAACACATAAAAAGATTGTGCATTTCTTAGTTTCAATAAATTTTATTGAGAAAAAGAAAAGGTATCTATTTAAGCAAATAGACAAAATAACCCCACGCAGGGGGATAAACTGTAACATATAGTATTGGCACAAACTAGAAAAAGATGAGTAAAGTTACCTAAGAGTATTGGGCATAGAACACGGTGTCTGAAAACACCAAGAGTGTCGGGAAAGGTGGGTCAATTACAAAAGTGGAAGAAGAAAAAAAAAGAGAAAAAAAAGGAATATCAAAATTAGCTTAAATTGAATTCGGTCTCGTTTGCATGCAAGTTAACTTGGCACATTCTGAAATATTTATCAAAACTAATCAACCAGTCTGTCTGTCAGAGGCAATTGAAGGAGGTGTGAGGGATAATTAACCATTCCTGACACCTGGACGTAATTGTCACGTCCAGGCGGCTGCTGCTGGGCTGCTGCGTGCTCCTGTGCGCGATTGTGTGCACACCCTCGCGCTCCCGTGCCACCCCCATTAGCCCTAAGATCAATGAATGGGAATATAGTTCCCATTCATCGATCTAAGTCCCCGGCAGAAAAACTGACAGCTTCTTATCAGAGGCCGCAGTCTTTCTGAAAAAAAAAGTTTCCCATCCTCTGAAAGCTCGCTTCCAGGACTTAAAAAAAAAAAAAAACCTCACTGTGGCCATCTTGTGGCCATATAGTAAAACTACATCGACATACATTTTTTAATCAAAATCAAATAAACACACAGTATTATATTTAAAATTAGCTGTTTACCTCCCACACCAAAAATTACCCACATAAAATGTTTAATGGAAAAAAAAAATACAATAAAAAAAAAAAAAAACATAAATAGTTACGTAAGGGTCTGAACTGTTTAAATATGCATGTGAAGAGGGTATATTACGAACATTTTTTAAATTATAAGCTTGTAAACAGTGATGGACACAAAATTGAAAAAATGCACCTTTATTTTCAAGTAAAATATTGGCACCATACATTGTGATAAAATTTAAATGGTGTAATAATTGAGAGAAATGGGCAAATAAAATACATAGCTTTTAATTATGGTATCATGTGTTATTTTAAAGCTATAATGGCCGAAATGAGAAGAAATCTTGAATTGTTTCCAATTTTTTCTTAATATTCCTGTTAAAATGCATTTAGAAAAAAATAGCTCTGTTGCATAAGGTAAAAAATCCCTGCGGGCTGAAGTGGTTAAGTCACAAAAAACAGCATATACCGTAAGCCTTTAACATCTGCATAGTCGACCCAGAGAGTCCATGTCCTAGTAAACTGCAGCATTCGATCATCAATGATAGAATTCATACACTCAAAAATCATGAGTCTATGAACCCTTGCTATAACATGGTCTATAGATAAAATTGGACTTTTCCAAAGAGAACCTAAATATGATTTGGCAGAGTTTGCTATATGCTGCAAGAGTCTATGGGCTGGGTGCCTCATATTGTTTTTATCACCAAACAGTAGAATAGAAGGGTCTTTAGTAAAAGATATTTAAAGAACTGAGGCCACTGGGGCGCTAACTTGGGTCCAGTAGGCCGAGACCAATGGGCAGGTCCACCACATATGTGAAATTGTACCTCGAGCTCCACATCCTCTATAACATAGAGGGGAAGCTTGCGGAAAGAATTTGTATACTCGTACAGGAGTGAGATAGGTTCTATGATGGAGCTTCGCATTGGTCTCCAGAGTAGAATAACATAGACTACCTTTCATAAGAGTTTCAAAACAGTGACCCCATTTTTCTGGGGTAAGTTGAAAGCCCAATTCACCCTCCCATTGTGTCAGAACTGGGGTTAATACTAAGGCGAGGCCTAGAGGCATGGAGACTATAGAGAAAATAAATAATCCCACCTTCTAATGGAGTGGTATTGCACCAATTTTAAAAATAAGTAGGGGCTGCATTAGGAGGAAGGGGACCTAGCGAGGCTATGTAGTGGTATACTTGCCAAGTTGGAATAGTTGGTGAGGTCTGCATGATAGAGTGTTGGCAATCATTCATAGCAGCTGGAACCAATTGCCAATTGGAATAAAAATCGAATAGCTTTACATAATTAGCACTTGCCAACTAGGGCAAACCCTCAGAGAGACCTGGGGAAAAGTCTGGATTACCACAGATCCTAACAGAGAAGGAGGGCGAAGCCTGCAATCCTAAAACAAATCTATATCTTTTCCATGTTTGCATAGTATGAAGAGTATAGGGAGAAGCTTGGATTGTTTTAGATAAATTGCTGAGTGAATACCAGGCCAAAGATTCTATTAAGGGAGAAAGCAATGTAGACTCAATCTTAACCCATAAAGAGGCTTTCCGTGTTGCTTGAGTGGGCGTAAGGAAGGCAAGCTGAGAAGCTGTATAATAATTGTAAAAATTAGGGACAGCTGGACCACCATCTGATCTGGGGAGTTGTAGCCTTCTTGCAGCAATTCTGGGGTACTCATGAGCCCATATAAATGTTATAACTTCCCTCTGGGGAGTCTGTAAAGCTGATTTAGTGACTTGTATAGGGAGCACTCAAAAGTAATATAGGATCTTTGGAATTAGGGTCATTCACACTGCATATATACGACCACTGAGGGAAATAGGAAGCTTATTCCAAGTTGATGATAAGGAGAGTAAAGAGTCAACCAGAGGCTTAATTGGTCGTGAACATGTCTGCAGGATTCTTGGTTCATTTTACTTCAAGATATATACAAATTTGGCTTGTACACAATATTATGTGGAATATTACACAACATTAGTTCAGACTTTGTAATAATAAGAAGATTGTGCATTTATTGAGCCTAAACTAACTTCCTCAGGTTGATAGACAGCACTTAGTAGCCTGGTACATCAAGTGGGCCTCTGCCTATTTTTATGTGATGAATAAATAGTCCTCTTGCCAGATGTGCCTCCATATAAAGCGCTGCAATGTTACTATTATTTAGTGAATCAACTCCATAGTCACAATGGATTGATTTGCTTACAAGCTACATACAGATAGAAGAGGTTATTGGCTGTAGCACCGCCTGACAATTACCTTTTCTCCAAAGACACAGGTATTCTACACTGTCGCAGTGTCTTTATTGGTTGATTTTTCTTGCAGCTTGGAATAGCTATTTAATACAAAGCATAACATGCTGAGCCTTTAAATTGGTCTGAGCACCTCTGTTTCTCTTGTGCAATAGTCATAACACGAGTTGTTCAGTGTCATTCACTTTTTTGGCTACCTTCTCTACATCCAGCAGTTCAAGTCCAAGAAAGAGGTGGTAACCAAAGCCTTTTACTGAGTATGCATTTACTAAGCCCTCTTCAGATGGCCACACTTGAGACAGGAGTATATGACATTAGAGTGTTTCAAGCAAGTGCTGTGAGTGGGAAAAGCATAGAGAGCCTTCCCTCTACATAGGTGAGTATCTAACTTTGTTTTCATGTTGGCTTCAGTTTTACTTTAAAGTGAACCAAGCACCATTTTTGGCACCCAGGGCATCTCAATAGAGCATTAAAAAAACGCATGTCAACAATGTGGCTCATTACTTTAAAAAAAACCTTCAATTTTACCTTTTCTTTTTACATTTAAAAGTTTAGCAGAAGCCTTTATTACCCTACTTCCGAGGCTTGCCCGACTGCAGAAATTTCAATCAGATAACTACTGATGTCATTATTTTATTGCATACATTAGCAGAGAGCAAACCAAAGCTTTCATCAGCGGGGGTGGAGAGATAGGACACTGTGCTTGAAAGAGTTTAGAGAAGCCACAGATGCTATCTTCACACCTTCCCCTGGATAATTAATGATAAACAGGAGGCAGCGTGTGGCACTTAGAGATAGGACCTCAGCGGTGGAACACTGAGGTATGCCTGTGTTCCTGCTGCCGCTGCTGCCACCTATTAATACAGGAAGGGAGAGCCCAAGTTAAGGGAGGGGGGAGGCAATGCTCTCACCTCATGCTGCAACCCCTCCTGTCCCCAAAACTGCCCTGAGTGGACCCGGGGGGGGGGGGGGCATCCAAATTTTTGCAGGGGGGGCCCAGTGATTTCTAGTTATGCCCCTGGCTCAGATAATTCTATGTGCCAATATTTTTCTACTTCCGAAACATTATTTTCAACAGCAAACAATTTGCTTACTACCGAACATATTCCACCCTTTGCCAGGTGTTCTAGTACTAAAATAATCAATGTAATGCATTCCACCTATCAGTTGTTTAAGGCTACTTTCACACCAAGACGTTGCGTTTTAAGGGACGTTATGGTCGCATAACGTGCCCCTAACGCAACGCATGGTGGTGTTGAAGTTGGACGTCAGATTGAGCTGCGTATTGCAGCTCTCAAAGCAGCCGCTCCAGGTTAGTGATAGGAAGTCCGGATCTTTTTAAAGATTCGGATCATTTGATTCGGATTATTGAAAAGATCCGGATCTTTGAACTGAATCATTTGAATCATTTTACTAGGGAAGCAGACTGGGTGAAATGACTAGCAGGACAGGACTTTCCCTGCACTGTACATTCTGTATGTTCCTGTTTCCTCCAGACAGACATCCACTGTGAACCGAATCTTTCATTGTGATGATCCTGATGATTCGACTCACAAAAAAGATCCGGACAACACTACGAGTCCTACCACGAGTCACCACAGTGCAGTGAATATTAATTAGCCATGTGGGTGGCCGCGGAGGAGGAGGGGAGACCTCTTCCTCCAACATTACTGAGCATATGCAAACAGTCTAACTGTAACGATCGGTGCCAACACACAGAGAGAATCTGATTATTGCTGATCTGCAGTATCACCAAGAATACAGATCTATACCTGATTATGGATGATCTGCAGAATCACCAATAATACAGATATAGCGCTAACCTCTGGACACCTCTAGATATATATATATGGTGAGTGTTTGGTGTAACAGTATGACTTTGAGCAACCCACCTGATGAACAGGTGACCCTAAGCAGTACAGAAGATACTGCTATGGAGGGTACAGAAACCTTCCAGCAGCCTGAGACTCTCCAAGGGGTGGAGTCAGGCTGAAGGTAGGAAGGACCAGAGAGTGAGTGACACCTGAAGGTGGATGTCACTGACTGATCTTGGAGACTATCTCTTAAGTGGAGAGAGATAGCTCTCGAGGTCGGGCAAGCCAGGTCGGCAACACACAGACAGATAAAGTACAGAGACAGAAGGCTGATTCGGTATCCAAGTCAGGCAGGGTTTGGCAACGTGATATCAGATATGCGTGGTACCGAATCAGAAAGCAGAGGGATAGTCAGGAAAGCAACAGGTCATAACAAATAACAAACAATGCCTAGTCTTGGGTGTGAGGTCCGTGGTCTCTACACCCTGGAACTAGTCTGAAGTATGACAGAATGATAATGCAAGTTCCCTAGTCTTGGGTGTGAGGTCCGTGGTCTCTACACCCTGAAACTAGTCTGAAGTATAACAGAATAATAACACAAGTAATCTGGCTCAGTGTGAATTCCCAGGTCCTCCTGGTTCAAAGACACTGTTGGATCTGACTAAGGTCTGAGTGCTTCCACGTAGTGATCGCAACGGCAGACAACCTGAGAGTGGCCAGCAGTAACCATATATAGCGCAGTGCCCTCTGGCGCCACCCTGAAGTGATCAACCAATGGTTACCAGCTCTGAGGTCAGCTGACCGGCCTGGTCAGCTGAACCCTCCTCGGCCATCATAAAAGTTCTGCCTTTCAGCACGCGCGCGCGTATTCCTAAACCTGTGTGAACTAACAGGCTCAGCCACACTAGCTGCACGCTGCTGCGTGCAAACCGCCGCGCTGGACGCGGAACCAGCCTCCTTGCTGTCAGTACATGCGGCGGCTTTTCCGCGTTCTGCCATGTCACTAGATGCACGCTTCCGCGTGCAGACCGCCGCATTGGACGCGGAATCAGCCGCCTTGCTGTCAGTACACGCGGCGGCTTTTCCGCGTTCTCTCACACTAACGCTGCTTGCTTAGCCCAGTATAACGTACAGCATGCAGCACTTTGTTTAAACGTGCTGCTTTACTATGTAACGCAACGTGTGCACTGTGAACAGCTCAATGATTTTACAGTGCTGTGAGTTAGGCTGCATTACTGGCTGCTGTAACGTGGGACTTTAACGTCCCACTGTGAAACCAGCCTAAAAGTTGTTGATATTAATGTCTAAAGATACTCAAGTTGATTTCACCAACATTAGGGGGTAAATAGTAAAAACCATCACAAAGAAATGCATGCTATAATAATGTGGGGGGACGCTTGTTTAAATCTTCAGGTAAGTGAGCACTTTTGCTCAAATAATATGGCTATGGCACCCCTCCTGTGGGTGAGTTTCCAATCCACTTTGCCAGATTCACTGACTCCTGCTAGTATATATGAATAGATATGAAAACTATAAAGTACATCTTTCATTAGAACAAAAAGTTCCAAATTGGTAAAGAACAGTGTTGCTTGCAAATTTTTGCCAGTTATTTCGCTTCGAAAATGCTATTTTTGATTTAAAAAATATATTTGCACATACATTTGCATAAACATTGTATTTTCAAAATATCAATTTGCACAAAACAAATCGCTAACATTTTTGCCAAAATTGCCAACATTTTTACTAAAATTGTCATTCATTAGTTAAGAGCAAATTACTTATAAAGCTAAAAATTAAAAAAAAAAACACAAGAAAAATCACACCTTTAAAAAATCATAAACGTATTGCTAAATAATTTTTAAAGGCATTTTCGCTGGAAAGTCCAATTTAACATTATTTTCGCAAAAATGAATGCAAAAAGAATATCGGAATTTTAACTCATCATTGCTAAAGAAATGTCTAGCTAATCATTTTTTAAAAGTAATAAGCAAAAATGACAAGTTGGCACGCTCACCTAGCAGTGCTATGGTCCCAGATTCAGATTCAAGCCAGGACACCATCTACATGACATTTGTACATTATCCCGATGTTTACATTAGATTCTTCCAGGCTCTCCCATTTCCTCTAACATCCCAAAAACCTACTGGGTAACTGGCTCAGCAAAAATAATCTTAGGACCCCTCAGTCTGCGTTTACACTAAATTGGAGTGTTAGGGCCATATTCTATTGCTGAACTCGCCAGCGCTAAGCACTGGCGAGTTCTTAATGTAGGCGATGCGGGCATCGACTAATTCTATTCAATTTAATACCCCCCCCCAGGCGGAAAAGAACTCGATTAGGCGATATAATCGCCCAGCGAGTTCTTTACACGGTATCCAGTTACCCTTTTCATGCCTTCGGGAAGCGATGCTTCCCGGCAGACATGAGCGTTAGCTTAGACCTACAAAGGCAGGTCTAAACCAGCTAACGCACGTCATCGCCGCAGCATCTGGAGGTCTCCTTTAATAAGGAGACACACAGAGCTCCATGTTGCATCGCCGCACATGTTAGAAGCCCCCCACATAGCTCTGCACCGAGGCCGTGGTGCTGAAGGACAGCACCACAGTGTAAACCTCGCTCCCCATCACCCAGTAAAAGGGAGCATCGCTAAGGCTTTCGTCTGAGTAATGCACCCTAACGATCGGCCATTGTGCAAAGGATATGGGCAATAAGATTTGCCGATAATTCTTGCGCGATGGCAAGGTAATAAGTAGCTCGCATCTGCAAGCTACTTATCACCTTGAATAGGAAATAGCACTTAGTGTATTTGATGAATAGTACAGATATGTGTCACTGCTCTGCAGGTCTATAGTAGTAGCTGCTGCAGTTAGGAGTGAATCGATCCAAGTTATGGCCAGCCTAACGAATCTTAAAATCAGTAAACTTTTATTCTGGAATCACAAAGTAAAATCCAGTTCCATTAAAGCTTTCAAAATCATAGTACTGTATAAGCCACAGAGCTGTGGCAGTGTGCCGTTTTGGGCCACAGCAGTTTTTCAAGCTAAATGGAAATATGTCTCTGCAAAATGTAACCTCCTAAATATATTTCTAGATTTGTAACAGACCACTGTGGTCCACCTATCAGCTCAAAGTATATAATGAACACACCTTATGGGGAACTTAAATGTATCAACTATTTTATATGAAAACCCCCTATATCAACCAGCCAGCCAACCAATTGGGAGCAGTTGGGAGTGAAGGCATGCCATTCTATCAGATGCATGGCAACAGGTCCACAGTCTGAAAAAAATGGGCAGCTCTGGTTTGTGCATTGCAGAAACACACCAGACAAACTCAGACACAGCATAAATGGAGGTGTGTGAATGAGCCAGTGACAAAGCACGGTCTGTTCTGCATACCTGTTGGTTTGCAGCCATCTGCTGTGGGAAAGATCTGGCAGTGGACCTAGTGTGAACCAAGCCTCAGAGTTACACTGTAACACAGTTACAAAGAGATAGAAGAGGGTGTTGCTTGTAGCATTACACACGCTACATTAAGTAAAAGGCAGTTGAGTAATTGCAGATAGCAGCCCCCACAACCCAAAAGGGGTAAGTAGAAGGGGCCCAGATTTCTTAGTCTTCTAACTAGGCCCCATTCCCATGCACCCATGGCTGTGTCCATTCAGACCCAACGATCAGTGTGGTGGTAGTGACAGCCTGAATCTGACAGGGCTTACCTCTTTCACTGTCGGGCCTCTCTGCTTTCCTCTCTCTCTTCAGTACGTCATGTGACTTCATGCGACATGCAGAGAAACTGAGGCTGAGAGGAAAGCTGAGGCCAGAGGTCACCTAGTGGCTGCAGCAGAAGCAGCAGAGAGATCCAATGGTGGAAGAGGTAAGCTCTGTCAGGCTGTCACTGATACCACACTGATCATTGGGTCTGAATGTACAAACAACTTCTGGCAGCACTGTGGAAAATAAGTGTGTGCTCAGTCACTGAAAAGTATGCAAAGAACTAGGAATATGACCATAAATAGCACCACACCATATATCAAAAATATCACAATTTATTATCCATATCTCAAAAAGCACTATAAAGTATTAAAAACACACATACAATTAAAAGCAGAGAGACACCACAATTCAATAGCTGTAATATGTAATAAAGAGTTGCTAATAGCATACAATGAAGTGATAATCGCCTGGGTAGTTCAATGTATGAACCACCTCAGGGATTGAACCCGGGTTCATAAGATCACGTTGAAATGTGCAGTAACAAATACAAAATTATTATGAGGTTATCAATAACCATATAACCTGTGCAACCTGTGGAAAAAAGTGCATAGTGCATACATACATAAGTAATTATAGCCCATAGATACTGAAAGCCAAAGTGACAAGATGCTGGGACCATATAGGTAGCATGGAGTGCGTAAAAAACGAGGCTTACGTGACCCAGGAATAATAGAATCAGCTGTGGTGTCTCAAGAGATGAAGGAGGCCCCCGGCAGACTTCTCTACCGGTTTCGCGGCAGTCACGCCGCTTTATAAAGAGAGGGGGATCCTGTGTCAGACCGGCATATCTGCCGGAAAGATATAGTGCTAGAGGTGCGGTCACGTGAGCGCCAGACGCGCATCACGTGATCCGCCCTCCATATGCCGTCCAATGCGAGAGCAAAGGAACACCAGGAGGAAGTTATCCACGCTGGAGCGCATAACGCGTAAGTATGTGAACAACCTGGGGGATACAAAGTCCGCATACCAGGAAGGCAAGAGACAACATTAAGGCATAATAGTATAAGTACATAATCTGCCAAAAAGGGGGTCAAAGGTGAATATAAGTATACACATAGACTATATCCAAGGGAAAATATCCAAGGGAAAATATAGCGCAGGGAAATATATAACCCTGCGTTTAATTGAATATATATATATAGAAAAAAATGTATACCTTCAGTATCCATGCGTCTATAATCAACCCTTTGATAATAATAAAGTTCATTAGCAAAAGCACAATCAGTACAATGCAACATTTATGTAAGCAATAAGACCATATATACATGACAATATGAATAGCCAGGCAGAGATATTACATAAAGGTAGTCCAGAGTTCCAAAGGGTGTATAAAAAACACCAAGTCCATCCGTATTGGAACAGAGAGTTCATTTCAGCTTTTGCAAGATTTAAAGTTTTTTCCTAATGGCATGGAAGCACCAAATGTCACCAAAACGACGAAAACTCCAAGCAGGCGACGCAAAACAATAAGTGGTCCATAGTAGGAAAGTTCCAAAGTCCACAAAAGAGAGTCCATCACATAATAGTCCAATTAATCCTTCACACAATAGTAAAGTGTTTATGGATATATCTGCAATAAACCAAAACATATATTAACAAAGTATCACAGGAAACCTAAAAAATCAATCTCCTCATTAAGGCCATGAGGTGATTTGGAATTGAGGCTATAAATCCACCGGGCCTCTTTCTGTAATAATCTGGATACTATGTCACCCCCCCTGATGTTGGTCCTAACATGTTCCAACCCTATGACCTGCATACTAGAGTATAAACCCGCATGAAATTGCAGAAAATGGGCCGCCACAGATGTCAAAGTTTTTCCATCATCAAGATCCCGTTGTGCCAATCTAATTTTAGAAAGATGCTGCTGAATGCGAACTTTGAGGGCATTCTTAGTCTGTCCTACATATATCCTTGGACATGAACACCGTAGGGCATAGATCACTCCTCTGGTTTTACAGTTAATGTATTGATTTAATGTAAATACCTTGTTGTTAGAAGAGTCACTGATCTGAGTTTGTCTCCGCATCATGGGGCATACATTACAAGCCCCGCAGGGGTAACTCCCCCGTAGACAACCAGCCTGTGATCTACCTCCCTTCGATCTTAGATGACTTGAACATATCTTATCCTTTAGTGTAGGGCACCTCTTCGCTGTAATGGAGGGATAGGGAGAGATACAGCCAATCAAGTCTGGGTCTGACTGTAGGATTGGCCAGGCCCCCTGAAGGGCCCTATATATTTCTGGCCACCCATTATTGTATGTAGAACATAGTCTCACCAAATTAGCAGGAGTGGAGGGTCTACTGTTGATCAGTTCATTTCGGTTTCTCTTCTGTGCCATGTAGAAAGCCTTCTTCACAATTTTCCTTGGATACCCACGATCCAAAAACCTCTCTTGTAAATCATTTGCCTGTTTGAGAAAATCCAAGTCATTAGAGCAGAGCCTACGTAATCTGAGAAACTGGCTAACAGGTATATTGTTTTTCAAAGATTTATTGTGAGCACTCTGATAGTGTAATAAGCTATTAACAGCCGTAGGCTTACGATAAAGGTCTGAAGACAGGGTTCCATCCTCTTGTATCCTAATGATGACATCCAAAAATTCAACCTGATGATCAGACATCTGTGCAGTAAGGAAAATACTCATATCATTCTGATTCAATTCTGAAATAAATGTGTTGCATGCTTCAGTAGGGCCATTCCAGATAATTAACAGGTCGTCAATATACCTATACCATCCCAGTATGTGTGGGTGGTATTGTGAAAAACGGTCACCAAATACAATTTCTCGTTCCCAAAATCCCAAAAATAAGTTAGCAATGGCCGGTGCACATTTGGCACCCATGGCCACGCCACATACCTGCTTGTAGAATCTTCCATTAAAGATGAAATAATTGTGGCCCAATACGAACTGAAGCAACTGTAACAGAAAAGTATGTAAATCAGATTGTGAACGATCTTCCATATCCAAGAAATAACGAACAGTATGTAATGCCCACCAATGAGAAATATTAGTGTACAAGGACTCAACGTCACAGGTTACCAGTATTGATCCAGGTGGAATTCTGATGTCCTCAATGATTCTAAGCAAATCAAGACTGTCACGTAAATATGAGTCAAGGGCCGTGACATGGTGTTGCAGAAAAAAACCTAGAAAAGAGCAGGCAAATGAAGTTAGGCTATTGATACCAGCAACAATTGGTCTGCCAGGGGGATTATTGACAGTCTTATGAATTTTGGGCAACATATAAAAGGTAGGTACTACGGGTGATTTCGGTAATAAGAAGTCATATTCCCTAGGTGTAATGAGCCCTCTCCTCTTGGCCTCACCCAATAAGCCTTCTAGCTGCACATGATAATATTCAGTCGGATCCCCTGGCAAACTTACATAGTTTTTAGGGTTATTCAATTGTCGGTACGCCTCCTGTAAATACATATCTCTTGGCCATATGACAATATTCCCACCCTTGTCCGCCTCCTTGATTATCAGGTCCATGTTGTTTTTCAGATTATTAATAGCTTTCCACTCATGGATGGTAAGATTGTTGTTTCTTGTGTTGTAAACAGTCATCTGTGATATTGATTTCAACATTACTTCAAAGAAAATCCTAATTGGTGGATAGTTGCCGAAGCTAGGCATATACTTGGAGGGATTCCTGAATAATCGAGAGCGCAAACTCACCATGTCTTGGTTATCCTGATTTTCATTTAGAAGATCCATCAGATCGTTAAATGCTTGTCGATCCATTTCACTTAAACCAATTTCCATAGGAGTAGTGGAAGCAAAGTATTTCCTGAAAGATAGTTTTCTGCAAAATAAGTAAATGTCTTTCACCAGCTCAAATTTGTCTAATGTTTTTGTGGGTGAGAATGAGAGTCCCCTCTCCAACACTGCAATTTCTGTATCACTTAATTTATAATCAGATAAATTGATCACATTCAATTTGTTTCCATGTGATGACCCCTCAATCGTTTGTGCCTCTGCTGAGACGGGCTGTCTAATAGACCTCTGAGTCTCTCTATATTTACGCCCGCCCCTTCTTGTTCTCCGTCGTTGTCGCTGGATAAAAAATCACTTTGAGACTCAGAATCATTAATAGTAGTGTCCACCTCATCTCTCCCAGAGCCACTAGGTTTTTTAGGCTGGGGTTTGTTGGGAGGATGTTTAGGGGCGGGGTTTGGTCCCTGTGGTTTACCTCGGGGTCTACCTCTGCCTCGCCCACCATTACCCTTATGGGTCCACCTATAAGCAGTCCCAGCATCAAAATCACGTCTATCTCTATCCAACTTTTTCTTTTTATTGTCAATAATTGAAGATTCTAATTTATCCATATCTGCCTTAAATAATGTAACAAATGGTTCCACAATAGTACGCTTATCTAATTTGGAGATCTCACCCTCCAGAGCAGCAATGTCGGATTTAACTTTAGCTAGGGTTTTGATATCATGCTCCAATAGCATATCAATGATAATTACAGAGCATTTGCCTAACCCTTCCTCCCAATTATGTTTGGAGTCTCCGAGTAACTCCCATGTGGGAAAAATCTGCACACGTAACCCCCTTGGGTAAATTTGTTCCTTCTTATATTGTTCCAAACTATGTATGTTCCACCATAATTTTAGATGGTTTTTATGTAAATCCTTGTACTGTCTTAAAAGTGATCTAGTTTCATCCGGCATACGCTGCTCAGGGTGGGACCTAGCCGAGAATGTTTTCTGAAACTTAGCATTCCAACTGGCCTCCATTGAATTAAGTAAATTCTCCATATCAAACAATTTTAATCCACAGGTGCTCAGAAAAACAACGGGGAATTATCCCCAAATAATTATATACAAACAACTTCTGGCAGCACTGTGGAAAATAAGTGTGTGCTCAGTCACTGAAAAGTATGCAAAGAACTAGGAATATGACCATAAATAGCACCACACCATATATCAAAAATATCACAATTTATTATCCATATCTCAAAAAGCACTATAAAGTATTAAAAACACACATACAATTAAAAGCAGAGAGACACCACAATGCAATAGCTGTAATATGTAATAAAGAGTTGCTAATAGCATACAATGAAGTGATAATCGCCTGGGTAGTTCAATGTATGAACCACCTCAGGGATTGAACCCGGGTTCATAAGATCACGTTGAAATGTGCAGTAACAAATACAAAATTATTATGAGGTTATCAATAACCATATAACCTGTGCAACCTGTGGAAAAAAGTGCATAGTGCATACATACATAAGTAATTATAGCCCATAGATACTGAAAGCCAAAGTGACAAGATGCTGGGACCATATAGGTAGCATGGAGTGCGTAAAAAACGAGGCTTACGTGACCCAGGAATAATAGAATCAGCTGTGGTGTCTCAAGAGATGAAGGAGGCCCCCGGCAGACTTCTCTACCGGTTTCGCGGCAGTCACGCCGCTTTATAAAGAGAGGGGGATCCTGTGTCAGACCGGCATATCTGCCGGAAAGATATAGTGCTAGAGGTGCGGTCACGTGAGCGCCAGACGCGCATCACGTGATCCGCCCTCCATATGCCGTCCAATGCGAGAGCAAAGGAACACCAAGAGGAAGTTATCCACGCTGGAACGCATACAGCGTAAGTATATAGGTAGCATGGAGGGACACACAGCTAGCGTACCAGGAGGAAGTAATCCACGCTGGAGCGCATAACGCGTAAGTATGTGAACAACCTGGGGGATACAAAGTCCGCATACCAGGAAGGCAAGAGACAACATTAAGGCATAATAGTATAAGTACATAATCTGCCAAAAAGGGGGTCAAAGGTGAATATAAGTATACACATAGACTATATCCAAGGGAAAATATCCAAGGGAAAATATAGCGCAGGGAAATATATAATCCTGCGTTTAATTGAATATATATATATATATATAGAAAAAAATGTATACCTTCAGTATCCATGCGTCTATAATCAACCCTTTGATAATAATAAAGTTCATTAGCAAAAGCACAATCAGTACAATGCAACATTTATGTAAGCAATAAGACCATATATACATGACAATATGAATAGCCAGGCAGAGATATTACATAAAGGTAGTCCAGAGTTCCAAAGGGTGTATAAAAAACACCAAGTCCATCCGTATTGGAACAGAGAGTTCATTTCAGCTTTTGCAAGATTTAAAGTTTTTTCCTAATGGCATGGAAGCACCAAATGTCACCAAAACGACGAAAACTCCAAGCAGGCGACGCAAAACAATAAGTGGTCCATAGTAGGAAAGTTCCAAAGTCCACAAAAGAGAGTCCATCACATAATAGTCCAATTAATCCTTCACACAATAGTAAAGTGTTTATGGATATATCTGCAATAAACCAAAACATATATTAACAAAGTATCACAGGAAACCTAAAAAATCAATCTCCTCATTAAGGCCATGAGGTGATTTGGAATTGAGGCTCTAAATCCACCGGGCCTCTTTCTGTAATAATCTGGATACTATGTCACCCCCCCTGATGTTGGTCCTAACATGTTCCAACCCTATGACCTGCATACTAGAGTATGAACCCGCATGAAATTGCAGAAAATGGGCCGCCACAGATGTCAAAGTTTTTCCCTCATCAAGATCCCGTTGTGCCAATCTAATTTTAGAAAGATGCTGCTGAATGCGAACTTTGAGGGCATTCTTAGTCTGTCCTACATATATCCTTGGACATGAACACCGTAGGGCATAGATCACTCCTCTGGTTTTACAGTTAATGTATTGATTTAATGTAAATACCTTGTTGTTAGAAGAGTCACTGATCTGAGTTTGTCTCCGCATCATGGGGCATACATTACAAGCCCCGCAGGGGTAACTCCCCCGTAGACAACCAGCCTGTGATCTACCTCCCTTCGATCTTAGATGACTTGAACATATCTTATCCTTTAGTGTAGGGCACCTCTTCGCTCTAATGGAGGGATAGGGAGAGATACAGCCAATCAAGTCTGGGTCTGACTGTAGGATTGGCCAGGCCCCCTGAAGGGCCCTATATATTTCTGGCCACCCATTATTGTATGTAGAACATAGTCTCACCAAATTAGCAGGAGTGGAGGGTCTACTGTTGATCAGTTCATTTCGGTTTCTCTTCTGTGCCATGTAGAAAGCCTTCTTCACAATTTTCCTTGGATACCCACGATCCAAAAACCTCTCTTGTAAATCATTTGCCTGTTTGAGAAAATCCAAGTCATTAGAACAGAGCCTACGTAATCTGAGAAACTGGCTAACAGGTATATTGTTTTTCAAAGATTTATTGTGAGCACTCTGATAGTGTAATAAGCTATTAACAGCCGTAGGCTTACGATAAAGGTCTGAAGACAGGGTTCCATCCTCTTGTATCCTAATGATGACATCCAAAAATTCAACCTGATGATCAGACATCTGTGCAGTAAGGATAATACTCATATCATTCCGATTCAATTCTGAAATAAATGTGTTGCATGCTTCAGTAGGGCCATTCCAGATAATTAACAGGTCGTCAATATACCTATACCATCCCAG
The DNA here is from genome assembly GCF_040937935.1 of Hyperolius riggenbachi. Classification (NCBI taxonomy): domain Eukaryota; kingdom Metazoa; phylum Chordata; class Amphibia; order Anura; family Hyperoliidae; genus Hyperolius; species Hyperolius riggenbachi. The sequence continues at coordinate 108,694,364 of NC_090646.1, read as the reverse complement.
TATGTGTGGGTGGTATTGTGAAAAACGGTCACCAAATACAATTTCTCGTTCCCAAAATCCCAAAAATAAGTTAGCAATGGCCGGTGCACATTTGAGTCTGAATGGACACAGCCAGAGGTGCATGGGAAGGGGGCCCAGTTAGAAGAGCAAGAAGTCTGGGCCCCTCCCTACCCAATTCATCCCCACCTTGGGGTGTGAGGGCTGAGAGACCCGAGGTTGAAGGAGGCAAACCCCGTAATTGCCGCAGCACTGATCAGTGGGTCTGAATGGTGGAGAAGGAATAAGCTCCTTCTGCCTGCCTGGCCCCGGGTCGGGTTAATTGTATGAACGAGGGCTCCCTAAATGTTGTAGGGGGCCAATTGAGACTCAGTTTTGCCCCTGAAGGTCTCAAAGTTTCAACACACTGTACTTTGTAGCAGCAAGTATTTATTCTGTAACTGGCACAGCTTAGGGAAAATGAGCCTTGCAATAAAATGACACATTTTGGCAACAGTGAGAATCTTGGATGTGACTCACATCCTGCTACTACTGATCTACATTTAAAAGAATTAGCAATTGCATTGTGTTATTTTGTTTTAATGTAAATGACAGTCACATACGCTTATGCAAATTGTCCTTGCACTGCAATTTTCAGCACCCATTATTTGTTGAACTTATGGTCTGTTGATGGTGACTAATTCTTCAGTTAAGCCACATCTCAGCAGTCAGCTTAGAGCATTTCAGCAAACATTTTTTTCTGCCTGACTGTAAACATCTGTGACACTTAAATGGTCATCATGTTGGTCAGCGCTAAATATCCTGCAATAATATGTCTTATATGGAAGAATAAAAGGAGTCTGAGATTGCATATCGCGCATTTCTCTATTAAAACCAATCTAAAGTTTTCAAGTTAAACTGCATAAAAAAGTAGGTAGTCCTCCAATGGGGCAGGCTTTGCTAGAACTTCCAGTTGTGTAGCAATAGGGGATGCTGAGAGTGCAACCACACCAGGGCCCTTGGACCAGAGAGCAGGGCCGGTGCTACCATAGAGGCAAAAGGGGCATTTGCCCCGGGGCCCCGACCTCTGCTGAGGCCCCCACAGCGCTGACCCTGCTATATTTTGCCTGCTCCCCCGCTCCCCGGGCCCTGTAAGCAGCCATAATTACCTATTAGCCCCGGCGGGTGAGCGGACAGGCAGCGACTACACTCTGAGACACGCTGTCTCCCTCCCACTCTATGACCCGGCGCGTGTTTACAAATGATGCGCTGGGTCATAGAGTGGGAGGGAGACAGCGTGTTTAAGAGTTTAGCCGCTGCCCGTACGCTCACCTGCCAGGACTAATAGGTATTTATGGCTGCTTGCAGGGCGGGAGGGGGGGAAGCTTTGCGCTGGGGGGCCCAAATGTTGTAGTTTGCCCCAGGGCCACAGGGCCCCTTAAACCAGCCCTGCCAGAGAGGCTCACATAGACATAGGGGAGACACATATGGTTCATGTGGGATGTGTTATTTGGGGACAGGCTACTGTCGGCACACGAATTACAGAAATTTGTATGTAATCCAGGTTGCGCCATTATAACCTTAAATCAGGTGCTTCAAAAGATTGGCAGTGCTCCTAAACGGGCTGCAAATTAAATTAAACCAACAGAGGTGTACCGAGCATCGAAGGGGCTTAAATACACACCTTGGGCTTGATTCACAAAGCCGTGTTAATGCATAGAACGACCGTGCTATGCATTTAGCACGCAATGTGACGTGCGAAGTTTGCGCACGCTAACGTGGCAAAGTGCGTGCATTACAGCGTGACAACTGTCATTAGCACGTGCACGTAAATCTTTGTGTGTGCAAACTGTTACATTGTGTGCTAAATGTATAGCACGGTTGTGCTATGCATTAGCATGGCTTTGTGTATCAAGCCCATTGAATGCAAATTATGCACTAATCCCTAATTTGAATATTTGAATGCAAACAGATACACATGGATGTAACTAGCCCAGGGCCGGGCAGAGGCTCCAGCCTCCAGCCTCAGGGTGCAGTGTAGGAGGGTGCGCACAACTCACTCAGCTATCATTCCCCTATTGTGTTTGAAGCAGAGGGAAATAAGAAAAGAGGATACATGGCAGTGACTCCAAGCCAGATAACTAGAGATTAAGGTGTTGGGGGCCCTGGGGTGCCTATTAGTCTAATAGCAATCAGTATGCGACGACTGGGGTGGGAGGGATGGAGGGGCGCACTTTGGTGTCTCAGCCTTGGGTGCTGGACGATCTTGTCCTGGCTCTGAGCTAGCCATAAGTAGACTTGCATTTTGAGTACAACAGGAGATATTGGCAGCGCTTCCTGATATAGGTTGCATCCGAATTGACCAGCTGCATCTATGTACATAGATGCTCAACTTATGATTTGTAGTCTCCAAGCATCCCCATTTCCATGACTACAGTGCACTGTGACAAGAGAGGTGGCTCTGCTTCTGATCATAGAGATGGGAGATCATGATAATAGATTGTCAGTGGAGCCCAGAGAGGTGAGAAATTTCTTCTATGATCTGCTGCCGATACTCTACACGGGAAGGGATGTACATCTAGCTACTGGGAGCTCCTTCTGGCTATCTATACTAGGGACTACCTGGGGATCATTAATAATCAAGGGTACCTCTGAATACCTTTACTGGAGGGCTAAATACTGGGGAGCCCTCTGAGGGCTGCTTTAAATTGGGGTATGTATGGGTGTAACTTATCATTTTTGGGGTGCAGCCTCACAAAATATTTTCTATTGGGCACCAATATATAGCTTTGCCCCTGGTCTGTACATAGAATATTCTCATAATTATATTTCTGGGTGACAATTATTGGGAGTAGGTACACACCTTTGGTCTGAAACTGAAGCATGAAGAGATATAGTTTTGAAACAAAAAGGCACAAGCACTTTGGTTCAAGAGCTGGAGTCTCTTCATCCATTGCCCCGTGCACTCACCAATGAAAGCTGTGCTGTCTGGTATTCCCAGGGCAGCTTACGACACCAAGACCGGACATCCTTATCCATTGTGGCTATCGGCAGTAATATTTTACCGACATAGTTATTACACAGCAAGCCTATAGTCTTAAAATAATTAGCTTTCTAAAGTGAGAAACAAGCAGATAAGTCCATCTGTTAGAGACACAATCTCCATATAGAGCCATCTCGCCTGTGCAATTGTTGTAAATTGTACACAGTTTCAGTGGCAAAAGAGTAGGAAGATCATCTGCAGGACTGGAACAGTAAGACGTGGAAAGCAATAAGACAGAAGTCTAAAACTCGGGAAAAGAATTAATCAGTTTTGTTAGCATCTAACAGATTGCAATCCTAGCAGGGTAGAAGGCATTCAAAGGTCCTGCTGTGAGACTTTAGCAGGCGCCATAGACATGAGATAGAGGTAGGAGCTGGTATGCTGATAAACTATTACTGCCTCTAGGAACTCATCTCAAGAAAGTTTAAGAACTTTCCTCCTTTTTAATTTGGAAGTGGCAACTGTGACACTCCATTAGAAATAAACATGGAATTGCTAGCTAATAATGCTGCCTAATTTCTTAACAAAAAACGATTACATATAACTGTGCTGGAAACAAACCAAAGATAAGCTACTAATAAACATTTCAATAAATGCCTGGAAGACTCTTTAGTTCTATGTAATTAGTAGTTGCTCTAATAAGCCTCTGTTGGGTTCAATAGCTGTTCAGCCAAAAAAGGAAAAGTATCTGCAATTAGGAAGGCCATGAATCCAAGCATCACTAAAGTTAGATGGGTGAATTGGAGATATTTGGGACCTTAGCAGTTCCCCCTGTCTAGCCAAAGGTTTTTTCAGACCTTATAATATGTTCATAACACCTGACATGTTGAGTCCTGTCTCTGGCTGACCACCTCATTCACAAGTAAGCCATTACTTCCTGAGGGTATCGTGAATTGGAGACCCACCAGGCTAAGATGGGGACTGAGGGACTCCACCTACCCTGTGCTTGTTTTTTTTTAAATACCCCTCCATCCATCCAGCTAACAGAACCCTAAGTATTAGGGCTTGTTCACATGTCCCCAAGTACCCATTAGGGACTTTTTTTCTTACTTCCACTCAGTGCAGAAGCGGATCTTACAGTTAAAAATAGGATCAGCTTGCCACGATGTGCATAGTGCAAACTTTGCACATTTTACCGGACCGGCCGGGAAAATGTATGCAATAAAAGCCAATGAGAACGGACAGTGTCCATTCTCACCAGGATAGTTGCTGTGTCCACTTTGCCAGCTTCAATCACCACCATGACAGAATACTCATGTGTCCCACTGGTGATCGCTAGAGTTGGGCCGAACGGTTCGCCTGCGAACGGTTCCATGCGAACTTCCGTGGTTCGCGTTCGCGTCCCGCAGGCGAACCTTTGCGGAAGTTCGGTTCGCCCCATAATGCACCATGAGGGTCAACTTTGACCCTCTACATCACAGTCAGCAGGCCCAGTGTAGCCAATTAGGCTACACTAGCCCCTGAGCCCCACCCCCCTTTTATAAGGCAGGCAGCGGCGGCCATTACGGTCACTCGTGTGCCTGCATTAGTGAGAGTAGGGCGAGCTGCTGCAGACTGTCTCTCATAGGGAAAGATTAGTTAGGCTTAGCTTGTTCCTGGCTGCATACCTGTTCTGTGAACCCACCACTGCATACCTGTTAATTGAACCCACCACTGCATACCTGTTCAGTGAACCCACCACTGCATAGTGTTCAGTGAACCCACCACTGCATACCTGTTCAGTGAACCTGACACTGCATACCTGTTCAGTGAACCCACACTGCATACCTGTACTGTGAACCCACCACTGCATACCTGTTCAGTGAACCCAACACTGCATACCTGTTCTGTGAACCCACCACTGCATACCTGTACTGTGAACCCACCACTGCATACCTGTTCAGTGAACCCACCACTGCATACCTGTTCAGTGAACCCACCACTGCATACCTGTTCAGTGAACCTGCCACTGCATACCTGTTCTGTGAACCCACCACTGCATACCTGTTCAGTGAACCCACCACTGCATACCTGTTCTGTGAACCCACCACTGCATACCTGTTGTGTTCAGTGAACCTGCCACTGCATACCTGTTCTGTTCAGTGGACCCGCCACTGTATACCTGTTCAGTGAACCCGCCACTGCATACCTGTTGTGTTCAGTGAACCTGCCACTGCATACCTGTTCTGTGAACCCGCCACTGCATACCTGTTCTGTTCAGTGAACCCGCCACTGCATACCTGTTGTGTTCAGTGAACCCGCCACTGTATACCTGTACTGTTCAGTGAACCCGCCACTGCATACCTGTACTGTTCAGTGAACCCGCCACTGCATACCTGTTGTGTTCAGTGAACCCGCCACTGCATACCTGTTCTGTTCAGTGGACCCGCCACTGTATACCTGTTCTGTTCAGTGAACACGCCACTGTATACCTGTTCAGTGAACCCGCCACTGCATACCTGTTCTGTTCAGTGAACCTGCCACTGCATACCTGTTCTGTGAACCCGCCACTGTATACCTGTACTGTTCAGTGAACCCGCCACTGCATACCTGTTCTGTTCAGTGAACCCGCCACTGCATACCTGTTCTGTTCAGTGAACCCACCACTGTATACCTGTACTGTTCAGTGAACCCGCCACTGCATACCTGTTCTGTTCAGTGGAGCCGCTACTGTATACCGGTTCTGTTCAGTGAACCCGCCACTGCATACCTGTTGTGTTCAGTGAACCCGCCACTGTATACCTGTACTGTTCAGTGAACCCGCCACTGCATACCTGTACTGTTCAGTGAACCCGCCACTGCATACCTGTTGTGTTCAGTGAACCCGCCACTGCATACCTGTTATGTTCAGTGGACCCGCCACTGTATACCTGTTCTGTTCAGTGAACACGCCACTGTATACCTGTTCAGTGAACCCGCCACTGCATACCTGTTCTGTTCAGTGAACCTGCCACTGCATACCTGTTCTGTGAACCCGCCACTGTATACCTGTACTGTTCAGTGAACCCGCCACTGCATACCTGTTCTGTTCAGTGAACCCGCCACTGCATACCTGTTCTGTTCAGTGAACCCACCACTGTATACCTGTACTGTTCAGTGAACCCGCCACTGCATACCTGTTCTGTTCAGTGGAGCCGCTACTGTATACCGGTTCTGTTCAGTGAACCCGCCACTGCATACCTGTTGTGTTCAGTGAACCCGCCACTGTATACCTGTACTGTTCAGTGAACCCGCCACTGCATACCTGTACTGTTCAGTGAACCCGCCACTGCATACCTGTTGTGTTCAGTGAACCCGCCACTGCATACCTGTTCTGTTCAGTGGACCCGCCACTGTATACCTGTTCTGTTCAGTGAACACGCCACTGTATACCTGTTCAGTGAACCTGCCACTGCATACCTGTTCTGTGAACCCGCCACTGTATACCTGTTCTGTTCAGTGAACCCACCGCATCAGTGCGCATACCTGTGCAGTTAAGTGAACCCACCTACCTACGTGAGTGCACGCAGTGTGATATACCACTCCGTGCATACCCGATATGGACAAAACAGGTAGAGGAAGAGGTAGTGCCAGAGCCAGAGGAAGGCCACCCGGCAGGTCTGTCACCTCCCAAGATTGTCAGGACGTGGTTGAGTATTTAGCGACACAGAACACCTCATCTTGCTCAGCCACCAGCGCTACTACTAGCACCACTTTTGCTGCATTTGACACTTCGCAAGAATTATTTAGTGTTGAAATCACTTATGCACAGCCATTGTTGTTACAGCCAGATGAATTTTCACCAGCTCATATGTCTGAGTTACGCGGCAACACTATGGATGTAACGTGTAAGGAGGATGAAGGACCTACTGATGGTGCATGTTTGGATTTGTCTGAGGCAAGCGAAGCTGGGCAGGATGATTACGATGATGACGATGATAGGGATCCTCTGTATGTTCCCAATAGAGGAGATGAAGAGGGGGACAGTTCAGAGGGGGAGTCAGAGAGTAGTAGGAGGAGAGAAGTTGCTGAAAGAAGCTGGGGCAGCTCTTCGTCAGAAACAGCTGGTGGCAGTGTCCGGCACCATGTATCGCCACCTATGTACAGCCAGCCAACTTGCCCTTCAGCATCAGCTGCTGAGGTCCCCATAGTGCCCACATCCCAGGGTGGCTCAGCGGTGTGGAAATTTTTTAATGTGTGTGCCTCAGATCGGAGCAAAGCCATCTGTTCGCTCTGCCAACAAAAATTGAGCCGTGGAAAGGCCAACACTCACATAGGGACAAGTGCCTTACGAAGGCACCTGGAGAAAAGGCACAAACAGCAATGGGATGGCCACCTGAGCAAAAGCAGCAGCAGCACACAAAAGAAAAGTCACCCTCCTTCTCCTCTTCCTCCTTCAGGTGCATCATCTGCTTCTGCCGCTTTCTCCCTTCCACCTTCACAGGCACCCTCCTCCACTCCGCCTCTGCCCTTGAGCGGTTCCTGCTCCTCTGCCCACAGCAGCAGTCAGGTGTCCGTGAAGGAAATGTTTGAGCGGAAGAAGCCAATTTCGGCCAGTCACCCCCTTGCCCGGCGTCTGACAGCTGGCGTGGCGGAACTGTTAGCTCGCCAGCTGTTACCATACCGGCTGGTGGACTCTGAGGCCTTCCGTAAATTTGTGGCCATTGGAACACCGCAGTGGAAGATGCCAGGCCGCACTTATTTTTCGAGAAAGGCCATACCCCAACTGCACCGTGAAGTTGAGAGGCAAGTGGTGTCATCTCTTGGGAAGAGCGTTGGGTCAAGGGTACACCTGACCACGGATGCCTGGTCTGCCAAGCACGGGCAGGGCTGCTACATTACGTACACAGCCCATTGGGTCAACCTGGTGGTGAACGATGGCAAGCAGGGCGCAGCGGACCAAATTGTGACACCTCCACGGCTTGCAGGCAGGCCTCCTGCCACCTCCTCTCCTCCTGCTACATGCTCTTTGCTGTCCTCCTCCTCCTTGGCTGAGTGGCAGTTCTCCTCTCCAGCTACACAGCCCCAGCTCCGCAGGGCCTATGCTGCATGCCAGGTACGACCGTGTCACGCCATCTTAGACATGTCTTGTCTCAAAGCGGAGAGTCACACTGGAGCAGCTCTCCTGGCTGCTCTTAAGAAACAGGTGGATGAGTGGCTGACCCCGCACCACCTGGAGATAGGCAACGTGGTGTGCGACAATGGCAGCAATCTGCTTGCCGCTTTGCATATGGGGAAGCTGACACACATACCCTGCATGGCACATGTCATGAATCTAGTTGTTCAAAGATTTGTGGCAAAGTACCCTGGCTTAGCGGATGTCCTGAAGCAGGCCAGGAAGGTCTGTGGGCATTTGAGGCGGTCTTACACAGCCATGGCACGCTTTGCGGAAATTCAGCGGAAAAACAACATGCCGGTTAGACGCCTCATTTGCGATAGCCCGACTTGCTGGAATTCGACCCTGCTCATGTTCTCCCGCCTGCTAGAACAGAAGAAAGCCGTCACCCACTCCCTCTACAACTACAGTAGAATGAAACAGTCTGGGAAGATGGGGATGTTCTGGCCCGACAACTGGACACCGATGGAAAATGCATGCAGGCTCATGCGGCCGTTTGAGGAGGTGACCAACCTGGTGAGCCGCAGTGAGGGCACCATCAGCGACTTAATTCCCTACGCTTACTTCTTGGAGCGTGCTGTGCGTAGAGTGGCAGATGAAGCTGCGAATGAGCGTGACCAGGAACCGTTACGGCAGGAACAGGCATGGGACCAATTTTCATCAGACCCAGCTGTTTCCTCAACACCTGCAGCAGCACAGAGGGGGGAGGAGGAGGAGGAAGAAGAGAAGTCGTGTGCAGAAGATGAGTCAGACTCAGAGGATGATGAGCAAGGTGTTTCTTTGGGGGAGGAGGAGGAGGAGGGGACGGCGGCAGGAGAACACCCGCAGCAGGCGTCGCCGGGGGCTTGTGCTGCTCAACCTGCCCGTGGTATTGTTCGCGGCTGGGGGGAGGAGGTTGACTTACGTGACGTCACTGAGGAAGAGCAAGAGGAGATGGAGGGTACTGGATCCGACTTTGTGCAGATGTCGTCTTTTATGCTGTCCTGTCTGTTGAGGGACCCCCGTATAAAAAACCTCAAGGGGAATGAGCTGTACTGGGTGGCAACACTACTAGACCCTCGGTACAGGCACAAAGTGGCGGACCTGTTACCAACTCACCTGAAGGTGGAAAGGATGCAGCACATGCAGAACCAGCTGTCAACTATGCTTTACAATGCCTTTAAGGGTGATGTGACAGCACAACGCCAGCAAGGTACCACTGCCACTAATCCTCCTCCTGTGTCCACGCAGTCAAAGACAGGACGCTCCAGCGATCTCATGGTGATGTCGGACATGCGGACGTTCTTTAGTCCAATGCCTCGCCGTAGCCCTTCCGGATCCACCCTCCACCAACGCCTGGAACGGCAGGTAGCCGACTACCTGGCCTTAAGTGTGGATGTAGACACTGCTGTGAACAGCGATGAGGAACCCTTGAACTACTGGGTGCGCAGGCTTGACCTGTGGCCAGAGCTGTCCCAATTTGCCATCCAACTTCTCTCCTGCCCTGCCGCAAGCGTCCTGTCAGAAAGGACCTTAAGCGCAGCTGGAGGCATTGTCACTGAGAAGAGAAGTCGCCTAAGTCACAAAAGTGTTAAGTACCTCACCTTTATCAAAATGAATGAGGCATGGATCCCGGAGGGCTGCTGCTCGCCCCAAGACTAAGTCAGTCCCCGCACACACAGCATCTCTGCCTGCACGCCGTGTGACTGGCTGCCTGGCCTGCCCCAAGAAGACTAAGTCGCTCCCAGTCCCTCCACACAGCATGTCTGCCTGCAGGCCACTTGACTACCTTCTCCGCCACCACCAACAGGGTCCGGGACTCCAGGCGGATTGCTGAATTTTTTAGGCCGCTGCTAGCAGCGGCCGCTGTAATAATTTTTCTGGTGCGTGTACATGACTGCCTAATTTTTCTGGCTGCACTGCGGGCAGCTGCAACAACAAAAGAAAAGGCATGTACATGCGCCCATTCCCCTTCGTGATCATTACCTTGCCGTGGTGAAGGGGCTTGCGTATCACAATGAAGCAATGACCGGCGCCTAGATGAGTGTCTCGGGGGGCGCACAAAAGATAATAAGGTCGTTGCTTCATTGTGGTCAGACCAAATTTGATCAGCTGGACAGTCACTGTTCTGTCATTCAGCTACATCAGCCAGGCGACCATATGGGCTGTAAAGCCACCAAAACCTGCACTCTCGCCATGGTGCACACCAGTCCAGCACAGCCGTCACTACACAAACAGCTGTTTGTGGTGCGTTACACGGTGAGTTTGGTGTGTCAGTGTGAAGCAGTACCTTAATTACACTACCTGATTGATGTATACACATGCAAGATGTTTTAAAGCACTTTAGGCCTGTCATTTAGCATTCAATGTGATTTCTGCCCTTAAAACGCTGCTTTGTGTCAAATCCAGATTTTTCCCGGGGACTTTTGGCGTGTATCCCACTCCGCCATGCCCCCCTCCAGGTGTTAGACCCCTTGAAACATCTTTTCCATCACTTTTGTGGCCAGCATAATTTTTTTTTTTTCAAAGTTCGCATCCCCATTGAAGTCTATTGCGGTTCGCGAACTTTAACGCGAACCGAACGTTACGCGAAAGTTCGCGAACCTAAAATCGGAGGTTCGGCCCAACTCTAGTGATCGCTGCTCAGACCCTTGTACACAGCCAATGGCCAGTAGAAGCATGGGAATCCTAAGCAACAGGGAGAATTCTCTTTGGTTCATGGTGGACTAATGAAAATTCTCCCTGTTGCTAGTAAGCATTGGTCAATTGCACCCTATGGAGAGCCCCATGCTCCTGCTGGCCTCCAGGATGAGTACAGAGGGACCGAGCAGTGGCAAGTGGCAGTGATCAGCGGTGGGACACGTGAGTGAGTGAGTGAGTGAGTCAACACACAGAATACCTTGAAAGTGTAGTGTGAGCTGCTGGTGAGGAGGTGGAGTACAAGGACTAAGGTGGGTCAAGTGACAGCCGTTTCGCATCCTCCTGGATGCTTGGTCATGCTGAGTTCTACTGAAACGGCACTGCGCTCACATCCGGTATAGCATGGGGCAATCCCCACCCCTTCTGGGTGTCACATGGCGCGGAGGCAAAATGGTTGTCGCTTGACCCACCTTTCTCCCTGTACTCCCACCTCCTCACCAGCAGCTCACACTACAGTTTCAGGGTATTGTGTGTTGATATCTCTATGTGGACTTTGTCTTGTCACAAATGTTGCAATAAATCGGAACTGGCATAGGACGGATGGTGCATGTGCCTTTTCTCCTCTTCTACAGATGCAAAATAAACTGAGCACCTACTTATCAAGCAGATAACTTTGGCGCACAGAGCTTGGTACTGAGCGCTGTGCGCCGAAGCTACCTGCACTGCTATGATGTGCGCCCTGTGCAAAAATAATCCGGGGTTCCAGTGATCATCAGACCCCGAATTACATCTCCCTGCGAGTTGCTACAACTCAGAGGGGGAATAATATTTAATGAGTTTAGTGGCAGCAGGGAGAGCTGTCATTTTGCTCACCCTGCGCCACACTTACCGGCGGCTGTACTATACGTTCACCTTACTGCGCCCATATTGCATCTGCTCAAGTGTGAACTGGCCCTAATTAAGGCTTAGTTTATACATAAAGTGCTACATTTCTGGTCCAGTCCCGTCAGCTTTGCATCAGCTTTCTATCAGTTTTAGCACTATCGCCACAATAAAATAGTATTGTTCCACCCCTTAATATTTACAGCAATCGATATCAAACAAACACACAGTAGGGGTTTTCTTGGAAACAAGTGTTCTCTTATTTATTCTTCGTTCATAAAGTCTTTAAATTGCGGAAATGTCGTATGGATATAAATTCAGAGTTTCAAATCACACATAAGACTGCCTGACACGTGTTTCACGGCCAAAAGCCGCTTCCTCAGAGGCACACTGTGTATACATGGAAACGACGCTGAGAGTCTTCTCTCTACAATATACAGATTGTGATGTCCTCTGATTTTTGACTCATCGGATGTTTGTATACATTGTGCCTCTGAGGAAGCAGCTTTTGGCCGTGAAACACGTGTCAGGCGGTCTTATGTGTGATTTGGAACTCTGAATTTGTATCCATATGACATGTCCGCAATTTGAAGACTTTATGAATGAAGAATAAATAAGAGAACACTTACTGTGTGTTTGTTTGATATCGGTTTCTATCCGTTTTAGCAAACTGGATTGGAACTGTACAACTTTTATGTGTGAACACACCCATAAAAAAACTGATACAAAACTGACAGGACAGGACTGGACCAGAAATGTACACCTTGTATGTGTAAATACAGCCATAGCAACACATACCAAACTGACAGGACAGGATTGGACGGGAAATGTAGATATGTATGTGTGAATACAGCCATAAAAACACGTACAAAGCTGATGCCATCTGTCACCTTTTCATATATGAACGCAATGCAGCAGAATAGAAAAGTCACAATGTGTGCATACAGTGAAGCATACCGTCAATGAAATGTACGCTTCACTATCGCTGTTAACGCACACATTTTGCCATAAGGCTGTAACGATCGGTGAAGCACAGAGAGGATCTGATTACCAGTGATCTGCAGAACCACTGGGAATACAGATGTATACCAGATTATACGTGATCTGCAGTATCACTGATAATCTGATATACTAGCTAACCTCTGGTCACCTGAGTAGAGTGTAGTGTTTTGGTGTAACAGTAACACTTAGAGGACAGGGCCTCAGTACAGTAAGGCGTACTGTACAGATTCCTTCCGCAAACCTGAGCTCTCCAAGGCGGGAGGAGTCAGGCTACCAGCGGGAAGGATATACTGAAAGTAACCCTCTGGTGGAAGGGTCACTTAACAGAACGAGGAACCGCCTCTAACAGTAAGGTCGGTTCTCGAGGTCGGACAAGCCAGGTCGTACACACACGGACAGATAACGTACAAGATCAGGAGGCAAAGGCGGAGTCAAAGTACAGGCAGGGTTCAGCAACAGGGTATCAGAAATATCGGGGTACAAAATCAGGAGGCAGAAGCAGAGTCAAGGAACGAGCCGGGGTTCGGCAACAGAGTATCAGAAATATCGAGGTACAAGATCAGAGTTCAAAAGGGTAGTCAAGGCAGGCAAAAGTCATAACAAATAAATACAATCAAACTAGTACTTTAGCTATCAACAGAATCTAGCTAAGTGTAGGATTACAGCTCCAGCTGGTCCCGGCACACTTGCGGATCTGACTACGGATCTGGGTGCTCCCACATATGTGATCGCATGCCAGACAAAGAGCAAGTGAACAACCAGCAGTATATATACTCTAGGACCTTTCCAGGACCTCCCTAATTGCTGGTCCAATGAGAGCAGTGGAATTTGTCAGCTGACCCAGCTGGTCAGCCGACACCCTTCTAACTGCTATTTAAACTCTGCCTCTGTGCTCGCGCGCGTGTAAGTCTGAATCTTGGTGGACTATCAGTCCCAGCCACACCAGTACTGTCATGCAATGTATCTAGTGCGGGGGCCGCCTCTGATGCGGATTCCGCCGTTACCAATGCGGATTCCGCCGCTCTGCCTAAGCGGCATGCGGCAGTTTTTCCACGTTGTGACGCGCTGCTGAACGCGGAAACAGCCGCCTCATTGTGAGAGACGGCGGCTCTTCCGCGTTTCCTCACAGTACCCCCCTCCCGAGGAGTGGACTCCGGACAACTCCCACCAGGTTTCTCTGGATGTGAGGCATGAAATTCTTTCCTTAATTCGTCTGCATGCATGCGCGTCCCCGGTACCCATTGCCTCTCCTCAATGCCGTACCCTTTCCAGTGTACGAGATATTGTACTGAGTTTTGCACAACACGTGAATCTAAAATCTTTTCCACCTCATATTCAGGTTGGTCATCTACCAACACAGGGGGAGGAGGAGCGGAACCCACCTGGACCGCAGGTTTGAGTAGGGACACATGAAACGACCTTACGCCCCGCATGCTGGCAGGAAGATCAATGGCGTAAGTCACGTTATTGATTCTTTTAGTCACTGGGAATGGACCCACAAACCTGGGACCCAGTTTGGTAGAAGGCTGCTTCAGGGTCAAGTGACGTGTGGACACCCAGACTAACTCCCCTGGCTGAAACTTCCATTCCACGGATTGTCTTTTGTCTGCTTGACCCTTCTGACTCTGGAACGCCTTCTGCAAATTCCCCTTAACAATTCCCCAATTGTCCCTAAGTGATCTCTGCCAATCCTCCAGTGCTGGAAATGGGGATGACACGACTGGAAAAGGGGAAAATTTGGGTGATCTCCCTGTCACAATCTGGAATGGAGAGAATCCAGATGAGGAATTCTTCAAATTATTTTGTGCAAATTCCGCGAAGGGCAAAAATTTTACCCAGTCAGTCTGTGCTTCCGCAACGTAACATCTTAGGAATTGTTCCAAAGACTGGTTGATACGTTCCGTCTGCCCATTAGTCTGTGGGTGGTAGCCTGACGAAAAAGACAACTTCATGCCCATTTGGCGGCAAAATGCCCTCCAGAAACCAGAGACAAATTGGACTCCCCTATCCGACACAATGTCTTCCGGAATGCCATGCAGCCGGAAGACGTGAATGATGAACAACTCGGCCAGTTCCTGAGCCGAGGGGAGTCCTTTCAGGGGCACAAAATGGGCCATCTTGCTAAAACGGTCAACTACCACCCAAATGACCGACATTCCTTCAGACCTGGGCAATTCTCCCACAAAATCCATGGACAAGTGGGTCCATGGCTCACTCGGGGTGGGCAAAGGCTGCAGCTTACCTACAGATGCCAGCCGGGAGGGTTTACTCTTGGCACAGACCGCACACTCCCTGACATACTCTTTGCAATCTGTTGCCAAAGAAGGCCACCAAGCACACCTGGCAATCAGATCCTGCGTTCTAGCAGCTCCAGGATGACCAGCATTCTTATGGGCGTGAAAGAGGTGCAGGATTTGTAAACGAAAGGGCAAAGGGATAAACATAACCCCTTCGGGTTTTCCCTCAGGAACGCCCTGCTAAAATGGACCCAAAACCTCCGTCCAATCCTCCCAAGTCTCTGTTGCGGCTAACACTAGTTCCCGCGGGATGATAGACTCAGGAGCGGGTGGCTGTGCCGTTTCTGGTTCAAAACACCGGGAGAGGGCATCTGCCTTGATGTTTTTGCTGCCTGGGGTGTACGTGATTATAAACCTAAACCTTGTAAAAAACAAAGACCATCGGGCCTGGCGGGGACTCAATCTCTTCGCCCCCTCGATGTATTCCAAGTTCTTATGGTCGGTGTAAACTGTGATCGTGTGTTCTGCCCCCTCTAACCAGTGGTGCCACTCCTCAAATGCCAACTTAATAGCCAGAAGTTCCCGGTTGCCTATATCATAATTTTTTTCTGCAGGTGAAAACCTGCGGGAAAAATAAGCACATGGGTGTAATCTGCCCTGCAACCCAGACCGTTGCGACAGCACCGCCCCCACCCCAACTTCTGAGGCATCAACCTCCACAATGAAGGGAAAGGACGTGTCAACATGTCTCAAAATTGGTGCTGAGCAAAATAATTTTTTCAATAAAGCAAATGCCGCCACGGCTTCAGGAGACCAGTGGTTGGTATCCGCCCCTTTTTTCGTGAGACTGGTAAGGGGGGCAACTAAAGTGGAGTATCCCTTAATGAACCTCCTGTAATAGTTCGCGAACCCCAAAAATCTCTGCAGGGCCTTTAACCCCACTGGCTGTGGCCACTCCAACACGGCTGTGACCTTGGCAGGATCCATTGAGAGGCCCGAGGTGGAAATTACGTATCCCAGAAACGTGACCGTGGTCACTTCAAATATACACTTTTCCACCTTCGCGTAGAGCCTATTCTGTCTTAATTTGTTTAGGACAAATTTTGCGTGAACCCTGTGTTCGGAGAGGTTATTGGAATAAATTAGTATGTCATCGAGGTATACCAACACGAATCTACCCAAAACCTCCCGGAATACCTCATTGATTAATTCTTGGAAGACGGCTGGCGCATTGCACAACCCGAAGGGCATCACTAGGTACTCGTAATGCCCGTCGGGTGTGTTGAAGGCCGTCTTCCACTCATCACCCTCTCTGATGCGGATTAGATTGTATGCCCCCCTCAGATCCAATTTAGAGAAGATCTTTGCGGCTGTGACTTGCGTAAATAAATCGTCTATCAAGGGTAATGGATAGCGATTTTTTATCGTGATCTTATTGAGGCCCCGATAATCAATACAAGGTCGGAGACCCCCGTCTTTCTTTTTAACGAAAAAGAAACCGGCCCCAGCAGGCGACCGGGAGGGCCGGATGAACCCCTTCGCTAAGTTATCACGAATGTATTCCTGCATAGCCATCTTCTCTGGACCGGACAAGTTATACAGGTGACCCCTAGGAGGCATACAACCAGCACGGAGATCAATGGGGCAATCGAACGGGCGATGAGGGGGTAACTGATCAGCAGACTTAGGACAAAATACATCAGAGAACTCTGCATACTCTTCGGGAACCCCCTCCACAAGAATCTTGGTCCGACCCAATGTCACCTTCCCTAAACACCGTTGGTGACAATGATCGGACCATCTGGTTACCTGACCCGTAGCCCAGTCTATGTGCGGAGAATGGATTTGCAGCCACAGCCACGGCATGCCTAAGATAATAGTGGAGGTAGACATGCGTAACACAAAAAATCGTAACTGTTCCCCATGCAGTACCCCTATGGCGACCTTCACCTCCGGGGTCTGTGACAGTGGGCGATCCCGTTGCAGAGGGGAATCGTCCACTGCCGTGACCTGAATGGGGGGACTCACTGGAGTGAGGGGAATACCCAACTCCTGAGCAAATTTAAGATCCATAAAATTAGCCGCTGAGCCAGAATCAACAAACGCTTCAGTGGCTACGGACTTATTCTCCCATGTGATAGTACAGGGGAGAAGCAATTTTTTCTCTTTAAGGGGTGAAAATTGTGTGCCTAGGGTGTCACCCCCCACTACTCCTAGGCAAACTCGTTTCCCGACTTGTTAGGGCAGTTTCGCACCCTATGCCCTGCTGCTGCACAATACAGGCACAGCTGTTCCGTCATTCTCCGCCGTCGCTCCACCTGGGTCAACTTCGAACGACCAATCTGCATTGGTTCGGGCGGAGGCAAGGCCGGAGAGGGTGAGACAGGCGGAGAAGGTGTTACTAGGGGTGTAGCGGATGGTGCCGCGTAAGATGTCACCCTGACGCGGTGACTACCCCTAACCTGCTTCTGATGGCGTAACCTACGATCAACTCGAATGGCCGATGATATGGCCTCATCGACTGTCTTGGGCTCGGGTACAGTTAACATTAGATCAGAGACTTCCTCCGACAACCCAGACAGGAAGTAATCCATCAGAGCAAAGTTATCGAATCTAGCGGTGACTGACCACCTACGGAACTCTGCCGCATAATCCTCGACCGAGCCTCTGCCTTGCCGCAAAAGTTTGAGCTTCCACTCAGAGGACGCGGCAAGGTCAGGGTCGTCATAAATTATGGCCATGGCCTTAAAGAATTCCTCCACCGAGGTCAGGGCAATATTGGTAGAAGGCAGGTTGTATGCCCATGACTGGGAGTCACCAGCCAGCAAAGTTTTAATAAAGGTGACCCGTTGGGTCTCAGTCCCCGAGGATCGGGGTCTTAATTCGAAATACGATAACACTCTACTCCTGAAATTCCGAAAGTCAGATTTGTGGCCGGAAAATTTATCAGGTACAGGCATGCGAATGTCGTCACTAGGAGGGGATCGCACTGAATCAACTGACGTCTGGAGGGTTCGCACTGAGCCTGATAGGGCATCGATTAAGGCTTTGTGCTGGCCCAGTGCTTGATGGATACTGTCCACCGAAGTGGCAAGCACAGTCAGAGGATCAGCGCGTGATTCCATCTGTTTTTTGGTCTGGCGTTCTGTAACGATCGGTGAAGCACAGAGAGGATCTGATTACCAGTGATCTGCAGAACCACTGGGAATACAGATGTATACCAGATTATACGTGATCTGCAGTATCACTGATAATCCGATATACTAGCTAACCTCTGGTCACCTGAGTAGAGTGTAGTGTTTTGGTGTAACAGTAACACTTAGAGGACAGGGCCTCAGTACAGTAAGGCGTACTGTACAGATTCCTTCCGCAAACCTGAGCTCTCCAAGGCGGGAGGAGTCAGGCTACCAGCGGGAAGGATATACTGAAAGTAACCCTCTGGTGGAAGGGTCACTTAACAGAACGAGGAACCGCCTCTAACAGTAAGGTCGGTTCTCGAGGTCGGACAAGCCAGGTCGTACACACACGGACAGATAACGTACAAGATCAGGAGGCAAAGGCGGAGTCAAAGTACAGGCAGGGTTCAGCAACAGGGTATCAGAAATATCGGGGTACAAAATCAGGAGGCAGAAGCAGAGTCAAGGAACGAGCCGGGGTTCGGCAACAGAGTATCAGAAATATCGAGGTACAAGATCAGAGTTCAAAAGGGTAGTCAAGGCAGGCAAAAGTCATAACAAATAAATACAATCAAACTAGTACTTTAGCTATCAACAGAATCTAGCTAAGTGTAGGATTACAGCTCCAGCTGGTCCCGGCACACTTGCGGATCTGACTACGGATCTGGGTGCTCCCACATATGTGATCGCACGCCAGACAAAGAGCAAGTGAACAACCAGCAGTATATATACTCTAGGACCTTTCCAGGACCTCCCTAATTGCTGGTCCAATGAGAGCAGTGGAATTTGTCAGCTGACCCAGCTGGTCAGCCGACACCCTTCTAACTGCTATTTAAACTCTGCCTCTGTGCTCGCGCGCGTGTAAGTCTGAATCTTGGTGGACTATCAGTCCCAGCCACACCAGTACTGTCATGCAATGTATCTAGTGCGGGGGCCGCCTCTGATACGGATTCCGCCGTTACCAATGCGGATTCCGCCGCTCTGCCTAAGCGGCATGCGGCGGTTTTTCCGCGTTGTGACGCGCTGCTGAACGCGGAAACAGCCGCCTCATTGTGAGAGACGGCGGCTCTTCCGCGTTTCCTCACAAAGGCACTGTATGCATGGCGTTAGATCGCAGTCGCACCACACCGGATGCACTGTGAACGTCGCATAGGTTTTATAATGTAGTTGTGTGTTTCAAGGCATCCTCTCCTTGTAATGCCCCATTGTGAGCAGGTACTAAAAGACAACATAAAGATGAAGGAAGAAACTCTTATAAACTGATAATAATAACTAAAAGAAATGCAGAACAAAGGTCGTAGCAAGTGAGATGTCCTATGCCCTCTATGTACAGGCGTGCAGTTTTATTGGATGATCTCAGATAAAATGGCAGCTTCCAGTGCCGATACTAAACTCGTAATGGGTGTGCCACAAGTCATTAAATTAAAACACTGTGAGATGTATATAGGTGGGTATGGACCAGACCAAACAAAATCTACTCAGATTCTTTTTATGAAAATATCTACAAAAAACTTTTATTGATTCCTGTATCAAAACACAACCATTTAAAAATGTGAGCCTCCCAAACCTCCCACACCAAGCACCCACCCCACCTGACAAGCCCCTCCCCTGCAACCTACAATCTCCCTTACTCAAAATGGCCCCAACTTAACCTATGATCAAAATTGCAGTGATGCATATGCATCTGCCCCACTGCAAGCCCACAGTCACCGGTGTACCCGTCTGAGCTCAGACTCCCAATGTCCAATCAGCCTATGATCTTATCTGGTCCACACATTGATATTGGATCGTAAGACCGAATCCACGTGGAAAATATGAAAGTTCCAGTCGTAGACCAAACGGACAATTCAATGCAATAACATCAAGTATCATTGTGTTGGTTCATGTATTCCCAGTGTAAACACCATAGAAAGGAACATTGGGCTAACAGATTGATAAGCCAGGATCGTTATGTCCAATGGGGAACAATAGGCAAGGGAGCCCAGCAAGAGTAGTAAGCCACAGCAGCATAAGCCTCTAATCAAAGCAACAGGGAGAGGCGTCCAGGCGTACAACTTCCCTTCATAAGGTATAGTATATGCCACACACAGCTTCAGCCCAGTTCAATCAGGTTAGTGACGGCATTCAGCACAGTTCAATCAGGTGGATAGCAGCATAAGCAAAGCAGCAAGCAGGCCCCCAGCGCAATTTAGCCAGTTATTGGCAGCATGAGGAAACAAACAAGATTTTGAGCAACATGAAACGTTCTTACATGTGCTGTGGTTCTCCACTGGAGTCAGCCAGGAGTAACTCGCTAGGCAGCTTGGATGTTCTGTGACTGATCAGTCATTGTAGGTTGGTCTCCGGCT
Organism: Hyperolius riggenbachi; assembly: GCF_040937935.1. Lineage (NCBI taxonomy): Eukaryota > Metazoa > Chordata > Amphibia > Anura > Hyperoliidae > Hyperolius > Hyperolius riggenbachi. The sequence goes on along the minus strand of NC_090646.1, from coordinate 108,674,007 downwards.
GAGGCTGACAGATGCTGAATGCTAGGTGAGGCTGCCGGGTAAGCTGGATGTCCAGGAGCAAGGGTAGTGGCCAGGCAGGTCCCAGGTGCGTGGTGCGGGGAGGCCGGGACGCAGCACATGCGTCCTCGACCGGTTTCGCCGGACTTCCGGCTTCCTCTGGAGGTATAACACTTCCTGTGTCGCCTCCTATTTATTCCCCCCAAGGTCCGGAATGGACGGAGAGGTCATGCCACGCCCGCCCCCACCAGCGGCCAATGCCGGGCGGGAGGGCGGAGCCGGCCGACGCCGCGGGCAGACGCAACTCATCCACCCGCAGCGTCAGCACAGCACCGCCCACCCGCCCGAACAACCGCCGGGCGGCGGGGCGGGGCAGGCAGACACCACGCGAAGGCCGCCAAGCAACCCACACGGCGCGTCCGCCAGGCCCCGCCCCCACGCCCAGACACGCCGCCGGAGGGGGCGGGCGAGGACGAACACAACACCAGCCCACGTCAGACCAGGAAGGGAAACCACTTAGAGGCAGCACCAGGTAAACAAACCCTGTATCCTCCCCAAATGCAATATATAGAACATTAGCTTCTAAAATTACAAACACCATAGAAACTAATCTCGACATATAGTGACAGTAAAGAGCATCCTATCCATAATCATGCAAATGACCAGGAACTTAACACAAATCCCGGCTCATATCAACATAAGCCGCGTATCTAAATATTCCTGGTATCTAGGCAAACATCAGCCCATAATATGGCAAATATCTATACAATGATCTCACAACTCCGTGTCTGGCGATGTGCGGTAAGAAAACCCCCCCACCCACCCACGAGATCAACAGAACATGTCACAGAAACCAGATCAGCCAAAGCTCCCACAGACCCATCAGAGTGGCAAAAACGAAGCATAACTAGTATGCTCGTTCAGACCGGGGGGCCTAGTGGCCTCCAGTTCAAAAATCCATCGTGATTCCTTTTGTAATAATAGGCGATCCATGTCCCCACCTCTGATGGAGGCATGGATCCGATCAAGGCCTACAAATCGCATTGCGGTAGGGCTACCCGCATGCATGGTTTTAAAATGTCTGGCTACGGGAGTGAGACTGGAAAGGCTTTTGCTTTTAATATTCGTAACATGTTCAGACATACGTGAGCATAATTCACGTTTGGTTTTACCTATGTAAAATGCCCCACAGGGGCACTGCAAGAGATATACTACCAAAGTGGTGTTGCAATGAACATAGTGTGCCAATTCCCAGTCTCTACCATCCGGCAGCCTGACACTTTTTCCCACCTGTATGTACCTGCACATCGTGCAGCCACCGCAGGTGTAAGTGCCTGTCACTTTACAATGTTTGGATCCAATAGATGGATCCGAAAAGTGGCTGCTAACCACCCTATCCCTCAGTGAAGGAGCCCGTCTGAAAGAAAACAGAGGTTTGGTAGGAATAATTTTGTTCAATCTGGAATCATTGGTCAAAATATGCCAATGTTTCTCAATTATGTGAGCAATTTTGGAGTGTTGAGCTGAATACCTGGTGCAGAACCGCACAGTTTGTCCGACATTATCCCTCAAACAGGGGCCAGTCGCGAGTAGAGAAGTTCGCGCACTGGCATCCGCTCTTCTGAAAGCCTTTTTCAGGGTGCCCTCTGGATATCCCCTTTCCCTGAATCTCCTCCTTAAGATGTTGGCCTCCTCCCTGAAGGCCCCATCTTCAGAACAATTGCGTCTTAGTCGCAGATATTGACCAGTAGGAATACCCCTTACAGTATGCGCGGGGTGAAAGCTATCTGCTCTAAGGAGTGAGTTAGTTGCGGTTTCTTTTCTATACAGGCGCGTTGTCAATTGGCCATTCCCATCTATGCGGACGGAGATATCAAGGAAGGGGACCTCCGAGGTACTGTATTCCATAGTAAATCTCAAATTGCTGGAGTTATCATTCAACGTCTTTACAAACTTTTCCAGTAGGGGAGCACCCCCTGTCCAAAACATGATGATGTCATCAATGTACCTGTGCCATGCCAGAATGTGGCACAGGTACATCGAGAGACCATCATTGGCAAAGAGCCACCGTTCCCACTCCCCCAGGTACAGGTTTGCATACGATGGGGCACAAGTAGTCCCCATCGCTGCTCCCTGCACCTGAAGGTAGTGGGAACCCTCAAAGATAAAAATGTTATTAGTCAACAGAAACTCCAGTAGGGTCAGTAGGAACTCACTGTGCGCAGTGCACTGTATACCCAGCTCACTCAAAAATACGCCCACCGCCCGCATTCCAAGTTCATGCGGAATGCTGGAATAGAGGGCCTCCACGTCCAAGGTCACCAATAGCGTCCCTATGGGCAGCTGTAATCCGTCTATAACGCGCAAAAGATGGGATGTATCCCGAATATATGAAGGTAATGCCTGCACATGCGGCTGTAAAAAACGGTCTATATAGACACTGATCTTCTCCGTCAGCGAACCCCGTCCCGAGACAATTGGACGGCCAGGAGGTTTATCCAACCTTTTATGCACCTTTGGTAACGCATAAAAGGTGGGGCATATGGGACTCACAACCTTCAAAAACTGTGCCGTATTGTCATCTATTACATTCCTGATGGCTGCCTCATCAATAATTGAAAAAAGTTTACGCTGACATATGGTGACCCTGGACGCCGGGACCCTCACATAACACTCACGTCTCCTGAGAATATCCAGACACATATTTCTGTATAAATCCACAGATAGGATGACCACGTTGCCCCCCTTGTCTGAAGGTTTTACGATCCACCTCCTGTTTTCTATTAATTCGTTAAGTGTCTCACGTTCATCCACTTCAAGGTTGTCAGCGGATGACCTATCGCCCTTCAATTTAATCAGATCCTTCTCCACCACATCAATGAATGTTTTCAGATTTGGATTTAAGTTAAACGGGGGAAATTTCCGTGATTTATTTCTGAGTCCAACATCTTCCAGCCGAGGAAGGAAGAAGCAGGGGCCCGACCCAAAGGGGACCGATTCCGTATCATCAGGGTAAACCGAACTCTCAAACGCCAGCTCCTGCAAATGTTGCAGAGCTATCAGATCTTTCTCCGACCAAGGATTGTCATCCTGAGTTAACATTGACCGTTTCTGACGGTTATCATAAAGCGACTGTAGTAGAATTCTGGTTCCAAAAAGGTGCAGGTCTACCACAGTTTCAAAAATATCTGCATTATGCATAGGGCAAAAACCCAACCCCTTGGACAATAATTTAAGATACGGTCGCCTCTGATGCGGATTCCGCCGTTACCAATGCGGATTCCGCCGCTCTGCCTAAGCGGCATGCGGCGGTTTTTCCGCGTTGTGACGCGCTGCTGAACGCGGAAACAGCCGCCTCATTGTGAGAGACGGCGGCTCTTCCGCGTTTCCTCACAAAGGCACTGTATGCATGGCGTTAGATCGCAGTCGCACCACACCGGATGCACTGTGAACGTCGCATAGGTTTTATAATGTAGTTGTGTGTTTCAAGGCATCCTCTCCTTGTAATGCCCCATTGTGAGCAGGTACTAAAAGACAACATAAAGATGAAGGAAGAAACTCTTATAAACTGATAATAATAACTAAAAGAAATGCAGAACAAAGGTCGTAGCAAGTGAGATGTCCTATGCCCTCTATGTACAGGCGTGCAGTTTTATTGGATGATCTCAGATAAAATGGCAGCTTCCAGTGCCGATACTAAACTCGTAATGGGTGTGCCACAAGTCATTAAATTAAACAATACAGCTGAGCACCTTCTGCATCTTCTGGCTTCAGATGTTGATGATGTGTCACTGGGGGAAAAAGTTTCTACTGAACATCGTGAAGAAATGTTCTTGATGAGCAACCCAAATCCAGCAACAGATGGAGTAACCCCCGCTAATAAGCCAATATAAGACTCTCCCTTGGGGATCCAGCTCTGATTTATGCCCAGCTCTCCTCTACACCAAAACAATGAAAAGAAATGAACAACACTTGTGAGAAGAGCTTCACATTATAGTTATGTGGCTAAAGTGACAAATGATGATGAAATACAGTATATGCCCATATTCAATCCACTTTTTTTCTCCTATGTTTTCTCCTAGGAGATAATTTTTCATCTTCTGTTTAAAATAGCTTTCCAACATACTACAAATGAAAAAGTACAAAAATAGGTGAAAAAGTACTATGAAAATTATTCTGATGATTTTCTTGCTTTCTGGAGGTTTTTTAATTCTTGGAATGCCATGGATGCTTGAGGTGGCCAATGAGAGGGATCAGCAGACTTTTTAGTGAGATCAGTTAAAGGGGCCACCTTTGTAGAGATAATCCCTTAATGAATTTTCTATAGAAATTAGCAAGGCCTAAAAAACGTTGTAAAGATTTCAAATCATGAGGTTGAGGTCAATTGAACACAGCAGATAACTTGGAAGCATCCATGGACAATCCAGTGTCAGAAATCGCATAGCCCAGAAAAGAAACTTGACTTGTTTCAAAAGTACATTTCTCAAACTTTGCATTAAAATGATTTTCCCGTAATTTCTGTAATACTGCTCTGACATGCTGTTGGTGTTCAGAAATTGAGCATGAATAGATTAAGATATTGTCGAGATATACCACCACAAACCTGACCAAGAAATCCCGAAAAATGTCATTGACAGTCTTGAAAGACTGCAAAGGCATTGCACAGACCAAAAGGCATCACGAGATAATCATAGTGCCCGTCTTGGGTATTAAAAGCGGTCTTCCACTCATCACCTTGGCGTATGCGAATGAGATTGTATGGTCCATGTAAATCAAGTTTAGTGAAAACACAAGCTCCTGCAATTTTACTAAAAAGGTTTGCACAGCAAGATTTATCTGTTTGTCTGACTAAAAAGGTTGTTGATGATTGAAAGAGGGTACCTGTTTTTTACAGTGATTTTGTTTAACCCACGATAGTCAATACATGGTCTTACTACCATCTTTTTTTTTCCACAAAGAAAAACCCAGCACCAGCAGGAGATGTAGATGGACGTATAAAACCCTTCAAGAGATTTTTTTTTTTTAATATAATCCCTCATGGCATTCTTCTCAGGACCTGAGAGATTAAACAACCTACCCCTCGGGGGCATGGTACCAGGTAACAGATCTATGGGGCAATCATAAGGTCTATGCGGTGGTATATGATCAGCTGCCTGTGGAGAGAAGATATCAGCAAATTCTCTATACGGTTCAGGTAATTTATCACATTTTAAGTCAACGGTATGCAAAGTAAAATATTTCAAACTATTTTTTTTACAGAAATCTGACCACTGCATCAATTGACCTGTCTGCCAGTCTATGATCGGATTGTGCATCTGAAGCCAGGGAAGACCCAAAACCAAAGGAGTAGAAGACATATTAATGACAAAAAAATTCAATTTTTCAATATGCAAAGCCCCTATTTTACACTGCATCTCAGGGGTTGTGGGCATAGATTGGTCCAGCTGCAAAGGAGAATCATTAATAGCAGTGACATAGATGTTACTATCAAGGGGTTTAATGGGAATAGCTAACCTCTGAACAATAGAAAATCGATAAAATTCCCTGCAGCCCCACTATCTCCTACTATTCTCCTAAATTACTGAAAACGGTAGTAAAAAACGCTTGTGTAATTGAGGAAATACCTGGTCACCTAGGTGAGTTCCCTCGACCCCACCTAGGTGCTGGAGTTTTCCGGCTTCCTTGCAGGGCAGTTATGAACAGTGCCACAATAGAGACACAACCTCTGAGAATGTCTCCTATCTTTCTCGGCTGGAGTGAGTTTGGAGAATTCCACTTGCATAGGTTCCTACATAGGAGTGGAAGGAGGACAGATAGGTACAGGGCTGACACGTGGGACTTCAGAAGATCCTTTCTCCAGGTGCCTCTGGTGCAATCTGCGGTCAACTCTAATGGTGAGAGTGATCGCCTCGGCAAGATTTACAGGAGGAGGATGACTGAGGAGATGATCTTTTACAGGATCAGAGAGACCATATAGAAACTGATCTTTGAGCGCAGAATCATTCCACGTAGTGGAAACTGACCAACGTCTAAATTCGGCTGCATATTGTTCAGCTGAGTTTTTCGCCTGTTTGAGATGCCTGATCCGGTTAGTAGCAGTAGTGGTAAGATCAGGATCAGCATACAACACTGCCATAGCCTTGAAGAATTCAGTTACAGAAATTAGTGCAGGATGAGTTTGAGGAAGAGCGAGAGCCCAAGCTTGTCGATCTCCTTGAAGCAGAGAGATCACCAAGGCCACCCTCTGGGTTTCATTGCCAGAGGCTTGAGGGCTAACAAAGAAATACATCAAGCAAGAGTTCATAAAGTTTGAAAATTCAGTAAACACCAGTAAACTTTTCAGGCAGAGGAAGTTTAGGCTCGCTCACTGCAGGAGAAGCTGGAGCAGGAACAGGAGCAGAAGCCTCCAAAGAAGTCTCAGGTGCAGCAGGAGCTGGGTTAGCCAATCGAGTAACCATTTCCAAAAGGTTTTTAATGGCTTAAGTAAGCTGGTCGATTTGTCTCTGCCCTATCCTCCATAATGCTGAGTTTAATATAGGCCCTTGTTAATGTAAGGCCTGGCTGATTGTTCACCAGCAGATCAGCCCCTTCACCTTATATGGCGCATCCCCACTTGAACGGGAGGTGAGGAAGAAACACCTGCCCGACTTTGGTTACACCCAGGCCTTGTAGGTGCAAGATATAGGAGCTGGTCGTAGAGCTGGCAAAACAACCTACCAGGAGCCCACTGAGCAAGTCCAGGAGCACACGAGTACTGATATGAATGTCACAGTACAAAAGGATTAGGCATAAATCGAGGTCAGGCAGTCCAGAGGTCAGGGCAGGCAGCAAACAGGCAGAGTCCAGTAACAAGCAATAGGTCAGTTCAGGCAGCAAACAGGCAGAGTCCAGTAACAGGCAATAGGTCAAAATCCAGAAAGGCAATCCACAAGTTCAAAGAGCACCCAGCAGTAAGCAGAAGCATACGGTAACACGGGCAAAGTCAGAGTGCACTCAGCAGGCTAAAATATATCCGGCATCCTATCAGTGGCCGGCCACATGCACACAACAGCCAATCACACGCAGGCATTAATCTTGTTTAGGTGTCAACTGACGAGATATCAGCTGACACAGGTGGCAGTACATGTCAGCTGACTAACCAGTACTGACCTGCAAAACATCCTGACTGTGTGTTAGCCATCGCATACTGGTTAAGAGCATTGCCAGCGACATAAGAGACAAGGGTTCAATCTCAGCCAGGGTCAACATCCATTATTTTATATAATAAACGAAACCCCTGCCTAAGTGTCAGCTGACTCTACCTCTGTCGCCACCTCAGACCATACTGCGGTCGAAGAGGACTCTGCACCTGCCCACCAGTGATGTCACGTGCACGCTGGTTAGCAGCGGGTGCACTATGCAGAGCGGACGGCTGAGACCCGGAAGTGCGGCAATCATCGCAAGGTGAGTTTATTACAAGAACATTAAAGTTTTTAAAATATGTTATCGTTTTAGAAACTTACAACGTTATAGTTTTTGTCATATTATATCATTTGTATGTACAGATTTGCGTTATCAAATATGTTATCGTTTCGATGTGTGTAAGGGTGTTTGTGCAGGGTGAGTGGTTAGGGTTAGGCACCACCGGGGGGGGGGGTTGCCACCAGGGGGTGGTTAGGGCTAGGCACCACCAGGGAAGGGTTGTGTGTGAGAGTAGGGTTAGGTTAAAGTGGACCTAAACTCTTGCACAGGACACAAGAAAAATGTAACAGAAATGCACCCTGTATGTATTTTAAGAGTTTAGCCTGTGTAATTCCCCCTCATTTGTATCTAATCAATGGTTGTAATTTGATCCCTCCTCTGTGTCACATGCAGTGGCGGCTCCAGGATTTTTTTTGGGGGGGGAGGGGATGCTATGCAGGTGCTGGACCAACTTCTGTAGTAGCTGATGGCAAAAAAATGGGTGTGGCTATAACCTGGGGCGCACAAAAAATGGGCGTGGCCATGGCCGGATGAGGGTGGAGCTAACTGTAATTTAAAGTGAACCCGAGGTGAGAGTGATATGGAGGCTGCCATATTTATTTCCCTTTAAACAATACTAGTTGCCTGGCAGCCCTGCTGATCTATTTGGCTTACACCAGAAACAAGCATGCAGCTGATCTTGTCAGTTCTGACAATATTGTCAGAAACCCCTGACCTGCTGCATGCTTGTTTAGGATCTATGGTTGAAAGAATTAGAGGCAGAGGACCAGCACGACAGCCAGGCAACTGGTATTGCTTAAAACAAAATAAATATGGCAGCCTCAATATTATTCTCACCTCAGGTCGCCTTTAAAAGTGCAATGCAAAGACAGTGGGCACAAGTTTTGGTGACCCTTTCCCCAGAAAATTCACATAATTGTGTAGGTTTTTTCAAGAAAATACATGTAATGTGAGCAGGGCCGGATTTACAGCTCAGGAGCCTATAGGCACAGAGGTGCTGGCGCCCTAAGCCCCGCCCCTCAACGCAGGCCACACTCCCTTTTCTTAGGAGATAAATTACGATGATAATGATCATCTACAGCCGCTCCGTTCACTTGATATCACTCCTGGTAATCTGGCCAGTCGTGTGCTTCTGCATATGTGCAGCCTGGCCATTCTGTGCCGTACTACTGCACAGTTACAGGTTCCGGTTGCAGGAGCAGGACAACGGGGTGCGTACAAGGCCAGGCCATGCATGCGCAAAAGAGCAAGATCAGACAGAATACCGGGAGGCATATCAAGTGAACAGAGCAGACAGGGAGGACAGCAAGGAATCCCGCACAAATGGGGCTGGAGGAAGCCCCAGGTAAGTATAAATAAATACAATTATCCCATCTCAGGTTCCCTTTAAAGAGAACCCGAGGTAGGTTTCTGCAATCAATATTAGGACACAGAAGCACATTCTGCATACTTTCACCAGCCTCTGTGTCCTTATAGTGTGCCCCCAGGCTCCCCTCGTGCTCTGCTATCCCCCAATATAAAAAACGCCAGGCTAGTGACACACAGATTGTCACTAGTCGGCTGTTTAAATTCAGGCTGCCGATTGAAGGAAGCTTACGGAGGCGGGGAGGGAAGGGACACAGGCGGGAAGCAGCGCTATAGAGGAAGTGGGGGGAGCGGCAGTGAGTGGCAGCCTGAATGTAAACAGCCAACTGGCAACAATCTGTGTTTCCCTTGCCTGGCGTTTTTTATAAAGGGGGGGGGGGGACAACAGGAGGAGCCTGGGGGCGCACTATAAGGACACAGAGGCTGGTGATAGTATGCAGAATGTGCCTCTGTGTCCTAATATTGATTGCAGAAACCCACCTCGGGTTCTCTTTAAGCGATTCGGCTTCAGAAAGGGACATGGCACCTAGTGGAAATGTGTACACTGTACATAGATACACACACCACACACTGTACATAGATACACACACCACACACTGTACATAGATACACACACGACACACTTTACATAGATACACACACCACACACTTTACATAGATACACACACCACACACTTTACATAGATACACACACCACACACTTTACATAGATACACACACCACACACTTTACATAGATGCACACACCACACACTTTACATAGATGCACACACCACACACTTTACATAGATACACACACCACACACTTTACATAGATACACACACCACACACTTTACATAGATACACACACCACACACTTTACATAGATACACACACCACACACTTTACATAGATACACACACCACACACTTTACATAGATACACACACCACACACTTTACATAGATACACACACTACACACTTTACATAGATACACACACCACACACTTTACATAGATACACACACCACACACTTTACATAGAGATACACACACTGCACATAGAGATACACAAACACCACACCACACACACTGCACATAGAGATACATACACCACACCAACTGCACATAGAGATACACACATACCACACAATGCACATAGAAATACACACACCACACAGAGATACACACACCACACCAACTGCACATAGAGATACACACACCACACAGAGATATACACACACCACACACTGCACATACAGATACACACACACACACCACAAACTGTACATAGACATAGACACACACACACACCTTCTCCCTCCAGACATTTAGGCATAGGCAGCAAGCTAACCGGGGAAAAAAAACAAAAAACTTCACCAGCCTTGTCAGATCCTTCCCTTCACAGCTGCGTGAGACTGCAACACTCTCTCCCCTCAGTCAGCAAGAGCTCCGCCACCACACATGAATCAAGGGGGGGCAGAGTTGTAGCATAAAGTCTTTGCAGTTACTCCCTGACCTTCCACACTTCACCCCCGCTGTGTATCTCTTTAGTTAGCCGCGGCTCCGAGCTGAACTGTCCTGCACCAGAAGGGGGAAGGAGAACAGAGGTTTTACTAATCACTTTTACTAATTGACTTGCCTAGCTCCGTTCTCCCCCTTCCGCCTCCTTTTAGACAATTTGAAGCCTGTCTCGTAGTAGTTCCCTCATCCCAGGGTTCCCGGCGGCCGGAAGAAAAACAAAGTGAAAGTTACCCAGCGTGCGTCGCCTCCCGGAGTCCCGATAGCAGAATCACAGCAGTGCGCTTGACAGAGCGTCACAGATAAAGCCCGGGATACTTGTGTTGCCATGCGGCTGCCACTGGACCCGATCGCGCTGAAACGGAGAGCGGCAGGGCCAATGAGGACGACATTCAGAGAGGGGAATTAGCCGCCTCAGTCACTCATGGCGCCTGTAGGCACGTGCCTAGTGTGCCTTATGGTAAATCCGGCCCTGAATGTGAGTAGATTTGCCCAGAAAATACGTTCAATAATGTCGGCAGATTTGACCAAAAAACACGTTCAATCATGTGGCAGATTTGACCAGAAAATACGTTCAATCATGTCGGCAGATTTGACCAGAAAATAAGTGCAATCATGTGGCAGACTTGACCAGAAAATACGTTCAATCATGTGGCATACTTGCCCAGAAAACACTTCAATCATGTGGCAGACTTGCCCAGAAAACACTTCAATCATGTGGCAGACTTGCCCAGAAAACACTTCAATCATGTGGCCTACTTGCCCAGAAAACACTTCAATCATGTGACAAACTTCCCCAGAAAATACACCTCTTAATAAACTAAAAAAAAAAAAAAATGTACTCACCTGCTGAAGAACTCCTGTCCCAGCCTTCGTCTGGCGCTTCTTCCACGATCCTCTGCCAGCCAGCAACTGAAACTCCCGCGCTGACGCTGAGAGCAGGGCTACGGGAAAATGGCCCCCGGAGCCCTGCACTGCAGACTTGAAGTCTCCAGAGCAGGTCTTCAGACGCCATTTTACCGTAGCCCTGCTCTGCCGGAGCTGCGGGCTGCTGCTGCCGGTGAACTGACGCGGTGTCTATTAGACGCCGAAAGTCAATTCACGCTGGGAGGTGCTAATAGGGTGCTTGGACAAATTTAGGGGGTGCTTCAGCACACCAAAGCACCCCCCTGGCGCCGCCACTGGTCACATGACTGCCTATGGTAATGACAGATAAGCAGATAAGCCCAGGCTGTAAACAATGGCATCAATTCACCAGAGGTTACCAACCTATTTATCTCTTGGGAGGTAATTTACCTCCTGTGATATCTCAAAAATAGCAATTCTCCAGAAGTATAGGAGAAAATATTGACAGAGAGAAATGCAAGAGTTAAATGTGAGATAAGTATGAGATAAATAAGTGATAGTTAGTAGTTAGTTTTTCTCCAAATCACAATTCACCAGGGAAGAAAGGGGGTGTGGCCATTCGTTATTTTTTCATCTCTTTATCCCCTGAATGAACCTGGAGATATCGTGGTTTTCACACAGCAGCTGCTGCTGTGGAAGATGGAGCCTTTTGAGCTTACTCTGTTAGGCCTGGTGCACACCAAAAACCGCTAGCAGATCCGCAAAATGCTAGCAGATTTTGAAACGCTTTTTCTTATTTTTCTGTAGCGTTTCAGCTAGCATTTTGCGGTTTTGTGAAGTGTTTTTGGTGTAGTAGATTTCATGTATTGTTACAGTAAAGCTGTTACTGAACAGCTACTGTAACAAAAACCTCCTGGCAAACCGCTCTGAAGTGCCGTCTTTCAGGGCGGTTTGCGTTTTTTCTATACTTAACATTGAGGCAGAAATGCCTCCGCAATCCAAAATCTGCAGCAGCCCGGGAGTATGCGTTTCTGCAAAACGCCTCCCGCTCTGGTGTGCACTAGCCCATTGAAATACATTACCCAAGCGTATCCGCAGCCGCAAGCGGAACGCAAAACGCAGCCGAACCGCTCTGGTGTGCACTAGGCCTTAGAGCTTGCTTCTATTATGAGGAGACGAAGGCGCAGGAGGAGGGTCTGTTTAATCGCCCCTCGTATTTTTCGTGAGAGAACAGTTCTTGATAATTTTACTGAGACAGAGGTGGTGAAGAAGTTCAGACTCACTCATGATATGATTTATGATATGATCCGGCAGTAAAAGGCGGGAATACTCTGGTCAGGTAGTGGTAAAACTCCGCCTCCTACCCACAATGCTTCACTTTCAAGCTTACAGAGAGGAAAAGTATCCCATGTAAATCATTAATACCGATTACCTAACTCTCTGCTTTCTCACACTTTCCTCATGCATATCTCTCCATTATCCCCTGCTATCAAACACTTTTCTCTCTGTCCTCTCACACTGGTGAATTGACTCCAGAGTGTTAAAATACCTCATGAGATAAACTACCTACCTTTTTTCTCTTAGTAAATCCTCTCTAGTGAATTGACACCAAAATGTCTGCTTCCATGAATCAGGAAGTAGAAACGGTGCAGATTTATTTTAGGATTTGTATCAGCTGTAACAAAGAAATGTTTTTTTGTTTAAAGGTTATTGTGCTGTTGTGCATCTTTTAGAGCAGAGAGGAGTTCTGATTTCATGTCCACTTAAAGCTGTATTGTTGAATTATGTAACGATTTTTAAAGTTAATATATTTTCATTTTCATCTTACATCTGTTTTAAAACAATATTTATCGTTAACCAAATTTCGTTAATGATGTTTATCGTTTTTGAGATTTAGTTATCCACTGGCGCCAATTTGTTATCCAGCCAGGACCTTTTTTCCTTGCGCTGTTTTTTATGCACCCGTAACATCTTTTGGGAGAGATATTGACCTCCCTTCCTCAGGCAAATAGTTTGTGCATAACAATAACAAGTATTCATACAATGAGGTTTGTAGCACTTCCTGTCATTAAAGAGACACTGAAGCGAAAAAAAATATATGATATAGTGAATTGGTTCTGTACTATGAATAATTACTAGAAGATTAGCAGCAAAGAAAATATTCTCATACTTTTATTTTCAGGTATATAGTGTTTTTTCTAACATTGCATCATTCTATAATATGTGCAGATTACACAACACTCAGCATTCAAAATGAGTCTTTCAGAGCAGTCTGTGAAGTAATGACCTATCCTCTAGCAGAGAAAAAGTAAACAGTTCACTTACAGTTGAGATAATAAAAGTCAGATAACAGCCCTCTCCACGACAAGACTTAGTCGGAGAGCTTAACTCTTCCTGTACTGGAAACAATTAGACTGATGTATCTTAATGTTTTATTTCTTAGCTGTACTACACATACAAATCATAATATCATAATTTTTTTTTCGCTTCAGTGTCTCTTTAAGTGTGATCTTTCCTGTCCCCCCATCTAACCCCAGGTTGCTCTGCCAATACAGCACCTACATGTGGCTTTTAGAGTTGGGCCGAACCTCCGATTTTAGGTTCGCGAACCTGGTTCGCGAACTTCCGCGGAAGGTTCGGTTCGCGTTAAAGTTCGCGAACCGCAATAGACTTCAATGGGGATGCGAACTTTGAAAAAAAAATAATTATGCTGGCCACAAAAGTGATGGAAAAGATGTTTCAAGGGGTCTAACACCTGGAGGGGGGCATGGCGGAGTGGGATACATGCCAAAAGTCCCCGGGAAAAATCTGGATTTGACGCAAAGCAGCGTTTTAAGGGCAGAAATCACATTGAATGCTGAATGACAGGCCTAAAGTGCTTTCAAACATCTTGCATGTGTATACATCAATCAGGTAGTGTAATTAAGGTACTGCTTCACACTGACACACCAAACTCACCGTGTAACGCAGCGCAAACAGCTGTTTGTGTAGTGACGGCCGTGCTGGACTGGTGCGCACCATGGCGAGAGTGCAGGTTTTGGTGGCTTTACAGCCCATATGGTCGCCTGGCTGATGTAGCTGAATGACAGAACAGTGACTGTCCAGCTGATCAAATTTGGTCTGACCACAATGAGGCAACAACCTTATTATCGTGGGTGTGCCCCCCGAGACACTCATCTAGGCGCCGGTCATTGCTTCATTGTGATACGCAAGCCCCTTCACCAAGGCAAGGTAATGATCACGAAGGGGAATGGGCGCATGTACATGCCTTTTCTTTTGTTGTTGCAGCTGCCTGCAGTGCAGCCAGAAAAATTAGGCAGTCATGTACACGCACCAGAAAAATTATTACAGCGGCCGCTGCTAGCAGCGGCCTAAAAAATTCAGCAATCCGCCTGGAGTCCCGGACCCTGTTGGTGGTGGCGGAGAAGGTAGTCAAGCGGCCTGCAGGCAGACATGCTGTGTGGAGGGACTGGGAGCGACTTAGTCTTCTTGGGGCAGGCCAGGCAGCCAGTCACCCGGCGTGCAGGCAGAGATGCTGTGTGTGCGGGGACTGACTTAGTCTTGGGGCGGGCAGCAGCCCTCCGGGATCCATGCCTCATTCATTTTGATAAAGGTGAGGTACTTAACACTTTTGTGACTAAGGCGACTTCTCTTCTCTGTGACAATGCCTCCAGCTGCGCTGAAGGTCCTTTCTGACAGGACGCTTGCGGCAGGGCAGGAGAGAAGTTGGATGGCAAATTGGGACAGCTCTGGCCACAGGTCAAGCCTGCGCACCCAGTAGTTCAAGGGTTCCTCATCGCTGTTCACAGCAGTGTCTACATCCACACTTAAGGCCAGGTAGTCGGCTACCTGCCGTTCCAGGCGTTGGTGGAGGGTGGATCCGGAAGGGCTACGGCGAGGCGTTGGACTAAAGAACGTCCGCATGTCCGACATCACCATGAGATCGCTGGAGCGTCCTGTCTTTGACTGCGTGGACACGGGAGGAGGATTAGTGGCAGTGGTACCTTGCTGGCGTTGTGCCGTCACATCACCCTTAAAGGCATTGTAAAGCATAGTTGACAGCTGGTTCTGCATGTGCTGCATCCTTTCCACCTTCCGGTGAGTTGGTAACAGGTCCGCCACTTTGTGCCTGTACCGAGGGTCTAGTAGTGTGGCCACCCAGTACAGCTCATTCCCCTTGAGGTTTTTTATACGGGGGTCCCTCAACAGGCAGGACAGCATAAAAGACGACATCTGCACAAAGTCGGATCCAGTGCCCTCCATCTCCTCTTGCTCTTCCTCAGTGACGTCAGGTAAGTCAACCTCCTCCCCCCAGACGCGAATAATACCACGGGAAGGTTGAGCAGCACAAGCCCCTTGCGATGCCTGCTGAGGTTGTTCTCCTGCCGCTGTCCCCTCCTCCTCCTCCCCCAAAGAAACACCTTGCTCATCATCCTCTGAGTCTGACTCGTCTTCTGCACTCGTCTTCTTCCTCCTCCTCCTCCCCCCTCTGTGCTGCTGCAGGTGTTGAGGAAACAGCTGGGTCTGATGAAAATTGGTCCCATGCCTGTTCCTGCCATAACGGTTCCTGGTCATGCTCATTCACAGCTTCATCCGCCACTCTACGCACAGCACGCTCCAAGAAGTCAGCGTAGGGAATTAAGTCGCTGATGGTGCCCTCACTGCGGCTCACCAGGTTGGTCACCTCCTCAAACGGGCGCATGAGCCTGCATGCATTTTCCATCAGTTTCCAGTTGTCGGCCCAGAACATCCCCATCTTCCCAGACTGTTTCATTCTACTGTAGTTGTAGAGGTAGTGGGTCACGGCTGTCTTCTGTTCTAGCAGGCGGGAGAACATGAGCAGGGTCGAGTTCCAGCGAGTCGGGCTATCGCAAATGAGGCGTCTCACCGGCATGTTGTTTTTGCGCTGAATTTCCGCAAAGCGTGCCATGGCTGTGTAAGACCACCTCAAATGCCCACAGAACTTCCTGGCCTGCTTCAGGACATTCGCTAAGCCAGGGTACTTTGCCACAAATCTTTGAACCACTAGATTCATGACATGTGCCATGCAGGGTATGTGTGTCAGCTTCCCCATATGCAAAGCGGCAAGCAGATTGCTGCCGTTGTCGCACACCACGTTGCCTATCTCCAGGTGGTGCGGGGTCAGCCACTCATCCACCTGTTTCTTAAGAGCAGCCAGGAGAGCTGCTCCAGTGTGACTCTCCGCTTTGAGACAAGACATGTCTAAGATGGCGTGACAGCGTCGTACCTGGCATGCAGCATAGGCCCTGCGGAGCTGGGGCTGTGTAGCTGGAGAGGAGAACTGCCACTCAGCCAAGGAGGAGGAGGACAGCGAAGAGCATGTAGCAGGAGGAGAGGAGGTGGCAGGAGGCCTGCCTGCAAGCCGTGGAGGTGTCACAATTTGGTCCGCTGCACCCTGCTTGCCATCGTTCACCACCAGGTTCACCCAATGGGCTGTGTAGGTAATGTAGCGGCCCTGCCCGTGCTTGGCAGACCAGGCATCCATGGTCAGGTGTACCCTTGACCCAACGCTCTTCGCAAGAGATGACACCACTTGCCTCTCAACTTCACGGTGCAGTTGGGGTATGGCCTTTCTCGAAAAATAAGTGCGGCCTGGCATCTTCCACTGCGGTGTTCCGATGGCCACAAATTTACGGAAGGCCTCAGAGTCCACGAGCCGGTATGGTAACAGCTGCCGAGCTAACAGTTCCACCACGCCAGCTGTCAGACGCCGGGCAAGGGGGTGACTGGCCGAAATTGGCTTCTTCCGCTCAAACATTTCCTTCACGGACACCTGACTGCTGCTGTGGGCAGAGGAGCAGGAACCGCTCAAGGGCAGAGGCGGAGTGGAGGAGGGTGCCTGTGAAGGTGGAAGGGAGAAAGCGGCAGAAGCAGATAATGCACCTGATGGAGGAGGAAGAGGAGAAGGAGGGTGGCTTTGCTTTTGTGTGCTGCTGCTGCTTTTGCTCAGGTGGCCATCTCATTGCTGTTTGTGCCTTTTCTCCAGGTGCCTTCGTAAGGCACTTGTCCCTACGTGAGTGTTGGCCTTTCCACGGCTCAATTTTTGTTGGCAGAGCGAACAGATGGCTTTGGTCCGAACTGAGGCACACACATTAAAAAATTTCCACACCACTGAGCCACCCTGGGATGTGGGCACTATGGGGACCTCAGCAGCTGATGCTGAAGGGCAAGTTGGCTGGCTGTACATAGGTGGTGATACATGGTGCCGGACTCTGCCACCAGCTGTTTCTGACGAAGAGCTGCCCCAGCTTCTTTCAGCAACTTCTCTCCTCCTACTACTCTCTGACTCCCCCTCTGAACTGTCCCCCTCTTCATCTCCTCTATTGGGAACATACAGAGGATCCCTATTACCGTCATCATCGTAGTCATCCTGCCCAGCTTCGCTTGCCTCAGACAAATCCAAACTTGCACCATCAGTAGGTCCTTCATCCTCCTGACACGTTACATCCATAGTGTTGCCGCGTAACTCAAACATATGAGCTGGTGAAAATTCATCTGGCTGTAACAACAATGGCTGTGCATCAGTGATTTCAACACTAAATAATTCTTGCGAAGTGTCAAATGCAGCGGAAGTGGTGCTAGTAGTAGCGCTGGTGGCTGAGCAAGATGAGGTGTTCTGTGTCGCTAAATACTCAACCACGTCCTGACAATCTTGGGAGGTGATGGGACGTGCCTTCTTCCGAGCACTGTACTGTGGGCCAGGTCCACACGAAATTACATTTACACGACCTCGCGCAGACCTGCCGGGTGGCCTTCCTCTGGCTCTGGCACTACCTCTTCCTCTACCTGTTTTGTCCATATCGGGTATGCACGGAGTGGTATATCACACTGCGTGCACTCACGTAGGTAGGTGGGTTCACTTAACTGCACAGGTATGCGCACTGATGCGGTGGGTTCACTGAACAGAACAGGTATACAGTGGCGGGTTCACAGAACAGGTATGCAGTGGCGGGTCCACTGAACAGAACAGGTATGCAGTGGCGGGTTCACTAAACAGAACAGGTATACAGTGGCGGTTTCACTAAACAGAACAGGTATACAGTGGCGGGTTCACAGAACAGGTATGCAGTGGCAGGTTCACTGAACACAACAGGTATGCAGTGGCGGGTTCACTGAACAGGTATACAGTGGCGGGTCCACTGAACAGAACAGGTATGCAGTGGCGGGTTCACTAAACAGAACAGGTATACAGTGGCGGGTTCACTAAACAGAACAGGTATACAGTGGCGGGTTCACTAAACAGAACAGGTATACAGTGGCGGGTTCACAGAACAGGTATGCAGTGGCAGGTTCACTGAACACAACAGGTATGCAGTGGCGGGTTCACTGAACAGGTATACAGTGGCGGGTCCACTGAACAGAACAGGTATGCAGTGGCGGGTTCACTAAACAGAACAGGTATACAGTGGCGGGTTCACTAAACAGAACAGGTATACAGTGGCGGGTTCACAGAACAGGTATGCAGTGGCAGGTTCACTGAACACAACAGGTATGCAGTGGCGGGTTCACTGAACAGGTATACAGTGGCGGGTTCACAGAACAGGTATGCAGTGGCAGGTTCACTGAACACAACAGGTATGCAGTGGCGGGTTCACTGAACAGGTATACAGTGGCGGGTCCACTGAACAGAACAGGTATGCAGTGGCGGGTTCACTAAACAGAACAGGTATACAGTGGCGGGTTCACTAAACAGAACAGGTATACAGTGGCGGGTTCACAGAACAGGTATGCAGTGGCAGGTTCACTGAACACAACAGGTATGCAGTGGCGGGTTCACTGAACAGGTATACAGTGGCGGGTCCACTGAACAGAACAGGTATGCAGTGGCGGGTTCACTAAACAGAACAGGTATACAGTGGCGGGTTCACTGAACAGGTATACAGTGGCGGGTCCACTGAACAGAACAGGTATGCAGTGGTGGGTTCACTAAACAGAACAGGTATACAGTGGCGGGTTCACTAAACAGAACAGGTATACAGTGGCGGGTTCACAGAACAGGTATGCAGTGGCAGGTTCACTGAACACAACAGGTATGCAGTGGCGGGTTCACTGAACAGGTATACAGTGG
Organism: Hyperolius riggenbachi; assembly: GCF_040937935.1. NCBI lineage: Eukaryota > Metazoa > Chordata > Amphibia > Anura > Hyperoliidae > Hyperolius > Hyperolius riggenbachi. The sequence continues at coordinate 108,654,750 of NC_090646.1, read as the reverse complement.
CGGGTCCACTGAACAGAACAGGTATGCAGTGGCGGGTTCACTAAACAGAACAGGTATACAGTGGCGGGTTCACTAAACAGAACAGGTATACAGTGGCGGGTTCACTAAACAGAACAGGTATACAGTGGCGGGTTCACAGAACAGGTATGCAGTGGCAGGTTCACTGAACACAACAGGTATGCAGTGGCGGGTTCACTGAACAGGTATACAGTGGCGGGTCCACTGAACAGAACAGGTATGCAGTGGCGGGTTCACTAAACAGAACAGGTATACAGTGGCAGGTTCACTGAACACAACAGGTATGCAGTGGCGGGTTCACTGAACAGGTATACAGTGGCGGGTCCACTGAACAGAACAGGTATGCAGTGGCGGGTTCACTAAACAGAACAGGTATACAGTGGCGGGTTCACTAAACAGAACAGGTATACAGTGGCGGGTTCACAGAACAGGTATGCAGTGGCAGGTTCACTGAACACAACAGGTATGCAGTGGCGGGTTCACTGAACAGGTATACAGTGGCGGGTCCACTGAACAGAACAGGTATGCAGTGGCGGGTTCACTAAACAGAACAGGTATACAGTGGCGGGTTCACTAAACAGAACAGGTATACAGTGGCGGGTTCACAGAACAGGTATGCAGTGGCAGGTTCACTGAACACAACAAGTATGCAGTGGCGGGTTCACTGAACAGGTATACAGTGGCGGGTCCACTGAACAGAACAGGTATGCAGTGGCGGGTTCACTAAACAGAACAGGTATACAGTGGCGGGTTCACTAAACAGAACAGGTATACAGTGGCGGGTTCACAGAACAGGTATGCAGTGGCAGGTTCACTGAACACAACAGGTATGCAGTGGCGGGTTCACTGAACAGGTATACAGTGGCGGGTCCACTGAACAGAACAGGTATGCAGTGGCGGGTTCACTGAACAGGTATACAGTGGCGGGTCCACTGAACAGAACAGGTATGCAGTGGCGGGTTCACTGAACAGGTATGCAGTGGTGGGTTCACAGAACAGGTATGCAGTGGTGGGTTCACAGCACAGGTATGCAGTGGTGGGTTCAATGAACAGGTATACAGTGGCGGGTCCACTGAACAGAACAGGTATGCAGTGGCAGGTTCACTGAACAGGTATGCAGTGGTGGGTTAACAGCACAGGTATGCAGTGGTGGGTTCACAGCACAGGTATGCAGTGGTGGGTTCACAGCACAGGTATGCAGTGGTGGGTTCACAGCACAGGTATGCAGTGGTGGGTTCACAGCACAGGTATGCAGTGGTGGGTTCACAGCACAGGTATGCAGTGGTGGGTTCACAGAACAGGTATGCAGCCAGACAGGAACAAGTTAAGCCTAACTAATCTTTCCCTGAGAGACAGTCTGCAGCAGCTCGCCCTACTCTTACTAACGCAGGCAGCACACGAGTGACCGTAATGGCCGCCGCTGCCTGCCTTATATAAGGGGGGGTGGGGCTCCAGGGGCTAGTGTAGCCTAATTGGCTACACTGGGCCTGCTGACTGTGATGTAGAGGGTCAAAGTTGACCCTCCATGTGCATTATGGGGCGAACCGAACTTCCGCAAAGGTTCGCCTGCGGGACGCGAACGCGAACCACGGAAGTTCGCATGGAACTGTTCGCAGGCGAACCGTTCGGCCCAACTCTAGTGGCTTTAACACACTAACCGGGATGAAAGCACCAACAGGTAAACAGCACCATCTAGAAGCCACTTAAGGGCTCAGCACATTCTAAAGCAAAGTGTGTCCTTTACCGTGTACTTCAAGTCCTTTGACCACACCTCTCTCTATTGACATAACAACAGCATATACATTTTTTATCTGTTGTTAGGAACAATGCCTAAACGTAAACATTTTTCATGCCTTGCCTGCTTGTACAACAAGGAGTACAGAGATAGTTCTTTAAATGTCTTAATTCTTCCATAACTAGCTGGGATTTCTTTTGCTCTGTCATGTTTGGTGTGTCGGAGAAATACGATTCTTAAACAAATAGAAGACAGGGCAAGACAATGGGAATAAATTACTTGATATCTGATAGTAATCACACATTGTCAGGTATAAAATAAATATTTCCCACAAAGTGAGTGTGTGAAAGAAATAGATTTGCAATTGCACTGGGCTTATTTAGCTTGAAACATGATCTCCCTGGAAATACTATATTACGCACCAGTCGTACCAGATCAGAACGTCTTCCCTTTGGTCACACAAGGGTCTGATTTATTTACACATCTTCGGTAACTCCTGAGCACCATCACTGGAGATATATTCAGCAATCCTGAGCTGGATTTTTTTAATTGCGTTTTTGTAGCCCTTGGGCAGCCCCATTTCTAGGGGCGGGCCAGGCAGGTGTCTCCCCGGGGTGCACTGAAAGAGGGGAGAGTAGCAGCACACTGGGATTCAGTCACAGGAAGTGGGGCCCAATCCTCCCACCCTCTCCTCGGGTCCCCCCCCCCCTCCTCTTTCATGCTCCCCTACTCCGTTGCAGAGCACAAAGCTCCTAACACACTTGTGCATACAAATGCTGCCAATTTGTTACATTAAATTGAAACTGAATGGTGCTTGTGCCTCAGCAGATCAGCGGTTGACCTGCACGGCACATGCACAGTTCAGCTACCTGTATGAAAAGGGCTTCAATAGGAACTGTAACCAATGATTGAACTTCATCCCAATCAGTAGCTGATACCCCTTTAGCTGATACCCCTTTAGCCTCAATTAATATTTACCTTTTCCATCTTCAGGAGGGTCTGTATGGCTGATATTGTGGTACCCCCCCCCCCCCACACACACACACACACACACATTTTGTAATGCCAGGACATAGATATATGTATGTATACATGTATCCCTACTCACTTGCACACTCATTTATCAGTTAGACTTTGCAACTGCTGTTCAGGAAATGCTGTTGAAAACAAAGAAAACCCAGAGATTTCCCCATAAGGAGATGGGCTGGCCCAAAACCTGTCGGTTCTGTCAGATTTTAATTGCCTACTTTTTCACAATAGTGGTCCTTTAACTTTAAAAATATGTGTGCTGCACAAAGTGTAATGCCCCCTTTAAAATGTCCTAATATTATTGCAATTATTTGAAAATAAATGTCAATAGGCAGGATATGTGCATACCTATAAAAGTGTCGCATGTAGAAATGGGCGCAGAATAACAGCAATAGAATATCAGTAATTTTACCAATATTTTTTAAATCACTATAGTAGAATATTGGTAACTTTACTGATTTTTACTATGTCCTAACCTAACCTACTCTCACACAGAACCCTCCCTCTTAATACCTAAAACTAACCTTAACCTCCTTCACACACACCTAATCCTTCAGACCCCCCATGCCTAACCCTTAAGACCCCCTCCCTCCCACGCACACCTAACCCTTAAAGAGAACCCCGGGTGAGAGGGATATGGAGGCTGCCATATTGATTCCTTGGAAACAATGCCAGCCCTGTTGATCTTCTAGCATAAGTAGTGTCTGAGTCAAAACCCTGGAACAAGCATATGGCTAATCCAGTAAAACCTGAGTCAGCTGAGTCCGAGTACCTGATCTGCTGCATGCTTGTTCAGGGTCTATGGCTAAAAGTATTAGAGACACAGGATCAGAAGGACTGTCAGGCAACTGGTATTGTTTAAAAGGAAATAAACATGGCAGCCTTCATATACCTCTCACCTCGGGTTTCCTTTAAGACCTCCTTTCCCCACCCCTAACCCTTAAGACCCCCTTCCCCACACATCTAACCCTTAAAACCCCCTCCCCAGTTTTACGCTTATTGGGCGCCCATTAAAATATTGGCATTGAGGGGAAATTTGGGCTCCCATAAGGAGAATGCTGGAGCATACTGTTAAATATGGTGCAGAGCACCGGTTGTGCCCATAACCGGTGTGCTGTGCTCATATTTAACAGTATGCGCCAGCATTCTCCTTAAAGCTGAGAAATTACATTAGCGACATATCGGTGCCCAAATCTCCTCGCAGCTTAACCCTCCTGGCGGTCAATTAAAACCGCCAGGGGGCAGCGCAGCACAATTTTTTTTTTAAATCATGTAGCTAGCCTAGCGCTAGCTACATGACAGCCGCTGTGCAGCGACATCTCCCCACCCTCTTTGATTGCCTCCGGCGAGCAAGCCCGTCTGGAAATCCCGTTCTGAATGGGATTTCCATTAGGGCTTCCCCCGTCGCGATCCACCCCTCAGCGCTGCCTGGCACTGATTGGCCAGGCAGAGCATGGGGCCTAGGGGGGGGGGGGGTGCGGCGCGGCGGGTAGCGGCGAATTGGCACAGAGCGGCGGCGATTGGGCAGTACACGCAGCTAGCGAAGTGCTAGCTGCATGTACCAAAAAAAATTATGCAAATCTACCCAGCAGGGCCTGAGAAATCCTCCTGCGCGGCATAGCCCGAGCTCAGCTCGGGCTTACCGCCAGGAGGGTTAATTGCCATAACTGGTAAATGCGACGGTGAGACAAAGAAGTGCCCTGGGGAAAAAAAATCCAGTGACAATTGGGAATAGAAGGATTGGAGGCTTTATCCATAGACCAAGTGACAAAAGGAGATTGTCTTTGCCACCAGAGACCTTCTCAGAGCTCTGGGAAGCGGAGTCACGCCTTAAGCCCAAAGCCTATTTTTGGATGGGATTGATTGCAAATGAAAAGGAAGAGTAAATAGCTAACAAAGTAAAACCCATTGCAATCACAAGACTTGTAACTAACATACGGGCTGATGTAATATGGACCTTATTTCAAGTACTACCCAATAATTCTGGGCTGTTGAATAATAGATTATGATAATAATGCTATAAAGTAAGAAAACGGAGGCATTGCTGTGTAATCCAGCAAACGCTAAAAGCTTTTATACGGCTCTAGTTTTAAGGGAAACATGGAAATTGAAACTCACTCTGCAATAAGGGGAATAAATCTGCGAATGCATATGCTGTGTGTCAGTTTCATGTTGTTCCTAAACAAGATTTTTACTGGAAATGTTCTCAACGCCAGAAGATAGTAAGATAGAAAAGTCACATCATTTATCAACCGGAGAGAAGATATTATTCATAAGGGAATAAACACAAGAAGTAACAAGCTATTCCGCAGCAGAACACTCCCCCAAATTACAAAGCGGAGGCCTAGAATTAAACTTCTTCAGTGACATGGTACAAGTTGTGCAGACTCTACAGGCCCTGGTGGAACCACAAATAATACAACTATTGATGGTCAGTGAGATGCTATTTTAATTTTGTCCCAAGACAGGGAATGAGGATGAATATCTTGCATCAGTAAGTAGTTATGGCAAACTCTATATCTGCATTTAAACAGGGCTTGGAGTCTTTCCTTGCCTGCATGGAAGGGCATCCACGGCTATAATTTTCCCTTTTAAGGCTAATTGGCCCAGGACTTGTAAGGTGTTTGCCTTCCCCTGGATCAACTGGGATTTATTTATTTATTTTGTGGTTGGACTTGATGTCTTTTTTCAACCAAACTAAGCAACTATGTGACATGTGTAGTCTGCTAATGTATTGCATGGGGTATCATCTCTAGTCCTGTCAGGTGATCTCTGTTGAATGTTTAGTTACTGAGATTTCTGAAGTCAGTAAAAAAGCCAGTATGTAATATACCTGCTCTACCTAATTAAAGTAAAAGTGGGTGCCCTGAGTAATTTATTGCATTCTACTGTCACTACAGAGCCTTTTTAAGAGTACCAAATGTCAGTGGATCTCTGTAGAGCAGAGTTCCCCAACCCTATCCTCAAGGCCCACCAGCAGTGCATGTTTTGCAGGGAACCACAAACATGCACAGGTGGGGTAATTAGTGTCTCAGCAGAGCTGATTAACTACCTGTGTGGATTTCCACAAAACATGCCCTGTTGGTGGACAGGGTTGGGGAACACTGCTAGAGTACCAAACTTTAGTGGATCTATACAGGAACTTTCACAAATTGTGATGTACCTTTGGAGTTGGAGAATGTGGAAAAGAAGACAGCTACTCCAGATACCCTGGAGTTGGAACAATAGTCTCTAGGTAACTAAGGGCAGGATGACCCATGGACTATCAGAGTTGTTCACATGCAGCCAGACAGAGGTTCAGCAATATAGCAAGTAGTCAGACAGGGAAGGTTTAACAACAGAGCAAGTAATCTGCTAAACCAGAGTTTAGACAAGGTAGTCAGATGAGCAAGTGTCAACAACAGAGTGGGTAGGTGTACAGGCAAAAATCTGTACCAAAGAAGGAAGTCGGACAGGTCAGATACTATATTAGATTGTGTTGCAGGAGAACGCATACATAAAGAACTAATTGCAATACTACCCCACAGGTGCATGGGTTTCCCCAGGCTTAAAGGGACACTTAAGTCAAATAAAAAAATGAGTTTTACTCACCTGGGGCTTCCAATAGCCCCCTGCAGCTGTCCGGTGCCCTCGCCGTCTCCCTCTGATCCTCCTGGCCCCGCCGGCAGCCACTTCCTGTTTCGGTGACAGGAGCTGACAGGCTGGGGACGCTAGTGATTCTTCGCGTTCCTGGCCACAATAGCGCCATCTATGCTGCTATAGCATATATCATATACCATATAGCAGCATAGAGGGTGCTAATGTGTCTGGGAACGCGAAGAATCACTCGCGTCCCCAGCCTATCAGCTCCTGTCACCGAAACAGGAAGTGGCTGCCGGCGGGGCCAGGAGGATCGGAGGGAGACGGCGAGGGCACCGGACAGCTGCAGGGGGCTATTGGAAGCCCCAGGTGAGTAAAACTCATTTTTTTTGTTTGACTTAAGTGTCCCTTTAAAGAGGAACTTTAACCAAGGATTGAACTTCATCCCAGTCAGTGCTGATACTCCCTTTCCCATGAGAAATCTTTACATTTTCTTGCATAGATCATCAAAGTAATCTGTGTGGCTTAAATTGTGGTGAAAGCCCTCCCACAGTGTGATGTCATGACCATGGTTCTGACAGTTTGCTGTCTGTGAACCTTGTTGCATTGTGAGGTATAATAACTTTTTCCAACTGCCAACTATCTCCCTCTGTGCATAGAACTCTCAGTAAACGAACATTCCGTACAGATCACCTGGCAAAACTAAAGAAATCACCAGAATTCATTCAGAATGTAAATAAGGGAGAGGAAAGATTTTACAATGGGCAAATAGTGACTAAATAATCTATAAATTAATATTGTAAAAAAAAATAATAATAATAATAAGCAATTTTAAGCAAATGTATTAATTATGTTATTTTCACTACAGTTCCTCTTTATGTTAGCAGTGTGGCTTTACTGCAAGCATGAGCATCAGGGGCATAACAATAGACCCTGCAAGGGATGCAGCTGCAGGGGGGCCCAGAAGCTACAGGGGGCCCCATCCTGAGAGACTGACAACTAAGGGCAAGGAGAGAAAAAACGTTCTGCTCTCTGCACAATTGTTATAATGGCTGCCTCTGCTCAGCCACTGATAAGGATTCATACAAAGTTTTTCAGACAAAGGTTTGTAGACAGTCCCTCTTCAGTGTTTAGCAGGGTCTTGTGTACAGTGCTGCCCTACCCCCAGCCCCCAGGAGGGGGAGCTATTGGCCAGAGGAGGGCCCCATCCACAGTTTTGCAGGGGGGGGCAGTGATTTCTAGTTACCCTCCTGATGAGCATGTTCTCATGTACACATGGGAACATGTGAAAGGTTCATATGAGAGGTCCAACAACCTGTGCCTTTTCGCACTGCACATATCTCACTCTCATGCTCAATTACAGGACTTCACTAGGGCTGCCCCCACTCTCTGGAAATCACTCCCACTAGCTATCAGACTTGCCCCCACCTTCAATACCTTCAAACGAGCCCTCAAGACTCACCTTTTCATGCGCTCCTACCCCCATCAGTACCATAATATGTTCTGCTGGGCACCCTCTCAGCAGATGCACCTTTTATCTCTATCCCCACCCTTAAAGGTACATACACACGTCAGATTTTTCCAAGTAACCAGTCGTTTGGACCTCTGAACAGCCGGTCGTTTGGATGTCAAATCGGACGTGTGTACAAATGGTCATTCAGCTGCTAAGACTCGATTTGACTGATCCGCCAAGCGGATCTGTCAAAACCAGTCTTATCAGCTAAACAACCGTTTGTACACACGCCCGATTTGACATCCAAACGACTGGTCGTTCAGACGTCCAAACGACCAGTCATTTGGAAAAATCCGATGTGTAAGCACCTTTAGATTGTAAGCCTCTGGCAGGGACCTCCTCCCGAGTGTTTTCATCTTGATTATGCAATCTTACTGTCAATCACCCCTCTTGTGGATCAGAACAAACCAGAACAAACTCTGTTTTGACCAAAGACACTGAACTACTGTTATGATCTTGTTTTGTTGTGAGCGCCTTGTATGTCCTACCTTGTATGTTAACCAATTTATCTATTGTGAAGCGCTACATAATATGTTGGCGCTTTATAAATACAATAAATAATATCAATAATAAGTGACAGCACACAGTGAAATTTAACTAAATAGAACATATCACTGTATGTACACAAAAGATTCATACCTTGCACATTAATATTTCTACTCAGACTTCAGCCAACTCATTTTTTTTCTCATTTATTTGTTCATTTATTTTTCAATTTTTGCCTTATGTAACGCTAACAAAATAGCCAGTCTGATTTATGTTATTATTTCAGATCTGTGTCATTTTAACTTGCGAATACGGAGAGCCCATTGTACTGAGAACAAGAGATGCCACTGAATTTTTGTGCTTGGCATTTTTGTGCTTCTTTCCATCCAGCGCTGTGAGATCCTGTGTGCAAGGCTCTAAAATAAAAATTTGCAGCTATCTGTACATCGTAAAAACATGATAGAAGCTATATCATAAACGTCTTTCTGAATGCATGCTGTTAAAATGTGACAGGATATATATTATAAAAATATGATGGACTCTACATCATAAGACAGTGTCAGGTAGTTCGTTATATCTATGTGATGGTCTTCATAAAGCGTGACAGGGCGTAGAACAACGTTTCTGATCTCCGGTGCCTGGTCTCTGCCAACAGTGCCTGTTTTCCAAATCTCTTCACAGAATAACAAAAGATACGTCAAATGGTCACTCCAAGCCTTTGAAAAGATAAAAAATGTAAGCAAACGAGAGGAGTACAACTGACTTCCTGTTTCCTCATGGCATCACCATTTGCTATAATTATTGTGTATTTATATAGTTCTAATCTCGCATGTATACAGTATATGGTTTTACTCCTCCCCCCTTCCCATTCGACTACTATTTACAAACCTTAGCATTATTGACCTCTTCTGTACACCGGTCAGGAGCCGATCTCATTGGCTCATGACCCTGTGATCACAGTAAGCCAATCACGGTTGACCACAGCTCTGTTTTTGAGAAAACAAAAAAGTCTGTGGTCATTAAGGGGTCAAAGACCTCTGGTCCAGAAGATGTTAATGTAAACAATGTACATATAGGCCTGCTTTATTAAATAGTTAAGAAAGTGTGACACACTCTGCATCCTAACATACGAATCTGGCACACTTTCCTCAGTTGGTTTTCACAATTACTTTTGGTGATTCCCACGCCTTGATTTTTTTTCCCTACAAGGGTTATAAAATCTTTCTTGTGATATCAACACTTTGCACTGCAGCTTTGAAAGGTCTGTAGATTTCCTCTCACATTCTGAACAGGGACTTTCCCCTTGGGATGTAAATCAATGTGCTAAATATCTGCCTGATAAATTTGGGGCCAATCAGAAGATGTGTACGTATTCAGATGTATTACGCTAATCAGAGAATGCAGAAGTTTACCGCGGTTGCCAACTGGAAAATGCGGTCTCCACATAATAGTGTACAAAAAAGAAAAACGGATTTTGATTTTTTTAATTTTTTTTTTACAATTAACTAACTTTATTGACAAAAAAAGTAACATTCTGCAGTAAGCGGAAATTCAATGTCCACTGAGTTCCGCGGAAATCAGAAAGACACTTATTTGTCGGAAAGCAGAAATTTATCTGGAATTGCAAAACGACATTTCCGACCATCCCTAATTTAGAGTCGAATTTCTTTATTTTACATTTTAAATTATTTCACAACAATTATAGCAGATCAATTAAAACATTAATATATCTGATTTATTTACATCATGATTCTTATGTTATCTCAGGTTGTCATTCAACTTCTTTTTCCATAATGCTGACAAGCATTACATAGGTTTGTATTTTTTCACACTGGTTATTTATAGTGGTATGCCTTAAGCCTTAGATTTAATTAATCACTGTATACATTAACATTCTGGCAGGCTGAACCCTGCATTTGTATCTACATTTATGTACACTGCTTGCTTCTCTAGCTTTTGTGCTAGACCTTGCTTGTAGTAGAGGAAAAATCAGGTGTTTATTGTTGGGAGCAGCAGCCATCCGAGTGGGAGAAAGGACACTTCCTCTGCCTTCTCACTTTCATTTGCACATTTTCTACTTGTAAACAGTAATAATAATACCTTAATTGAAAAGAAATCGAGAGCCCAATATGGTGTAGTATGTCAAGACAGATTGAATAATTGAGACAGTGAGATGGTAATACTCAAAAACATGGGTTACCGCTCAGGTAACCACTCAATAGGCAGGTGAAGAGATTAGACCTGTCCTCAATCAGGATTAAGAAGTCGCTCTCTGTAGATAGGAGAAAAAGGGTAGATCACCCCTCCACCTGGGGTGGACTTGAATATACTGGTAGGTGAACAGAGGCGCCAGTAGAATAAAAGTACATAAAAATTTTAAAAAATTGCTGGGAGGAAGTAGTGGACTTGCCTCCGTTAAAGCAGACACCAAGGACTGTGATTAAATAAATAAATACACATTTATTGAAGATACCCCAAGGATGCAACGCGTTTCGCGGGCACAGCCCACTTCTTCAGGCAATAAACAGGGGATAAACAACTGTAAACAAAAAAACAGAAGACAGAGACATTGCTATAAAAATTGCCCTACAAACTTGCATACGTATTTACAATTAGTGTAATAAGGATAGTATTGTAAAATTAGTGCTCACTATTTTAATATGGTTTGGGATAAACTACAAGCAATGTGTGATTGGAGTCTGGAGTAAACTGCAAGACTATGTGAGGGGAATAGGTGAGTTTGCAGAGGTAGATCGTGAATAATTAAAAAGGATCAAATTAGAAGGTAGGGAGTGGGGTAGGTTATAGTTAGCAAAGGGGAATATTAACAAAGGTAGAGAATAAATTGAGTAGAAAATAAATTATAAACTTACCAGTAATTCTGTTACAGCAAGCAGAGCCCCTCTGTACTGTTGTGAGGTCGCCTGCTGCTTTAAATGCATTAGTGCTAGCAGATCTGGCCAATCCAGATGCTGTGCTGGTTTGGGTGGGCGAAGTTAGTGGCCATGGTGACTGGGGATCCTCCAATCAGCTGCTGCCAGCTGTAAGGAGCTGAATGGTGTGCATGTGTTGTTACATAATGACTATGAACCGATGTTCAGGTTGCCATCTAGTGGTGGAAATCAATAATACAGCAGGGAGGATTTACAAAGCCATTATATATGTGCAATAAATTAATCAAAATTAGAAATACACTAAAAACATAAACAGTTGTAAAGATTAAGAAATGTTGTTTTAGAGGATAAAAGAAAAAAGAAAGAAGATAACAAGGAAATAAAAAGGAAATACAAATAAAATAAAATAAAAATAAAGATTTTTTTTTTTTTAAGAAATGTCTAGGCATGGTGTTGTCTGGTACATAATGCCCTTTCCAGTGTTATATTTGTCGTTCTAACAGTTATCATAAAAATTATTGATGGTAAGTAGTGGTAATAATAATAAGAACATTAATGATCATGAATAAAAATACAATCTAAAAATACAATCTAAAAAACTATTAAAGGAGATTTAAAAGAGAGCAACCAAGGTAAAAGAAAAACTTCAGATAGGAGTGGTTGGTAAATTTTGGACTAAAGTGGTTAGTAGATTTTTTCTAAGACTTCGTTAAGACCCTCAGGAGATAGGGTTCTTAACGTCTGTATCCAAAACATTTCGTATTTTTTGAGAAGATCAGATGCATTCGATTTCCTTGTGTCCACTGAGTCAATCAGTGTAATATTGAATAGTAGTGGATTACTATTGTGATGGGTGCTAAAGTGACGTGACACACTGTGAAGGGGGAATTGCTTTATGATCTTTCGCTTATGTTGTCCGATTCTACTGCGGATCAGTTGAGTGGTTCTCCCCACGTACTGAAGCCGGCATGGACAGGAGATGAGATAAATGACATATTTGGAATCACAAGTGAAATGTTTTTTCAGAGGATAATTGCAGTTGGTAATGGAAGAGGTGAATGATGAACTGGTATTGATGAATTGACAGGCTGTACAGCGGGTCTTGTTGCATGGGAAGCAGCCTGGTTCTAGTGATTCAGGAGGAGTGGGAAGGGGCTGTCTAGGAGGGCGCAGTTTACTGGGTGCAAGGATGTTATGGAGATTTGGAGCTCTTCTATAGGTGATGGATGGTGCTTTAGGTAACAATGGTCTTAAGAAGGGGTCCTGCATCAGGATCTCCCATCTGTTGGTGAGTATGTCACGGATGTGTGAGTGTTGGGCATTGTATTGAGTAATGAACCTTGGAGGACCTGTGTTATTGGGTGGTTTGATATCAGTGCTAGGGGGATTTGGGTTTCTGGCTTTGAATTTAGCATTTTTTATCAAAATTTTGGGATATTGGCGGTCAGTGAATTTTTTTGTGAGGATGTTGGATTGTATGTCGTATTGAACTGGATCTGTGCAGTTTCGGTAGATTCTCCTGAACTGACTGTAAGGTGTGTTGGTGATCCAGGGGTGATGGTGAAAACTTTTGAAGTGAATGTAATTATTGGCATCGACTGTTTTAAAATAGGTTTTTGTTTTAATATGGTTTGATTCGATATATAGGGTAAGGTCAAGGAATTCTATGGAAGATGTGTGATGGTGGTATGTGAATTGTAATCCTGCTGGGTTGGAATTTAGGTAATCAACAAAGTGTGGGATGGTAGTGATGTCACCTTTCCAAATAAAGATAAGATCATCAATATAACGTCTATAGAATACTATATTATTGAAAAACTGGTTGCCGGAGGATAATTTCATTTGTTCAAGGTAACCCATGGTGAGATTAGCGTACGATGGGGCGAACGAACTCCCCATCGCCGTTCCGCTAATCTGATGATAAATTTGTTCATTGAAAGTAAAGATATTGTTCTGAAGGATAAATTCGGCGCATTGTAGCAGAAATGTTTGTTGTGTTGTGGGCATGGAGGGGTTGGAGGCTAGGAAATGTTGCAGTGCGCTGAGGCCAAATGAGTGAGGGATATTGGTGTAGAGGGCGGAAACATCACATGTGAGCCAGACATAGTCAGGCTGCCAGGGGACGTCTTGCAGAAGATGGATAAGTTGCTGGGAATCTTTGAGAAATGATGCAAGGGACTGGACATGTGTTTGTAAATGTTGATCAAGGAATTTAGAAAGACTGCTGGTGATGGAGTTAACACCTGAAATAATTGGTCGGCCTGGAGGTTTATAGAGACTTTTATGTATTTTGGGTAGATAATAGAAGTTGGGAGTGGTTGGTTGGGTGTTGAATATAAAGTCTTTTTCATTTTTAGTAATGATATTGGATAAATAGGCATTATTAATGAAGGTTTTTAATGCGAGGTTTAGTGCAGGTGTTGGGTCTGATGACAAAGTTTCATAATGTATGGGGTTATTGAGTAGTCTAGCTGCTTCCTCTAAATAATCGGATCGATTAAGTATGACAATGCCACCTCCTTTGTCAGCTGGTTTGATAACGAGGTTATGATTTTTTTGTAGAGAATTAATAGCTGAGGTTTCGTGTCGGTTGAGGTTGGAATTTAGTGGAGGTGGGTTGTTGTGTAGAGTTTGTAGATCCTTGAGTACCATGGAGTAAAATGTATCAATAAAGTTGCCCTTGGAGGCTACTGGATAGAAATGTGATCTGCCTTTTAGTTGTGTGGTAATGTATTTCTCTGTGTTTAATTCAGCATGTGTGATGAAGGAGATGGGTAGGGAATCATTGTTTGTTATTATGAGAGAGGCAGGGTTGGGGTCAGAGTTGGGTTTGAAGGATTTTATTGCAAAGTGTCTCTTTAAAGTGAGCTTGCGAATGTAGCTATTAAGATCTGCGAAGAGTTCAAAGGTGTTGATTTGATTGGTAGGACAGAAGGAGAGACCTTTCTCCAATAGTGCAGTTTCATGTGTATTAAGGATATGATTGGACAAGTTGAAAATACATCTATTTTTAGGGGTCAGAGAGTTTTGTGTGGTTAGGGTCTGCTTCTTTTTCCTTTTTCCTCTACTTCCTCTTTTTATAGGTCTGGTAGTTGACGTTTGGATTTGTTTGGGGGTTGGAGAAAGACCTTCTCTGAACGGGGGCTTGGTAGTTGGGTGGTGAGGATGTTCTGTGACAAGGCTGAGGGGAGCTCTAAAAAAGAGGAAGTGAGGGTGTTATTGGCTGAGTCGTTAGCTGGGACAGGGTTGGTGGGAGGGGGCAAGGAGAAAATGTTAGTTGTGGTTTGTTTTGTATGTGGATTGGTGATGTTGTTGTTGGCCAGGGGGACAGGAATCTTATTTGTGGGTGATTGAGGGCTGGAGATATCTGGCGGGCTTGGTGAATCTGGATCTGAGTTGTAGATGCTGATCTGGGATGCCCTGATGGGTGAGCCGGAGGTAGCCTCCAATGGTTTAGGGGCAGGGGAATTTATTAGTTCTGGCTGGGTTGATTTTGTGACGAATTTTAGTAGTGTTGCAGGAGGTCCGTTTGGGATGAAGTTGAATTTTAGGCTGGTTTGTGTTTTAATGATTTTTTTGCCGACATCAGTACGGGGGGTAGAGGTGACTGATTTTTTGGAAATCCTAGTTTTGGTACGTTGTGTTTTTGCTGCTAAGGAGGGAGCAGTGATAATATCAAAACTATTGGGCGGTGGAACTGTGCCTGTGAAAGTGATTTTTTGGGGGATGGTGTCAGTGTTGGTGTTGGGCAAGGGGATAGTACGAGTGGGGGGCGGTGCAATAGAGGATGGTGGTGGGGCTGGGATTTGAAGTGGTGGTGGGCCTAGAGGTGGAGGTGGAAAAGGTGGATATCTGTAAGTTGGTGGGATGCTGAGGCTCATTAGGGGAACAGGTGGTGGGGGGGGGGCTGGGCCCGGGGGTAGAAAGGCAGGGACCGGTCGTGGTTTGCTTTCTTTCTCCCGATGCTCAGCATAAGCGAGTCAGTCTCTGTTTAGTTTTTTAAGCTTTGACTCAGTGGTGTCTATTTCAAAACGCTTGACTCTAGCCTTAAGATTAGACATGAGTGGATGGTATTGGTCATTATTTGAGTTGGCTAGCAGAAATTCTATGCATTCATTGATAATAGGTTGTAATTCTGCAATGAGAGTTTTCCTTTTAACTATAATCCTCTCCATCATGCCTGCAGTGCAGACCTCAAGGTAAATATACCAGTCTGCACTGAAGACAAGATCTTTAGGAAAGGCTGTAAGAGTTTTGAGACGTATGCCATCAGGGGAAATCTTTTCATCAATATAAGTTTGTTGCATGGCTATATCTGCTAGATGGAAAAATTCGTCTTTGAGTGCAGTCTCTAGTTTTTGAAACACTGGTTTGAGGTCGATAGTGGAGGTGGGTGGTAGGGTTTCCGGCAGGTTATGATCTGGAGTAGGCTCAGTGTTCGGGACACGCTTGAATTGGGCCAAAAGGTCATCACTATGGATGGATCTATCCTCTATGAAATTCATGTTCGGGCTGCAATCGATGTCGGTATTCGCCAAATCTTGAAAAAGAGAAGGCCAAGCCAAGCTTGTGGGAACTACAATTGAAAATAAATCGAGAGCCCAATATGGTGTAGTATGTCAAGACAGATTGAATAATTGAGACAGTGAGATGGTAATACTCACAAACATGGGTTACCGCTCAGGTAACCACTCAATAGGCAGGTGAGGAGATTAGACCTGTCCTCACTCAGGATTAAGAAGTCGCTCTCTGTAGATAGGAGAAAAAGGGTAGATCACCCCTCCACCTGGGGTGGACTTGAATATACTGGTAGGTGAACAGAGGCGCCAGTAGAATAAAAGTACATAAAATTTTAAAAAAATTGCTGGGAGGAAGTGGTGGACTTGCCTCCGTTAAAGCAGACACCAAGGACTGTGATTAAATAAATAAATACACATTTATTGAAGATACCCCAAGGATGCAACGCGTTTCGCGGGCACAGCCCACTTCTTCAGGCAATAAACAGGGGATAAACAACTGTAAACAAAAAAACAGAAGACAGAGACATTGCTATAAAAATTGCCCTACAAACTTGCATACGTATTTACAATTAGTGTAATAAGGATAGTATTGTAAAATTAGTGCTCACTATTTTAATATGGTTTGGGATAAACTACAAGCAATGTGTGATTGGAGTCTGGAGTAAACTGCAAGACTATGTGAGGGGAATAGGTGAGTTTGCAGAGGTAGATGGTGAATAATTAAAAAGGATCAAATTAGAAGGTAGGGAGTGGGGTAGGTTATAGTTAGCAAAGGGGAATATTAACCACTTGAGGACCCACCCTTTACCCCCCCTTAAGGACCAGAGCTGTGCTGAGTGATCTGTGCTGGGTGGGCTCTGCAGCCCCCAGCACAGATCATGTAGCAGGCAGAGAGATCAGATCACCCCCCTTTTTTCCCCACTAGGGGGATGATGTGCTGGGGGGGTCCGATCTCTCATGCCTGCATGTGGCTGGCGGGGGGGCAGCTCAAAGCCCCCCTCCGCGGCGAAATTCCCCCCTCCCTCTCCTACCTGCTCCCCCCCCGGAGATCAGGGCTGCACAGGACGCTATCCGTCCTGTGCAGCCAGTGACAGGACGTCCCCTGTCACATGGCGGCGATCCCCGGCCACTGATTGGCCGGGGATCGCCGATCTGCCTTACGGCGCTGCTGCGCGGCGATTCCCGGCCGCTGATTGGCCGGGGATCGCCGATCTGCCTTACGGCGCTGCTGCGCAGCAGCGCCGTACAAATGTAAACAAAGCGGATTATTTCCGCTTGTGTTTACATTTAGCCTGCGAGCCGCCATCGGCGGCCCGCAGGCTATTCACGGAGCCCCCCGCCGTGAATTGACAGGAAGCAGCCGCTCGCCCGAGCGGCTGCTTCCTGATTAATCAGCCTGCAGCTGGCGACGCAATACTGCGTCGCTGGTCCTGCAGCTGCCACTTTGCCGACGCGCGGTATGAGTGCGCGGTCGGCAAGTGGTTAACAAAGGTAGAGAATAAATTGAGTAGAAAATAAATTATAAACTTACCAGCAATTCTGTTACAGCATTTCTGTTATGTACTTTTATTCTACTGGCGCCTCTGTTCACCTACCAATAATACCTTAATACTTACACTGTGATGGCGTGAAACTTGAGGGATTTACCACCATATGGGCGCTACCTGTAAACATATGATTGGCAGATAGATAGATGGATGGATCATGGATGGATCATGGATGGATAGATAGATAGATAGATAGATAGATAGATAGATAGATAGATAGATAGATGGATGCACTTTTCAGACATGTACCACCCCCATAGAAGTCATTTTGACCTAAATGTTGTAAATATTCTCTTGCAGTTTCAACCTGCAACTGCTATAGTACTGATATATTTTTCTTAGAAATGAGGGGGACTTCCTAGAACCAAGGGCATCAGTAAAGTGGACCTCAACTTAGAACTTCCTTTTTGCTCTAAAAGACAAGCAACAGCATAATAACCTTTAAAGAAAAAAAAAGATTTCTTTGTTACAGCTGATACAAATCGTGCAGTAATTCTGCAGTGTGTCTACTTCCTGCTTTCATGAAAGCAGACAAAGGGCTTGATTCACAACGCTGTGATAACTGTTATCACGGCTGTGAAAAACTGCTTTGCGCGCATTATCGCACATAAAAATTTGTGTTCGTACAATAACGAGAATTTTTGTGCGTTAGCGTTTGCACGTAACGCAATTTTATTGTGCTAACATGGAACATAACGTGCGGAAAAATTTGCATTATCGTGCGAACGAGATTTTTTACACGCGATAACCGTTTTCACACTAAATTTCGCGTGAAGCACTTTTCACAGCGTAATAACAGTTATCACTGCTTTGTGAAATCAAGCCCATAGGCTTAACACCCTGTGTTTAAAAATTAGCTGCTCTACCGAGGCAGCCAGCTGGCACAGCTGAAGATCAAATTACAGTTGTGATTAGTCACAGAGGAGGAAATTAGACAGGCTAAACTCTCTAAATACATACAGGGTGCATTTCTCTATGTTTTCCTTGTCCAATCCTTGCTTCCTGTCCATTGCAAGAGTTCAGGTCCATTTTAAATGGCTTGGTGTAAGATGTATTCTTAATTCTCTTCTCTCATATGATCATACTTGATATAGACAGAGGCGTAGCTAGGGTGTTCAGCGCCCGGGGACAAAGACTATTAATGCGCCCCCTAAGGTGAAGGGGCGTGGCCAAATATGGGCGTGGTTATGGGTGGAGCCAAATGTACATGGAGGTTAGCAGGCTCACGCTCACCCACCCTCCCTCAGTAGGTACCTTCCAGCATGTTCCAAGACAAATTCAGCAATCATGAGCCCCCCCCCATCAAGACAAATTCCGCAATCATGAGCAAACATGACCAACTCAGCAATCATGAGGCCCCTAACAAGACAAATTTAGCAATCATGAGGCCCCCAACAAGACAAATTCAGCAATCATGAGGCCCCTAACAAGACAAATTCAGCGATCTTGAGGCCCCCAACAAATCATGAGACCCCCAACAAGACAAATTCAGTAACCATGAGGCCCCCAACAAGACAAATTCAGCAGTCATGAGGCACATAAATAGACAGCATTTCACATAAATAGGCAGAATGCCCCCTTAATATGGTAGACACCTCTCACCTGGCAGCAGTTCCCCAAAATACACTCAATCTGACAGCAGTGGTTCCCCAAAAATAGGTAGCCCCAGAATAGGTGGCCAGCAGTATAGATGTCCCCAGAACAGGTAGCCAGGAGTAGAGATGTCCACAGAACAGGTAGCCAGGGGTATATGTGCCCAGTATATGTAGGCAGGGGTATGTGTCCCCAGTATATGTAGCCAGAGGTATATGTGCCCAGTATATATAGTCAGGGGTATATGTGCCCAGTATATATAGTCAGGGGTATATGTGCCCAGTATATGTAGCCAGGGGTATATGCCCAGTATATGTAGTTAGGGGTATATGTGCCCAATATATGTAGGCAGGGGTATATGTGCCCAGAGTAGGTAGCCAGGGGTATATGTGCCCAGAGTAGGTAGCCAGGGGTATATATGTGCCCAGAGTAGGTAGCCAGGGGTATATGTGCCCAGAGTAGGTAGCCAGGGGTATATATGTGCCCAGAGTAGGTAGCCAGGGGTATATGTGCCCAGAGTAGGTAGCCAGGGGTATATGTGCCCAGAGTAGGTAGCCAGGGGTATATATGTGCCCAGAGTAGGTAGCCAGGGGTATAGGTGCCCAGAGTAGGTAGCCAGGGGTATATGTGCCCAGAGTAGGTAGCCAGGGGTATAGGTGCCCAGAGTAGGTAGCCAGGGGTATATATGTGCCCAGAGTAGGTAGCCAGGGGTATATATGTGCCCAGAGTAGGTAGCCAGGGGTATATATGTGCCCAGAGTAGGTAGCCAGGGGTATAGGTGCCCAGAGTAGGTAGCCAGGGGTATATATGTGCCCAGAGTAGGTAGCCAGGGGTATATATGTGCCCAGAGTAGGTAGCCAGGGGTATAGGTGCCCAGAGTAGGTAGCCAGGGGTATATATGTGCCCAGAGTAGGTAGCCAGGGGTATATATGTGCCCAGAGTAGGTAGCCAGGGGTATATATGTGCCCAGAGTAGGTAGCCAGGGGTATATATGTGCCCAGAGTAGGTAGCCAGGGGTATATATGTGCCCAGAGTAGGTATCCAGGGGTATATATGTGCCCAGAGTAGGTAGCCAGGGGTATAGGTGCCCAGAGTAGGTAGCCAGGGGTATATATGTGCCCAGAGTAGGTAGCCAGGGGTATATATGTGCCCAGAGTAGGTAGCCAGGGGTATATATGTGCCCAGAGTAGGTAGCCAGGGGTATATATGTGCCCAGAGTAGGTAGCCAGGGGTATATATGTGCCCAGAGTAGGTAGCCAGGGGTATATATGTGCCCAGAGTAGGTAGCCAGGGGTATATATGTGCCCAGAGTAGGTAGCCAGGGGTATATATGTGCCCAGAGTAGGTAGCCAGGTCAGGTGTCCCCCTCCCCAGCAGGAGGGGAGCAGCGCAGAGAAGAGGAAGAGCTGCTCTCTCTCCCTCGCTGTCCCCTCCAATGTCTGTCCGGGACGGTGCTGGCAGCCGCGGGCGGAACTTACCTCCGTCTCTCGCAGCGCAGGATGGATCTGCCGCTACTCTGGTCTGGTCCAGACCAGAGCAGCGGCTGCGCACCCGAACTTCCGGCCGGCGCTGGAGCGAGACGGAGGTGAGTTCCGCCCGCCGCTGCCAGCACCGTCCCGGACAGACATTGGAGGGGACAGCGAAGGAGAGAGAGAACCTAAGGTGAGGGAAGGAGGGGGGATATGGCCCCCCTTCCCCACCGTCCGCACAGCTCTCTCTCTTCTCTGCGCTGCTCTCCTCACGTCTCCGCAAAAAAAACAAAAAAACAAAAAAAAAAAAACCCCGAAGCTCAGCTGGGCGCCCTTGGGGACCCGGCGCCCCGGGGCACTTGTCCTACCCCGACCCCCCCTAGCTCTGCGCCTGGATATAGAGTGTGCACAAAGCAGGATGAAATCTAATACTCCATTTGTACCACTACAGCTTTGCTAATTAGCACATAATTTCACAGGTTGGATGGACCCCCATATCTATTTACATGAAAACAATGATTTACCCTCTACACTGAATACATATGCTCACAAGAAGCTGGAAGACTAACAGCAATAAAAGCCTATAAAAGTTGTCAAAATGGAGAATCTAGAAAAAAAAAAAAAAAAAAAACCACAAGAAATGCACTATCATTTGTACTCGGCCAGTTCACCACACTCCTTAGAATTTGAATTTCAACAGCAACTGGTCTGAGTGAATTAAGTGATAAAGATGCTAATCCTGCATTCAAAACTTTCAAATTGTTTTCTGCTGTTATTGTTTGGAGTTATCAAATACGTCAGGAGCAGTGGCCCTTTAATAGCCATTGCCATTCAGTTGCATGCTGGGGGTTCTATTTATCTATCATATATTCCTCCTCTTCCCTATATTCCCCTGCCTAGCTGCCAAGCTGAAACATGATCCTCTGCTTACTTGTGTTTACAAGCAAGGCTGAGGTGACTCAGCGATTGGAGGAGAAAAGAAAAAAAAGTTAAGGGAAGAAATGACATTAGTATTTAGCCTCAAACTGTGGGCAAAAGACATGGTTCCCACCAGGAACAGAATTCTCTTCATTTACTATATAAAATTCACTGAAATCAAAACGTGGACAGTACAATACATGTGTTATGTAAGTAGATCAAGTATTTATCTACTTAAACGTGAGTTTTTTTCCCTGGCATAGTATGGCTAATCCTCCTGCTTTAAGAAGGCAAAGAGAAGATGTGCTTTAAAATATGCTTTAAAGTTTCCATATTTCTTTCAGTTTCCCGAACAGACAGTGACAGTGTAAATAAACTAAGACCTTTGTGAAGCCATAAGTTTGTGTTTAATGAGAAAGTCTGAATATACACACTCACCAGCCCACCCATCCAGCTCTCTATGGTCCCTCGGTGGTGACATCAGTCTCATCTCATGTTTGAGGTGAGTGTTATGACAAGCCAGACAGGGGAAGGGGCAGAGGGGTGCAAGCCAGAGATCAGGAAGCTGCACACTGTGATATGCACCTTTGTGGTTTGGGTGGGCTGATGGTAAATCAGCATTCATGTTGTTGGGATCTGTGGGTTGGCAAACCCTTGAATGCTATCTGCAGGTTTGGATTTTCCATAAGGCACTGGAGGCATGTGCCTACAGGCGCCTGATGATGGAAAGGTGGCTCATTCCCCACCCGAGTGCCTCTCTCCCTCCTTCCCTATGCAGATTCCTGATGAGAGTGTAAATGAGAGGTTACTCACCCCGCTCTTGGCATTCCACTGATGAGATCTCCCTTCAGTTGGGGAAACCTCTAGCTACTTAATAATGAGGTTCCTCTAGCTACCTAATACTCGGGGACACCTCTAGCTACTTAATACTGAGGATAGCTCTGGCTACCTAATGCTAAGAGGCACCTGTAACTACCTATGATGGGCAAGGGAAATAACGGAGAAGTGACAGCTGGGCCAGCCAGTACAATTACAAGGCAGTTTGGTGGGGGTTTGTAGGTTCACGGAGGCCAAAGACTAAGGTGTCAGACTAAGGTGTCAGGACATCTGTGCTTATAGGCTCCTGTGAGGTAAATCTGTGCCTGACTATCTGGCAGGGTCAAACCACAATGAAAGAAGGTTGCCCACCAAGTTCGCCAAGTAAACCCTACTGCAAGACGTTCACCCATCACTATTCACTTGCTGCTTAATAAATCTCTCATGTTGGCAGCGAGGTTCCCTTGTCTTGAAGTATTAAATGCTCGTCACATTAATTGTTATTTCATTGTTGTGGCTGCTCAGTGTATATCACATTGAAGGTAAAAGAGTTTGGCCCACTATTCAATGGAAACATTACATCAAAAATGTGTAACTAATGTTAAGGTTTGGTGGTGATAAATGATGATGTGCAATGCAGCCCTGTAACCAAATAAAAGTATACACTATATATAACTGTAAAAAGGTAGTAAAACAATAACTTAAAGCAGTTTAAATTTTATTTAAACTTTTTGAATGTAAAGAATTCAGTCTATGTGATCATAAAACCTGTCTATATCATAGGAGGATTGCTTTACCACCAGCAATGCTCAATGTGTACCCAGTCAGTCACATGCTGAGAAGGGTTTATGAGCGTCATTATAAATGATCTGCTGCAATGATCAAAAAATTCCATTTGCAGTATTTCTGAAAAACACATCCCCACAAGCATGACTTCATGTGATTGGTGTAAGCTTTCTCTGTACATCTACTATTCTTTAACTGGCACAATCTGAAAACTCACCTCTTCAGGCAAGCATACTATCCTACCTAGGACACTTCGGCCACTGACCACCAATTCTACCATTTCATACACAGCTTCCCATTACTTACTGTCCTATCCCTTAAATCTTTATATCATACATATCAAACTTCGGCCCAAGGACCAAATCTGGCTCTCAAAGCCATTGAATTTGGCCACCAAGTAGTTTCCCCACTTTTCATTATGTTTGGCCCACTCTACAGCACCAGGGAAGCTATACTGGAGGTGAAGTCCAAGAACACCAGGGAAGCCATATGGGGGAGGTAGGGGGAAAGCACTAAACACCAGGGAACTGTATAGGGGAGGGTGGGGGCCACTAGTAACGAGGGAACTGTATAGGGGAGGGTGGGGGCCACTAGTAACCAGGGAACTGTATAGGGGAGGGTGGGGGCCACTAGTAACCAGGGAACTGTATAGGGGAGGGTGGGGGCCACTAGTAACCAGGGAACTGTATAGGGGAGGGTGGGGGGCACTAGACACAAGGAACTGTATAGGGGAGGAAAGACCACTAGACACCAGGGAACTTTATATGGGAGGGAGGAGGTTCACTAGGCACCAGGGAACTGTAAAGGGATTGGATGGGAGCCATTAGACATCAGGGAACTTTATAAGGGAGGAAGGTGACCAGTGGACTTTGAGGTTGGCCCACGACTAGGTCCCAGTGTTCAATTTCGGCCCACTTTATATTTGAGTTTGACACCCCTGCTTTAGACTGTAAGACCTTTTGGCCAGGGCTCTCTTCCCCTTTTGTCTCACAATGCTGTGTAATGTGTGTACATCCCTTCCAACCCTGTGTAAAAATCTGTAGTTGATTTGTTCACTACATTAGCAGTAATCCACCATTGTCTTGTATTCATTGTTGTATTGTTTATTTTGTACTAGGTCTAAGGCCCGTTTAAAAACAGGTGCTAGGCTCTGGCCGCGACTCCCGCACAGGCTCTCCTCGAAAAAGCTGTTTGGGGCTCACGTCTGCGCATGCCAAGCACGTACAACGCCCAAGCATGCTGCGTGCGCACCACGCGCACACTCCCGTCCCCCTGGCCCCATCCTCCTCCTCTTTTTTTTTAATGCGCACTGTGTGCCTGTTGCCCTAGCAACCACAGGGACGCCCGCAGAGCTGTTAGAGCCGGCTGAACTGCGTGCATGTGCAGATGGTTTCCAGCACGGACACAGGGACATGGGATGCAGAGACACAGGGATATTATTATATAGGATTTGTATACCCTGTGTGCTGTTCTACAGCTCCACAGATGATGCTAGCACCATATAATTTAATAATATTAATAATTTAACAATTGCTATGTCCTGATGTCATCCATGCAATGGGTGCTATGATTGTCAGCAAATAGCAGGTGGTGCTGCTTTATAACAACGTCCTTCATGTAGTGCAGGGGTCCTCAAACTTTTTTGGTCAAGGGCCGGGTCAACATACTTCAAACTGCTGGTTGGCCGGAACATACATAAAATGTTGAAAAATTTTACACTAAATCTACGTATTGATTCCCCACCAATCATGCCCGGAGGAAAACTCCCAGCAGCCGCCATTCAGTCAAGCGGGCGGCGCCCAAAGAACTTCTTTGTGCCCCAGACAGTGAAGCATACCTAGGTGACAACCTGTCTCCAATTAGACAGCAGTGTTGCCTGATGCAGATTTGGATTGGAAGCCAGTGAATGACTGCTCACTGCCATCTATAGTATGTGGATGGATGGTGCCAGCACTGCCATTCTACATGCGGGCTGCTGATATCTAAAAGTGCACTGAGCTGCATCTATAAGTTATACATTTAGTATTTGGGTGGGCCAGTGAAAAAGCCTCGGCGGGCCGCATTCGGCCCACAGGCTGTAGTTTGAGGACCACTGATGTAGAGTATGCATACAATCTTTCATTGTTTCAGGTTCTAATAATTTACTAGTGAAAGCTTTATGTTATTTTCTGCATTTTTTTTTATTTTTCACTGCAGTACATAATCATATGTTTTCATTAGTGTTCATTTAGCAACAGTGGGTTTTTAAAAAAAAAAAAATTATATATTATTTTATGTTTTCAATGCCAGACTTTTACAAAAATATTTTAAGCAATTGTATTATTTATTGTTATATGACGCACATTAATGGATACGAATGATGGTGCAGTGGATAACACTCTTGCCTAGAGTCCCATGTTCAAATCAGGATCAGAGGGCAATCTGCATGTAATTTGTGTGGTCTGGTTTCCTCCCACATCATAAAAATGTTATGAAGTCAACTGGCTTCCCAAAAATTGGCCTTATGGTGGCCATACATGGTACAATTTTTTCATACAATCTTACCATTTCTATGTATTATAAGGGAACTGCCTAAATTATCCTTTCAGCATATTCACTTAATTTACCCTTATACTACATAGAAATGGTAAGATTGTATGAAAAAATTGTACCATGTATGGCCACCTTAGACTATGATGGACTAACAGGGCCCTAGAGCAAAATTTTAATTGTACCCCGCCCCTCCAAAAATGTTTTTTTTTTTATAAGGTACCTGTGTGCCCCAGGTAGCCCCTCAGTATAAGGCGTTAGAGATACCCCCACAGTATTAGGTCACTCCCAGTATAGGTAGACACATTATAAGTAACTAGTGGTGTTGCCACTTTTATTAAAGAGATGGGCCTGAGGCCAGAAACCCACTAGGAGCATTTTTCTGAGCGCTTTGCGATTTGCAAACTCTTGCTAATGTAATGCTATGGATGTAATCCCACTTGAGCGATGTGATTTTATAAAAATCCCACATAGCATTGTATTAGCAAGAGCTTTTTCAAATCACTGGTGCTTAGAAAAGGCTGGTAGTGGGTTTCTGGCCTGATGCTGCTTTCTAATCTTATCTTGTGAGTAACAGCAGATCTCTGTCTGAGGATAAATTGCAAACAGGCACCATATTTTGGTTTTTTTAGGGAATACCGTATATACTCGAGTATAAGCCGAGATTTTGGGCCCAAAAAAAGTGGCCCAAAAGTGGGGGTCTCGGCTTATACTCGAGTCTGACAAGTTACTGTGACCCCCCCCCTCTGAGTGCCCCCTCCTGCCACCACCTCTTACCCCGCCATAGGCACAGTGGAGAAGTGCGGGGACGGCAGTAACAGCTGTGCGATCCGTGCTGCCAACTCCTCCTGACAGAGCGCATGCTAATTTGCATAGTGAGGTGAGGCCTATCGCGCTGCTCTCACCTCCTGTCCGGGCGTCCTTCTGCTTCTCCGGTATTTTCTCTGCCCCCATCTCATCTCCTTATGCCGCTCGTTATCCGTCAGCAGCATGGAGCTCCGGTTTCGTTGGGACACAGTGCGCAGGAACACTTATAGGCTCATTGCTATGACGCGTGCAGCACATCGTGAGAAGCGCCACTAGATGGCGTCATAGCACGACTATGAGCGTCCCTGGCTGCACACTGCCCTGACAAGACCGGAGCTCCATGCTGCTGACAGCGAGAACGAGCGGCATAGGCGATGAAAGAGCTGGAGCAGAGGAACTACCGGAGACACGGAAAGAGGCCCGGACAGGAGGTGAGAGCAGTGCAATAGGCCTCACCACACCATGCAAATTAGCATGCGCTCAGTCAGGGAGAGGGGGCAGCATGGTTCGCACAGCTGTTACTGCTGTCCCCGCACTTCTCCGCTGTGCCTATGGCGGAGTAAGAGGTGGCGGCGGAAGGGGGTACTCAGAGCATGCGCTCAGTCAGGTAGAGGGGGCAGCACGGACCACACAGCTATCACCACTGTGCCCCCACTGCTCTGTTGTGGCTAGTGGAGGGAGGGGGCACTCAGAGGGGGGCCAGTGCATGCACTATGCCATGGAGGTGGGCATCATGGCATAAAGCTCACACAGCTATCACCACTGTGCCTTCCCTGCTCTGTTGTGACTAGTGGAGGGAGGAGGCACTCAGAGGGGGGAGCAATTAGCATGACTCTGCACGGAGGGGGGCAGCATGGCACAAAGCCCACACAGCTGTCACCACGGTTTACCCATGGCTACATTGTGCCTTTGATGTGGTAGAGGGGACACTCAGGGGGGGACAGTTAGCATGCACTCTGCCATGGATGAGAGGGGGGGGGTAGCATGGCACAAAGCCCACATAGCTATCACCACTGTGCCCCCACTGACCCGTTGTGGCAATGGTGGGGGAAGGAGGCCATTTAGCATGCACTCTGCCATGGAGGAGAGGGGGACAGCTATCTCCACTGTGGCCTCCCTGCTCTATTGTGCCTATGGTGGCGGGTAGGGGCCTCTCAGTTGGATCAGTAGCTGGAGCCTTTCCTATCCTTGGCTTATACACGGGTCAATAATTTTTCGCAATTTTTTGGGGGAAAAGTTGGGATGGGTCGGCTTATACTTGGGTCGGCTTATACTCGAGTATATACGGTACACACTACTCTCTCTTTTTTTTTTTTTCTTTTTTTTTTTTGCTCTTTGAGTAAACTTTATTTAACATTTCCTGATTATCAAACAGACATCATTGTCACAGGACTCTAAATCAGTGAGTAAGCTGTATAAGTGCAAATAAATCATCACATATCAGTTGACAACTGACTGCGATCCTAATTCGAGGAGTGTAATAAAGAAAGTTTTGGAGCTCATAACATTTTAAGTGTAATTACATTTAAAACATATTTGCTCCGTAACAAATGTTTATTCTTATTCAATGGCCAATTCAGTAAAATTGTGTGAACTTCTCCCCTATTTTTTTTTCTTTTTTATTGTAGCCTGACAGGCTCTCTGTGGAGGCGTGAAGACATTCTGTGGAGGGCAAAGCCTAATACTGAGTTTAATTTTAGAAATGAAATGCAATGGCAGAAAAAAAAAAAAAAGTTGCAGTGGTGATTTGAGAACCTACATGACATGTACTACTGAAGTGCTTATTAGTTAAATTACATCTACAGGTAGGTGGCTCTCATATGTCAAATAAAAACAAGGCAGAAGGTCACGGACTCTTAGATGAAAATAAATGAGGGCTATTTGAGCAATTAGCTCCAGAGATCAGCAAATGTCAGGACTGTTTAACGCACCGCACTTCAAAATGTGCTGAAATGCTAACTGGGACAAATCTGCCTCACAGAACATTGGATGGAAATAACAAATGCCAGATTTCCTCACACTGGGTTGGGCACAGTTTCGATTTCATGAAAACTATACATTATGGAAGCAGCAAAGATAAAGTTTAGCTTGGGTGGTTTTATCATATAGGATGCTTACATGATGACTAAAAGTGACGCTCCAGTTCCAGTTCTGATTTCTGTCTGGCGCTTATTGTTGCCTATGTTACTGCTGACACCTAGTGCACTGCTGTGCCTCATATTTCTGTTTTCCTGCCGCTCTCGCCGCTTTCTCCCCGCCGCAATTTGCTCGCCCTGCCATCTCTATGACGGCAGAGCACTGTGAGCCGGGCAGGAGCCGTTTTCATTGGCTCCTGGCCCTGTCATTCATGTAAGCCGTTCCCATTGGCTTACACTGAGTGACAGGGTCAGGAGCCAATGAAAGCGGCTCCTGACCGGCGCACATCGCTCTGCCGTCATAGCGACGGCAGAGAGAGCAGCCTGCGGCGGGGACAGAGCAGGGTGACCGGCAAGAGCAGCAGATTTTTGCGGCGATTCATCGGTATGCAGCGTTTTAGTGTACCAGCAGCCTCTGGTCCTTACGGGGGCAGAGGCTGCTGGAACCGAAGTGGTTAATATTGTATGTATTCATGTGTTTGTTGTTTTGCACTTTTGTTTCACAATGTTCACAGACAAGCACTTTATTCTGAACCCAGGTTCAACGCACACTACATCAAATTGATAACAAGTGTGTGCAGATTAAGGCTGGCCAGGTAAAACTTGATACACATATATGTGGTTACACTATACCTATAATCTCAAGGGAGTGTGGATGGCTTTAAATGTTTTTAATTGTCTGTCCATACAACTGCTATGTATACAAATAAACTTGTTATATATTTTTTGACTATACCCTGGAGTGGTGCTGTTTATATGGGGATATCGTTCCCTCTTTTCTCTTACTGACAAATAATAATAACAAAAAATATGACTGGAACGTATTTTTAAGAAGTTAATGTAAGAATTTGCATTGGAAAGCCACACAATGGATCATATTCAATTAATGTTGTCTGGTGAGGATAAGGGCCAACACTGTACAGATGGGTTACTGGTCTAAAGGCTAGAGCCATGTTCTGTTGCAAGTTGCAATGCAGGGGGTGGAGGCCTGGAGGGCCAATGGAGAGGCATGGTTGTGAAATCACATGGAGGGTAGGATGAGTGGGGAGAACAAAGCTCTCGGCCTAGGTGATATGCCAGGTTGATTGCTGGTCAAGCTGCTGTCGGGTGCTGAACATGCTGAACTCTTAGCAGAGGCATACTTCAAAAAGAGGAGTCCGCACACAGGCTTGCCAGGACAATGTGCATTTATTGTCCCATCACACACTTGCAATCAATGTCCGACCTGCAAGGCCGACGATCGTTTCGGGGCCAATAAGGGTCCCCTTTGTCAAGGCATGTAGCAGAAAGACATAAACACCTACACAGTGCACAATACAATCATAAATAGCAACCCAATGGTTATAGTCCCACCTCCAGGGCAGGGAATTAATCAGAAAAACGTTACTGCAATGATGTTATCCAAATTGATTGGTAAACAAAGTTACAGCCCAGTGAGCTCACCTAAATGAATCCTGTGGTGGATGTCACCGCCATATCACCAAACCAAGCATCCATGTTAATGAGCATTGGCCACAGACTCAAACTTCTGCACGCTGTTCACTGAGAGCGGAAGGGGGCGTGTTGCAGCAGTCGCTGCTAGCCAATGGTGGCGCCGCTCCGCCGGTCACATCCCGGACGGACGTAATTCTTGTCAGTCCAATAGTCTCTCTTTGTGAAGCTGTTGCATCACTTCCGGACAGACGTGACTGGGTAATGTTGTGGCCACGTCCGCCGTCATCGCCATGGCGATGTGTGCAAACATGCGGCCGATAGGGCTGGGCATCTAAACATAGATGCCACCAGCCAATGACACCCGGAGGGTTGTCATGGGAACTGAGATACTCAAACGCGCTGAACAGCAAGCGCTATGTGATTCTCAGTCCAACATGGTGCTGTAATTAATGGCAGCGATCTCCCCACATGATGAAAGGAATCCTATGTTCAAATTACAATTCTAAATGCAATACAAAACACTATACATAGGTCATTGCCATAACATAGACAGCGATCATAAGTGCAAAAAACTTACTACCCATGCAGGCTGTCAATGAGAGCCATGTGGGAAGCTATAGATGTGATGAAAACCCACAGCAAGGAGAAGAAACCTGATAACTCTGTAAAGTAAAAGAACATACATTAGAGCTCAGTTAAAAACAATATGTTGCAATAATGAAACTTGTGATACTGCTATAATTAGTCATAATCATCTGGGATCCAAAAAGCAAGACAAAACGTTATTGCTGTTGAGGCCCTTTGGTATGACTGTATTCAATGTAAAAATCCAATAAGCCTCTCTTTGCTGCAATAGTCTCTTTTGATCCCCACCTCTCCTAGGTGTGTACATTTGTTCGATAACCATACCCCGCAAAGAGTGTGAGCTACGATTCGCCTCAACAAAATGGATTGCAACAGGCTTACTAACATCAGTTTTTTTTGCTCTCCACCTTCGCCTCAAGTGCCGGCTTAATGTCGCTCCAATGTTTCTGAAATCTTTTCTTGAAAGGCCCCGTGGTCATTCCCACGTACGCCAGACCACAGGGGCATTTCAAGAGGTACACAACTTACTCCGAATCGCAATTGGCCCCCGAAACGATCGTCGGTCTTGCAGGTCGAAAATTGATTGCAAGTGAGTGATGGGACAATAAATGCACATTGTTCTGGCAAGCCTGTGTGCGGACTCCTCTTTTTGAAGTATCATACTGAGCAGCTGTGGAATCCTAGCACCAGCATCTACACTCTCTGGTGTGTGGTTCTTCTACTTGATCTTAGCAGAGGCGGTTGCTAATTGGCTGAGGTTTATCTAGCAGGTGTATGAGCAGTATTAGCTCTCTATTGGTCCTATACTCATAATAATCACTTCTATAGATACTTTGAATAGTGGTTATCATTAACAAAATGCTCCCCGCCCCCTTCTTGTACCTCTGACACTGTAGTTGCCATTGGCAGCTTTTAGTGCACCGTATCAATTGTTATGTATAGAGTTGCTCAGGGTGGGGTGGGGGAGCTATGTAAAACTTGCATCGGGGCTGCTGGTGGGCCTGCGGGGCTTTAGGTATGCTCCTGGTGACAATTGCATAGTGGTTAACAAAATGTATAGCAACTTACAAGACAAAGAAAGCAGAGAACTCCAAGGAGTGAATGTGACAAACCTAAGTATAAACTATGACACAAAAGGACAAGAGGCACGTATTAATAAAGTGTGTGATTATGTTATGTGAGTACAGAATGCTGGTAAGGGGAGGCCTCCATTCTAACACACTACCGTTACTCTTCACCTGAGCTCAGAGCCATGGCTCCTTTTTGTTACTCCAGTACCCCTTTCAGCAATCCTGGCTGCCAATGGTATGCGTGCACATTCTAACAATGGTGGCCAGGAAATGGGAGGATTTCTGCCATCCTAAGCTGGGGCAATGAAGAGGAGGCATCACCCAGGCAGCGTACTTATACTTGCAAACATAGCTGTACATGGCGAGAGCCATATGGCAGTGCTGCACTCACTAGCATATGCCTAACAAACACAGGGAAAACACATCATAGTGTTATCTTGCTTTAGAATTGTATCACAGGGGCTCCAGCACCTGTGTTTGATTTTTGAGGATATCTGAAATCAGGAGGATGGACTGAGAGGACCAGTTCTGACACGAGTGGACTCCTTCTATGTTTATTGTCCTTTCTGGAAGGACATCTCTATATGAAAATATGGCTGGTTATTGAAGACAATATAGAGATTCTCCTTTAGTTAAAGGGGCACTATGGCGAATTGTAAAATTTTAAATATGTGCAAACATAGACAAATAAGAAGTACGTTTTTTACAGAGTAAAATGAGCCATAAATTACTTTTCTCCTATGTTGCTGTCACTTCCAGTAGGTAGTAGAGATCTGACAGAGGCAACAGGTTTTGGACTAGTCCATTTCTTCATAGGGGATTGTCAGGGATTATTTATTTTTTAAAAGCACTTAGTGAATGGCAGTTTCTCTGTCCAACTGTGTAGCGAGCAGGGAAGCTGGCCAGCATCATTGCTTAAATCCTTTTTAGGGAATATCTTTATAAAGCATAAAAGCCTTGCTGAGAATCCTTTATGAAGAGATGGACTAGTCCAAAATCTGTCACTTCTGTCAGATTTCTACTACCTACTGTAAGTGACAGCAACATAGGAGAAAAGTAATGTATGGGTCATTTTACTCTGGAAAAAACGTACTTCTTATTTGTCTGTTAGCACATATTTTAAATTTTACAATTTTTTAGCCATAGTGCCCCTTTAATTATCTGACAAATGTCTAATTTGCTCGAGATCAGTAATTTATTTACCAGATACATTTTTAAATTAATATAGAAGAAATAGATGTTTGTTTGTTTTTGTAACAATTTTTTGTAGATGCGTTAGTATATACAGTACAAGTAGATGCATTAATATGGCGTCACAAATTCAGAACACCTCAATACTCCAGATAAAGCTGTTCAACACTGAACAAGCAGACAGGGTCAGGAGGAGTTCACTGACTTGGGTTTTACGTGACTTCGATGCTTCCTCCTTCAGAGTTTGAAAGGAGGAAGCCACAGAGTTACGTGAAATGCTTAACATGCAAGTCACTGTACTCCTCCTCCTGACCCAGTAAGCTTGTTCAGGGCTGAACAGTGGTAATTTAGGGAGTATTAAAGGGAAGGTTCAGGGACTGTTAAAAAAAATAATAAAAATCCGCATCCACTTACCTGGGGCTTCCTCCAGCCCATGGCAGGCAGGAGGTGCCCTCGGTGCCGCTCCGCAGGCTGCCGGTGGTCTCCGGTGGCCGACCCGACCTGGCCAGTCCGGCGGCCAGGTCGGGCTCCTTCCGCGTTCCAAAATGCGCCTCACGGCGGCGCGCTGACATCATCGGACGTCCTGCGGGCTTTACTGCGCAGGCTCAGTAGTTCTGAGCCTGCGCAGTAAAGCCCGGAGGACGTCCGATGACGTCAGCGCGCCGCCGTGAGGCGCATTTTGGAACGCGGAAGGAGCCCGACCTGGCCGCCGGCCTGGCCAGGTCGGGTTGGCCACCGGCAGCCTGCGGAGCGGCGCCGAAGGCACCTCCTGCCTGCCACGGGCTGGAGGAAGCCCCAGGTAAGTGGATGCGGATTTTTATTTTTTTTCAACAGTCCCTGAACCTTCCCTTTAAGCTACATTTGAATTTGAAAACCAACAGTAGTATTAATGCCATTAATTAAACTTAGTTAAACTTGTAAATCTGAGCTGAACTCTTGCACAAAGAAATCCACCCTGAATGTGCTTAGAGAGAACAGCCTGTCTAATTCTCCATTCTCAGCAAGTAATGAGCTAGTGTAATTCAAGCTTTCAGTTGTCTAACCACTCTTCGAAATCTCAGTAGGAGTTATATAAGCTGTAACAAATAAATGTTTTTCTGTGAAGGTTATAATGCTGTTGCTTATATTTAGAGCAGAGAGGAAGTTCTGAGCTCAGGTCTGCTTTAAATAATATGCGTAAGGAATATGACAATTAGAAACAGTTGTATAATCCTTTAATATACTGAGTTTCTTGTATTTTCTCTGAATGTTAGACAATCTCTTTCCTTCTAAGTACTTGCATGTATGACCACGAGCGGTAAGATATAACACAGGTTTGCTTCCTTTTTTTCTATCTGTTTTACGTTGTGGGTTATTTATAGTGACATGCCGTGGGCTCCCGAGTTAATTATTCAATGTGTATACATTACATTTAGCAAGCTGAACTCTCCATTCCTATCTGTATTTATGTACTCTACTCCTTTGTAGCTCCGGTGCTAGACGTTGCTTGTTGTAGAAGTGCTAAATCAGGTGTGTGTTGGAAGCACAGAGTGAAGGGAATGGAGCGCCCCCTGGCTCCTTATATTCATCTGCACATTTTACTCAGTATAAATTAGAAGAGCATTACTGTATAATATTTACAATGTGGAGGAGTGGAAAAGGATGAGTTTTTCAGCTACATGTGCATGGAGTGATACTTATATCTTCATGTAAGAATGATCAAACAACAGATGGATGGACGGACGGACAGACAGACAAACAGACAGACATACAGGAAGGGAAGAAAAGAAAGAAAGAAAGAAAGAAAGAAAGAAAGAAAGAAAGAAAGAAAGAAAGAAAGAAAGAAAGAAAGAAAGAAAGAAAGAAAGAAAGAAAGAAAGAAAGAAAGAAAGAAAGAAAGAAAGAAAGAAAGAAAGGAGGAAGGAAGAAACATACAGAGTATACTGCAAAGACATGAATAGTGATAGCCAATGAAATGGAAAAGGTGGCCACACACCATATAATTTTTTAATATCTGTTCAATTCAAGAATAGCAATCAATTTTTCTGACTGATTGTAACATTTCAAAAATATGACCAATGTACCACACAACACACCTATGTTCAATTTTCCCCCCAATTATGATAAAAATGATTGGAAACTCTGAGAAAATTGTTTGGGAGTATATGATAGGAAATTGACAATCTACCACACACCATTCAATTTTTATAAAAATTGATCAGAAGAATCCAGCCCTCTCGATAGAATTTTATCGAATAAAAACAAAATCCAATCAGATTTCTTCCTAGAATAAAAAAAAACAAAAAGCATTTAATTTTTCTGAAAAACTGATCTTTTTTATGTAATGGCCGTAAAATTGGATCATTTTATTGTATCGTGTGTGACCTCCTTCAGAATTAGGTCAATAAAATGCACTTTCTGGATTTTGTCCATTCATAAACTCCATTTTGTAGTGTATAGGTGGAAATAGATAGACAGATAGATAGATTTCGCAAAAGGGCTCGTACCCACCTCGCGATTTTGTGCATGATTCTTTGGACGACCGGCAATTTTTTTGAGCGACGTGTGATTGCCTCACAATCTCTGACGTGGGTACGAAGGTGTGATTAGGCAAACGGCACTTTACGACAAGCGCCAATAGTGACTACACGGCGGATCAAATCATTAAGATCCTAGATGACTCCCACGCAAAGTGCCATGATCGTTTCAACTCTTGTTTGCGCCCTTTGTCTGCCATCGCATGACATAGCGTGAAAATGCTCGTCGTCGGGTGATGTAGCTGTGATCCATCTTCCTGTGTCTTCAGGTGAGTATTCAGCTCAAAGAATACCCGAGGTGACATTTGACATGATGAGATAGACATGGGTATGTACAGTACCTAGCACACAAATAACTATGCTGTGTTCATTTTTTTCTCTCTCTGCCTAAAAGATTTAAATATCAGTTATGTAAGTGGCAGTTCCTGTCTGAGTCAGGACTGAGTCAGACTACAGTGTGACCCTCACTGATAAGAAATTCCAACTTTCCTAGCAGAAAATGGCTTCTGAGAACAGGAAAGAGATGAAAAGGGTCAATAGTTCATAGATTTTAGCTCAGGCACACTTCAATGAATGTGTCTTTGAACAAAAACAATAAAACAGTAAAAACTTCAAACGTAGGTTTAAATCCTCTATAATAATCCCTAATTGTCTCTGCATCCCCTGTCCGTGTGTGTCCCTTTTGTGCTCTGCACATGTGCAGTGACGCAGAGACACTGAGGGGGAGTGATGCACGGAAAGGGATGACGGGCCAAGGGGCGGACCGGCATGTGCGCACGGTGGGCGGGCGCGGCGTGCGTGCGCACGTGCGGCAGGCGTATGCGCAGTGACAGACCTAGCCCATTTTAAACGGCTAAGGTCATTGGTATAAAATAAAACTGTGGAATATTTTAAAAGATCATTTTTTTAGGAGAAGGAAGATAGGTACAAGTGTTTATTTCATTAGCTTATTTTTACCTTGGGTGTCCTTTAAGGCATTTCTAGAGATCTCCAAGCATCTCCAGTACTAATGCCATGAGCGAGGCAGAATGTTTTTTTATTTTGCTATGCGACAGACAGTAAAAGTTTGCCAGCTTTACCAGAGCCATACTGAAACCTAGTGGTGGTTGCACAAAGGTTAATGAATATTAGGTGTGAATATTTCAGTCATGCAGTAAACATTTTTTACAGAAACTCTGAATGTCTCAGATCTGTAAAAAAAAAAAAAAACAATAGTGCTGTTGTGGATGATATTAACTAATGTCTCAGCAACCCTGACTATGACCTGATGTACCGCTGGTGAGCTTGTCAATTAGAGAATTCTAACCGAATAGGCAGTGGGGGTGTTCAAATTTAAAAAAGGGGCCCTAGTGCAACTGTGATAAATTGAATGGCCACTAACACCCTAGCCCAAAAGCCCCCATCAACTCCCCCTGCCCCCCCCCCCAACCACCACCGCATCCACCTGCATCTGTGTGTGCCACTCGGTGCACTGCACAGTACATGTTCATCTTTATCAGGGCTGGTTCTAGACTTTTTGCTGCCTGAGGCAAACTTGCGAGGATGCGCCCCCAAACCCCGATTTGGAATGATCGCACAGCACCTGAAAATTTACTCTGCTTCATTTAAAGGGACTCCGAACAGTGATTAAAAACAAAATCTGAACTTACCTGGGGCTTTCTCCAGTCCACCATAGGCTGGGAGGTCCCTCGGCGTCCTTCTGCGCGGTTTAATCGCACATGCGCAGTACTGTCACACCAGCCGCCGTGATGCCGCGAGGCGGCCAGCATGATGACGACTAACGTCATCTTTCAGGAAGAGGGAGCCCGACACTCAGACCCGGTGTCGCCAGGTGCCATTTCTGCGCAGGGACAGGGAGAGGATCCAGAAGGACGCCGAGGGACCTCCCGACCTACGGTGGGCTGGAGAAAGCCCCAGGTAAGTTCAGATTTTGTTTTTAATCACTGCTCGGAGTTCCTTTAATGTTCTCACATGACATGCTGCAGCTCAACACAGTAGCACACTGGCTGGCTGTGAGTCTGTGAAAAACAAACTGCTCACCCTCAGACACTCCATTCCTCCTCAGGAGGGTAGACACAGTACAAAAATGCTGCTGCTGAAATCTCTGATGCAAACGTTTCACCTTGCTTCATGGGAGAACCGGCCCTGCTCATGCGGGCAAACGGGTGCATGCATGGGCGGTCATGTCCGAGTGTGTGTTGGACGCTGCTTGTACCACCCATTTTTGAAATGGGCCCAATTGGCTAGTCAGGAAAATTGTCTGGAAAATTAAAAGTTTTTATTAACTAAGCATATAGGCCTCCATTTATTCTACTAGTTATTTTTAGCATCTGTGCTACACATTGATGGTAGTGAGAGTGCCGCACTAGGTGTTGAAAGCAGACACGTGAGAGTGAGGAATGGTGACTGCTCTGCCTCCTCACTTTCATTCACACATTTTTTTCACAATAGTAGTTTGTGGAATGTTTTAATATTTATACTATGAAGGTGTGTGGAGTAAGTTACACCAATATATGTGAGAAGTAACCATTATCTCACTACCTCTGAATAAACAATCAGTCACAGAGCTTGTTTTAATTAACACAGACACTCTGATTAATTGATGTCAAATAAATCACTTTTACAATGACATCAACCACTTCCTGCACCACAGACTGTGATTTCTATAGTCTGCAATTTTTACCAAAAAGATAGTCTGCCTGCTGCCTTGCAGTCCAAGCAGCTGGATGATGTATATGTTACGGCCAGAACCCGAAGTTTGGCCACTTCTAGTTCTGGCCGGCCACTTCGGGTTCTGGCCGGCCAATGCGCGAAGTGGCCGCTGCGCTGCGGCCAATGTTAGAAATGGAATGATTCCTCTGAGGTTAATGTATCTTCTGGCCGCAGCGCAGCGGCCAAACGTATAACAACTTAGTGAATTTATTGCAATTCAGCCGGCGGCAATGTAACATTTCAAGCCGCCGGCTTTTTTTTTTTCTGCCTCTCTCTCCTCCCCCCCCCGCCTCTCTCGCTCTCCTATGGGCCGCCGGCGGGGACACGCGTGTCCCCCCGGAGTCGTTCGTCGCGGCAGGGGGATCCTGCTGTTCTTGCAGAGCGGGTGCTGGCAGAAGCAATGTCTGCAGCCTCCCCGCTCTGCTGCCCTGGCGCCACGAACGACTCCCGGGGACACGCATGTCCCCGCCGACTGCCCATAAGAGGAGAGAGAGAGAGAGAGGCAGAAAAAAAAAAAAGCCGGCGGCTTGAATTGTTACATTGCCGCCGGCTGAATTGCAATAAATTCACTAAGTTGTTATACGTTTGGCCGCTGCGCTGCGGCCAGAAGATACATTAACCTCAGAGGAATCATTCCATTTCTAACATTGGCCGCAGCGCAGCGGCCACTTCGCGCATTGGCCGGCCAGAATCCGAAGTGGCCGGCCAGAACTAGAAGTGGCCAAACTTCGGGTTCTGGCCGTAACATATATAACACACTATCTTCAGCCCCACCCACAGAGCTTGGATTATAGTTACTTCTGGTCATGTGATTACATTTTTTACAGCATTTTTAGCTGTATAATGCTCATTTCACACTAAAGGTACCACTTAAGCACCCTAATAAGCCATAAGTAGAGATGATTTTGATTTTGTGTGTGACACTCCACAGTCCACACTGACACCCATAGCTGTGCACACTACTGCTATTGTGGCCACATTAAGTTGCAGGTACAGCACCACTCCAGTGCATTATATGTAGGAATGTACTGTGATTTCAGCCCTTTAGGGATTAAAACCCGACTCTGCATCAACTCCGTAATTTTTGGTGGGATTTTTGGCATGGATCCCCCTCTGGCATGCCACAGTCCAGGTTTCAGAGCCCTTGAAACCACTTTTTCATCAGTTTTGTGGCCAAAAAACAGTCCCTGTAGGTTTTATAATTTGCCTGCCCATTGAAGTCTATGGCAGTTTGCATGTTCGCCAGTGGCGTAACTAGAAATCACTGGGCCCCCCTGCAAAACCTTGAATTGGGACCCACCTCCCCCCCCCATACTCCCCCGCTGGTGTTGGAGGGAAGAAGTTGGGCCCCCCTTCCAGCCACTGTGTGCCTACTGCTCCCCCCCTTCCTGCACTGGGCCCCCTCCTGCCACTTAAAATGGCCCTGGAAGGGCCCCCTACCAGGCTTCACCCCCAATGGGGCCCCCCTGCGCCTGCATCCCTTGCAGGGGCTATTGTTACGGCCCTAATGTACACGATCATTTGTGGAAGTTCGCTTTTTGCACTTTGCGAACCCAAAATTTGATGTTCGCAACATCTCTAGCCATTAGTTGGCATTACTAGATTTGGGCCTGAAAATAGGATTAGGATAGTAAGTGACGAGGACTGATCAGGTTTTCATGATGAATGGTTGTATTACAGAAAGAAATATACTTAAAGTGGGAAATTCACTATATAAAACCCTTGTACCTATTGTTATTATAATTATTTCATAAAGCCCCAGCATATTCCGTAGCACTGTACAAAGTAAGAAACAAACATGGGGTACATAATGATACAGATAATGGTAAACACCAAATATAGACACTGCTATGAAATACAGAATTAGTATTCACAATGACAAATGTAACATGATGAATACAATGTATAACAAATTGTAAGACACAAAATGAATAACAAATCTCAAGACAAAAAGGGTGAAAGAGCTCTGCCCCTGAGAGCTTACAATCTAAAGGAATGGGTTGGTGGGCAAGAGGTGGGGTAGTATACAATTGGCACCACCGCCAATGACAGGGACAAACTACAGAGGGTCATCAGGTCAGCAAAGAGGATCATTGGGTGCCCCCTTCCCTCACTTGCCCTACTACACAACACAAGACTGAAATCCAGGGCGCTGAGGATTGCCAATGATCCCTCACACCCAGGCCCCTGCTACTTCAGCTTGCTGCCATTAGGCAGGAGGCTATGGGCCACTTCTACAAAGACTGCAAGACACAGAAACTCCTTCTTCCCCTCAGCGGTCAACCTTCTAAATTCTCTACACATACTACCGACAACTCAAGCACCAACGAGCTGCGGGGCTAGCTGCGCTACGGCTGACCAGTTGACCAAACCAACCAGCCCATAAGACTTACTGCCAGTCATCCCAGGGACACACTGGGGAATGTGATGTATTCAGTATTGTAATGTAATGTAATGTTAACTTGATGCCTCTGCTGTTGCTGCTATCTATCTTATGTCTCCTTCTATCTATGTTTTCTTCCTGAGCTATATGTATTGTGCCAAAAACAATTCCGGGAGTGACCCAGTCACACTTGGCGAAATAAACGATTCTGATTCTGATTCTGAATATGCATAGATGCATAGATACCCCCTCTCATTTTTATATACACATACATTTCTAACTATCTAGTTAATATTCCACTGCCATCTAGCAATTAGTGCCCTGCAGAAGGAAACTCTGATGGCACACTCCCAATACCTTCCCCCCTCCCCCCTCCTTCTTTGTAGTGAAGCATCACTGAGGCTGATGTGTCACTCAAAAAAGGATCTTAACTGCACAGCTTCCACTGGTTTGAACATGCTGCCAATCGCTGTGATGGCAGGGTGTTTGGGTCAGTGGAAAGCTTCGCAATTTGGGTCCATTCATGAGTAATACATAAGTTGTTACCATGGTAATGCCTCACTACAAAGAATGAGGTGGGCAGGAATGGGAGTGTCCATGCAGAGCTTTCTTCTGCATGGCACTGGCTGCTAGCATGGCATTGGAGGATTACCCAGGTAATTATTCATTTATATGTGTATATGTTATGGCAGGAAGCCAAAGTTGCCCACTTTGGGAACTGATCAACCATTATGTGAGGTGGCCCCTTTGATGCAGCCAATACATGAATTCTGGTGACATTTTCGAGCCACCATGACCAACCAAAACACAAAGTGACAGGACCTGGCCGGCCAAGACCTGAAGAAGGCTTTTCTGGAGCAACTTGGCTGTGGATGTTCTCCTGTCCCCACTCTGCACCTCTGGCCTGTCTATCAGATCAGAATTCACAGCAACAGCAGCAGAGAAGAGTTGCTTGAAGCGGTTGTGTTGTGTTACACATTTCTATATGCCTTTGCACCAGTTTGGATGCAGCGCTACGGAGGATGAGCTCTGCACCATGTTCTCCTCCTGTCCCCACTCCACCTCTCGCCCCTCTACTCCATGTCATAGTTACATAGTTACATAGTTATTTGGGTTGAAAAAAGACATACGTCCATCAAGTTCAACCAGAGTACAAAGTACAACACCGGCCTGCTCCCTCACATATCCCTGTTGATCCAGAGGAAGGTGAAAAACCCTTACAAGGCAAGGTCCAATTAGCCCCAAAAGGGAAAAAAACTCCTTCCTGACTCCAGATGGCAATCAGATAAAATCCCTGGATCAACATCACTGGGCATTACCTAGTAATTGTAGCCATGGATGTCTTTCAACGCAAGGAAAGCATCTAAGCCCCCTTTAAATGCAGGTATAAAATTTGCTATAACTACTTCCTGTGGCAATGCATTCCACATCTTAATCACTCTTACTGTAAAGAACCCTTTCCTAAATAAATGGCTAAACTGTTTTCCCTCCATGCGCAGATCATGTCCTCTAGTCCTTTGCGAAGGCAGAGGGACAAAAAGCTTATCCGCCAAGCTTTTATATTGCCCTCTGATGTATTTATACATGTTAATTAGATCCCCTCTAAGGTGTCTTTTCTCTAGACTAAATAAACCCAGTTTATCTACCTTTCTTAGTAAGTAAGACCTTCCATCCCACATATCAATTTTGTTGCTCGTCTCTGCCCCTGCTCTAAAACTGCAATATCTTTACTGTAATGTGGTGCCCACAACTGATTTCCATATTCCAGATGTGGCCTTACTAGAGAGTTAAACAGGGGCAATATTATGCTAGCATCTCGAGTTTTTATTTCCCTTTTAATGCATCCCAAAACTTTAGCTGCAGCGGCTTGGCATTGAATACGATTATTTAACTTGTTGTCGATGAGTACTCCTAAGTCCTTCTCCAATAGCAACATTGCTTACTACTGCATCTACTAAGTCATTAATAAATACATTGAAGAGCACTGGACCCAGTACAGACCCCTGTGGGACCCCACTGCTAACAGTCACCCATTTTGAGTATGATCCATTTACCACAACTCTTTGTTTTCTGTCCATTAGCCAGTTCCCTATCCATGCACACAGACTCTTCCCCAGTCCTTGCATCCTCAACTTTTTCACCAGGCTTTTGTGGGGAACAGTGTCGAAGGCCTTTGCAAAGTCCAAGTATATCACATCTACGGCATTCCCAATATCCACATTAGCATTCACTACCTCATAAAAGCTGAGCATGTTAGTCAAACAAGACCTGTCTTTAGTAAACCCATGCTGATGCTGAGAAATCCAGCAAAGTGGAGTGTCCCTCCACTTTGTGTCCTCCTCTATCACTATTCCACGTGTGGCTGGCTGTTCTCCTCCTATCCCCACTCAACCCGGGGCACCTCCACTCCGTGTCCTTCTGTCCTTCCACTTCGAACTTTGTGCTCTTGTTCCTCCACTCTGTATGTGGCTAGCTGTTTTTCTCCTGTCCTTGCGTCACCTCCAGGTCCTCCGCTCCTTGTCCCTGTATTCCATCTATATGTGACAGTACTTCTTCTTCCCTCCATTCATTGCCACAGCTCTAGGAACTCTGCTTGCTGCCACTCCTCACTCTAAAGGGGACCATACACTGGTCGATTTTAGTCATCGATCAGAAATCGATTCTATCAAATTCCCCATTCGATCGATTTGTGGCCGATTTCTATCTGACAGGATGGAAGATCTAGGTCGATCTGCTGCTGGCTGCAGATCGATGGCCCATAGAGTTGCTAATGGTCCAATAATGCATTCAGATCGATTTTCAATAGATTTCCAATAGATTTCATTCTGAAACCTCATTCTGAAATCTATTGGAAATCTGTTCCTAGAGTGTGGCACACATCAGATAGATTCCTGTCAGATTCTACTTGACAGGCATCTGACAGAAATCTATCTGATGGTCGAATCTGCTGTAAATCTATAAGTGTATGGCCACCTTTAGCCTCATCTTTTGTACTTGGCCAGCCAGGTCCTGACATTTCATGTTCTGGGTGGCCAAAGTCCAAAAAAGAGCCCACCAATGTGAATTCTTCATGTATTAGCCTCATCAGCTGGCCACTTCACACATTGTTCAGCCAAATCTCGAAGTGGCCAGACTTTGGGTTGTGTCTGTAGCATATATAAAGAATAGGGGTTAGGGAAATCTGTGTTAAACTAATACTTTTGTACCCAATAATAGGTACAAGAGTATTATACACTGAGTGTCATCCCACTTTTAGGCTACCAAGCCACTCAACAAACGTGTAATCAATGTGCTCCATGACAAACATGATGTGTGGAGGAATTCTGGTTGCTATGGGTAACAGTACCAGTTACTTTCCTCCAGGCTTAGCATAGATATCTCTAGTTCCTAATCACTGAACAGTTTTAGGTACAATTTTCTGATTTTACTCATCACTCAAAACCGTTTCCCCCGACAAAGAATTACAGAGGATGAATCTTGTGAAATGTTAACCTCGCAAGACATATGATTGCTGTTTAGGAGCTTGGAAATACTATTTCCTTTGTTTATGGTAAAACATAAAGTGAATTAAATGAACCTGATAGAATTACGAGCTCTTC
The DNA here is from genome assembly GCF_040937935.1 of Hyperolius riggenbachi. Classification (NCBI taxonomy): domain Eukaryota; kingdom Metazoa; phylum Chordata; class Amphibia; order Anura; family Hyperoliidae; genus Hyperolius; species Hyperolius riggenbachi. The sequence continues at coordinate 108,610,886 of NC_090646.1, read as the reverse complement.
TATCCTCACTGACAATGCGGCTATAACAAGATGATTGCTCTTTGTAAACCTGGGGAAAGGATATATAATTTGCCTTTTAAATAATGTAATATATTTATTCCCTATGAACCTCACTCATCTGAACCTCCGAGAAGCAGAGATCATTCTATCACCACCGTGGGGGAGCGTCTCACCTCGCCGTCGTAATGTATGGGAATTTATTCTCGGCAATACCATTATGAGATTTTCTAAATGACTTCAGCATATCTTCAAGCAATTATCACATGACAGATATACATATAAAAAGATTAATTTTAGAAACTCCCTTTAAAGTGTGAGACTTCATTATCACTCTGTAAATCATATTTCTGTTAGATGACATGTGTAGATATTATATGTGGATCTGTATATGAATGTGATGCCTGCAGTTCAGTTGCAGCTCTGCTCTAGCAATGCAGTCAACCTAATCACTGTTGGACCCCTATTGAGGATTGAGTGATGGTGTTCTCTGATCTTCCAACCAAACCAGTCCAACTTCCTGCTTTTCTTTTCATTATTCTGCAAGTTGGCTGATTAGGGTATATTTTGAAATTTTGATTTCTACAGTGCAAGTGCTATCTAACTGTTTAGTCACCCCCTAAGCGAACCTCAACACCTTTATAGACAAAGCCTTCTGTCATGCTGCCCCTACCCTCTGGAACTGCTTGCCACACACATTCAAGACAGCTCTAACCTTAAAACACATAAAGTTTTTTTTTTCCTGTAACACATTCCATACCCAATTTATGTATTGACCTGAGAAAATATCCATGCACTTTGAGTCCTATGGGAAAAAGGCGTTTTACAAATGTTATTGTTAGGGCCCGTTCAAACTGCCAATTTCAAGGGCACTGTGATTAGCATACTATTTAGCAGTGGCTGGATAGTGTGCTGGTTAAGGGCTCTGCCTTTGACACAGGAAACCTGGGTTGAATCTCAGCTCATCCTGTTCAGTGAGCAATCACCTAGTAGTAGTAGGAGACTTTAGGCAAGACTTTCTTACACTGCTACTGCCTATAGAGCGTGCCCTAGTGGCTCCAGCTCTTGCACTTAGAGTCTACCAGGAGAAAGGCGTGATACAAATGTTCTGTGTCTTGCCTTGTCTAACTGCAGTGCCCTTTTTACACTGATGCTTTTCTATTTTTACCTATACACAAATGTTCAGCATGCAGTATTATTTCTGCGTCTGCGATGCGTACGTACAAAAAGGGCGCCCGGACAAAAAGGGCGCGGGGTGTAAACGCTAATTAATAATTAATCATTAATAGCGTTTATAAAAATAGTGTGCTATATTTCGTTTACAAATAATGTTTTACAAAATTATAAATCATTAAATAATGTTTATGAAATCGGCAATTGTGAAAACGTTAATCTTCCCTGTTTTAAAAGTGAAACTTATAATTACGTTTATTAAAAAAACGATAATATATGTTTAATTGTTATAATTGTATATTATTGTGAATAACCTTCATTTATGGTTTGTTCTTATAATAAAATCTGAAAATATTCTTTATAACGATGATATAAATATAACTACGTTCATAATAAGTGTTGTAAAACATTAGTAAGTATTACTAAAATTTTACTAAAACTATACCTAAGCCTACTCTCACACAGAACCCTCCCTGTACCTATCCCTAACCCCTAGACCCCCCTGGTGGTGCCTAAACCTAAGACCCCCCAAGTGGTGCCTAACCCTAAGACCCCCCTGGTGGTGCCTAACCCTAACCACCCCCCTGGTGGCTTATATTGTACTGTAACTATACTTAAAACTACTCTCACACAGAACCCTCCCTGTACCTATCCCTAACCCTTAGACCCCCCTGGTGGTGCCTAAACCTAAGACCCCCCTGGTGGTGCCTAAACCTAAGACCCCCCTGGTGGTGCCTAAACCTAAGACCCCCCTGGTGGTGCCTAAACCTAAGACCCCCCTGGTGGTGCCTAACCCTAAGACCCCCCTGGTGGTGCCTAAACCTAAGACCCCCCTGGTGGTGCCTAAACCTAAGACCCCCCTGGTGGTGCCTAAACCTAAGACCCCCCCGGTGGTGCCTAAACCTAAGACCCCCCTGGTGGTGCCTAAACCTAAGACCCCCCTGGTGGTGCCTAACCCTAAGACCCCCCTGGTGGTGCCTAACCCTAACCACCCCCCTTACTGATCGCTTTATTATGTGGATAATAATGTTTTACTAATTGTGGCTGCAAAAAATATATTGCAATTTACGTTACGTACTGATCGCTTTATTTTGTGAATAATAATTTTTTACAAACAGTAAGGGATAAAACTTTAAATAATGTTTTAATTAGTTAAATAAGATAAATATGTTTAGTATTTTTTATTAACGTTATTCGGCACGGGTGCATTTTATAAACGTAAATCACCACAAGCACAGTTATAAATCATTAAAAATCTCCGGGCGCCGTTTGTAAACGTTATTTATCTCCGGCGCCCTTTTTTCCTGCTCGGCGCCCATTAAACGTTATTTATTATGAGAGTGAATGGCGGCGCCCTTTTTGTCCACTAGCTGCCTGCGCCCTTTTTTCCCGCTTCCGTCTGCGATATCTTGCACTTTGTTTTCACTTTGGAAAATCGCAATTGCGGTACAAGAGAAAACCCACCCAATGGCATCAATACTTGTGTTGGGAATTGGTGTCTGTGAGTCATCTTTTGACAGAGGCGTGATACAGGGGTGCAGGTATGGCATGTGCCATGGGCACTACTCATGGGAGGCACTGCTCTGCAGAATCCCTGGTGTTCTCCATACAGATTCTAGTTTTTATCTGGGGGACATTCTGCTACCTGGTTACATCTTTTTGGCACACAAGCTGCCTAACTGTTAATTGGGGGTATATGTATAGGCTGACCTATTGTGACACTCCATTCTTGCAGGCCATGCTTCACCTCAACTTGGGCACAACCAATTCAACTGAGATTAAATAGTTGGAGCGTGCGCCCCCTTCCCTGGGGGCAGGTTTTAGTGTTTGCCATAGGTGCTGTTTTCCCTAGATACGCCTCTGTCTTTTGAAAAGTAAAAGAACTTTATAGCACCTTTGGTGTAAGTCTATGTTAGTAGGATTCCGGCAATTTCCATGTTTGCACCCACTTCTGGATGGTGTCCACAGGATGGTGGAGCAGATAGAAATGGTGCAAGATCCACCTGTTATGGTAATTTAGGCACAGACATAATTAGCCGCTATAATAGTGCCGCAGGTGTAATTTGGGCGCATCTGATAACAAGGTGATCAGATAAGCAGCACACTATCAGATTACCATAAATGTATTGTAGACTCACTAAACACATTGGGGGTTGTAATGTATCAGTTGGCAGGTGTTTTTCAAGTACTTTTTCTCAACATCAATTGAGATCTGCTGCCATTTTGTTAGAAGTCTTCTGCATGGTCTATTAGTCCTCTAGCAGCCACCATCTCCACAGTGTTTTAAGTTCTCATGTTTATGGAGAGACAGTGCAATCAGTGGCCATCAATTTCAAACTCCAACAGCTCTCATTGTCAGGCTGTTCCCTCCTCATATTGCAGATTTACTCTTTGTGGCCAACAATTCAGCAGCAGTAGAGTCTTATCATTATGAGACTCTTCTGTAGATGCAATGCTGACCACACTCATTAGAGGGAAGAGGTGGGAGGCATAAGGTATTCCATGCTGAGAGGGAAAGGCTTTTGCCCCCAATTTGGCTACTTCATACTTGTAGTTAAGGATGAGATAGGGGAAGCAGCCTGGCCAGATAATTTAGTATATTTATGGCAAAAGGTACACCTGTAAAATGTACCCAAAACGGTGCATTGCTAATTAATGCAGATTTACTATCAAGTACATTTGGAATCATGGAAGCATGAACTAGGGCTTTAACAAATAAATGTTTACTACACAATGCAAGCAACTATGTTACCCAGTTGGCTATTGCAACTGGGTGGCAATTTTTATTTTTTTTATTAAGCACAACAGTATCCAACTGATTATTTGTTTCTCCCTTAACATTTATTTCAAGCAATCTAATTTCACAGCTTTTCCTAAATCAATTCCAGCAGGACATTTAGTGTCTTCCTGGAAACTCCACTGCTTGCTTTCAATTATAACTATAAAATATTCAAATATATGCAAATGAAAAAGTTACATTTTTATCAGATTTTTTTTTTTAAATGTTAGTAGTACCCAGCACTCAGGTCAATCAGAACTGCTTTTGTCATAGGAAATATCTGATTATCAAGGATTTAGGGAAAGCTTTGATTAGTGTTAAATACCAAAGATAAGCAAGTTCTCCCTAGCAGAGTCTACTGTTCTTTAAAGTGACTCTTGTTATCTTTGAATCTATCTATCCTTCTCCTGGAGGCACTAAAAAAAGGTACAAGCCTTTTTTAATAATGACGCTGCTGATAGCTTTTAACTATTTAGCAGCCAATTTATTTAGAGGCTTGAAAGTTCTCCAGGTTAGTTTTACTTAGCACTTTTTTATTTCTTACTTATTACATTTCCTTGCTACTAGTTAGTACTGCTGTAATGTGTATTTATGCCCACTTGTCTCTAGGGGGCAGTGTGAGACAATAACAAAGGACTTCTGCTTCCAGTTTCAAAATGTTCTGCTAGCAGAGAGACTTCAAAGCATACCAAGAATTTATAGCACAACGAGTCCTGCCAGTTGATGTCAGTGCACTTATCTCAACAAATTAATTCATTTGAAGCTGCTAATGGGTTAGAGAACAAAAGAAAAACAAAAGTTATAAATTACTATTTGTGCAAGTAAAGAGATTGTTTTTGGTTGAAAAACATCCAGTGAAATTAGCAGAAGAAAAACAGTAGTGGTTAGTAAGATAATTTAAACAAAATAAATAAGAGCAGCTCTGATCATTTTAGAGATGATGAATCCATTGTAAATAGACAATTGGATAAAGGCAGCTCTAGTCTGTAGTCATAATTAAAGCGGATCCGAGATGAAAAACTAACTATATCAAGTAACTTGTCTATATATCTTATCTAAAGTTTACACGGCATATCTAGCTGCAAATAGCTTCAAAGGTTTATGATTACTTATTCCTGTGATACAATGAGGGCAGCCATGTTCTGTTTGTCACATTGTCACAGGCTGAGGCCTGGAGATGCTATCAGCTTGCCTGGGTTTAAATTCAGTCCCCTCTCCTCCTCTCTCCTCCCCTCTGCCTCTGAAATCAATGGCTAGTAACCTCCTTCTGCACAGACTGAACTCCCATAAGCCTTTGCTACAGTGCCAAGGCACGAAAAGAGCTGTAGGCGAGGCTTGTTTAGTTTGTAGGGAATTAAAGTATTAAAGCAAAACAAAAAAAGTATTTGGCTTCAGGAATGCCCTATAAACTATATGAAAGGAACACAATTATGCAATGAGTAAAAGTTTATCTCGGATCCACTTTAATAAGTCTGACTATGAAGTGGAAGCACTGAGGCAATTATTCAGTGCTAATACTTGGATCGTGATCCCACTGTTAAATACAGGCAGGATCTCTTGTCTGTGTTGGAGAGGAGGGTCAGAGTAAAGATCTTGTCCACTGAAGATGTAATTTTTTTATAATGCCTATCTTTATCACATGCCCAAAGTTCACAAAGGTGCCTTCAATTGTAACAGACATCAGTTCGCTTTGTGCGGCCTTGGGCCTATGGGTGGATGTTGATCTTCAACCCATTGTCAAGAATTTACCTGGTTATCTTAAAGATGCAAATCAATTATTGTGTAAGATGGATGGCCAGAGATGGCAAAATAGCATCATGGCTTGGCTTGTGTTGTGACAAGTTTACACTTGTGTATGCCACATGATAAAGCTATTGAGGTGGTAAAATCTTGATAGCTGTAGTGAATACTCAGTGGAGTTGAAGGTATTTTTAATAATTTTTTTTGAGTATCGAGTATTTACCACATTTACTTACAAATATTTTTGGGTTTTTTTGGAACCTTTTATAGAGGAGGAGCCTCGATGGGTGCTCATTTTCACCATTCTTTGCTAATATATACTTTGGAGGGTGGAAATGACAATTTTTTGATGCTAAAAATTAGGGATGGGACGAATCCACAATTTCTTCGAATCCGAATCCGGATCCGAATCTAAAAAGGTTCTCGAATATCTCGAACCTTTCGAATCCCGAATCTAACGAATCCTGCACATACGAATTGTGCGATCCGTGGTATAGTTGCCCGCAGTATAGGTAGCGAGGTAAAGGTGCCTTCAGTATAGCTAGCTAGGTATGGGTGCCTTCAATATTGGTAGCTTTCAGTATAGGTAGCAAGGTATATGGGCCTTCAGTATAGGTAGCAGGGTATATAGGCCTTCAGTATAGGTAGCAGGGTATATGTGCCTTCAGTATAGGTAGCAGGGTATATGTGCCTTCAGTATAGGTAGCAGGGTATATGTGCCTTCAGTATAGGTAGCAGGGTATATGGGCCTTCAGTATAGGTAGCAGGGTATATGGGTCTTCAGTATAGGTAGCAGGGTATAGGGGCCTTCAGTATAGATAGCAGGGTATATGTGCCTTCAGTATAGGTAGCAGGGTATATAGGCCTTCAGTATAGGTAGCAAGGTATATGTGCCTTCAGTATAGGTAGCAGGGCCGGGCCGAGGCATAGGCTGGAGAGGCTCCAGCCTCAGGGCGCAGTGTAGGAGGGGGCGCACAATTCATTTAGCTGTCATTCCTAATTGTGTTTGAAGCAGAAAGAAATAAGACAAGGGGATACATAGCAGTGACTGCAAGCCAGATAACTAGATATTAAGGTGTTGGGGAGGTTGTGGGCCCTGTGGCACCTCTTAGTCTAATAGCAATCAGTGTGTGATGGCTGGGGGGGAGGGATGGAGGGGCGCACTTTGGTGTCTCAGCCTTGGGTGCTGGAGGACCTTGTCCCGCCTCTGATAGGTAGCAGGGTATATGGGCCTTCAGTATAGGTAGCAGGGTATATGGGCCTTCAGTATAGGTAGCAGGGTATATGGGCCTTCAGTATAGGTAGCAGGGTATATGGGCTTTCAGTATAGGTAGCAGGGTATATAGGCCTTCAGTATAGGTAGCAGGGTATAGGGGCCTTCAGTATAGGTAGCAGGGTATATGGGCCTTCAGTATAGGTAGCAGGGTATATAGAGGCCTTAAGTATAGGTAGGTATGTAGGTAGGTATAGGGGCCTTTAGGTAGGTAAAGGGACCTTCAGTATAGGTAGCAGGGTATAGGGCCTTCAGTATAGTTAACAGGGTATATAGAGGCCTTAAGTATAGGTAGGTATGTAGGTAGGTATAGGGGCCTTTAGGTAGGTAAAGGGACCTTCAGTATAGGTAGCAGGGTATAGGGCCTTAAGTATAGGTAGGTATGTAGGTAGGTAGGTATAGGGGCCTTTAGGTAGGTAGGTATAGGGGCCTTTAGGTAGGTAGGCACGTATAGGGGGCCTTTAAGTAGGTAGGTAGGTATAGAGGCCTGTAGGTAGGTATAGGGGCCTTTAGGTAGGTAGGTAGGTAAGTATAGGGGCCTTTAGGTAGGAAGGTAGGTATAGGGGCCTTTAGGTAGGTAGGTAGGTAGGTAGGTACGTATAGGGGGCCTTTAGGTAGGTATAGTGGCCTGTAGGTAGGTAGGTAGGTATAGTGGCCGGTAGGTAGGTAGGTATAGTGTCCTGTAGGTAGGTAGGTAGTTAAAGGGACCTTCAGTATAGGTAGCAGGGTATAAGGCCTTAAGTATAGGTAGGTAAATAGGTAGGTATAGGGGCCTTTAGGTAGGTAGGTATAGGGGCCTTTAGGTAGGTAGGCACGTATAGGGGGCCTTTAGGTAGGTAGGTATAGAGGCCTTTAGGTAGGTATAGGGGCCTTTAGGTAGGTAGGTACATATAGGGGGCCTTTAGGTAGGTATAGGGGCCTGTAGGTAGGTAGGTATAGTGGTAGGTAGGTAGTATAGGGGGCCTTTAGGTAGGTATAGGGGCCTGTAGGTAGGTAGGTATAGTGCCCGGTAGGTAGGTAGGTACGTATAGGGGGCCTTTAGGTAGGTATAGTGGCAGGTAGGTAGGTAAAGTGGTAGGTAGGTAGGTAGGTAGGTAGGTGTCGCTCACCCCCATGGCCTCCTCCGTCCCCTGTGCCTCCTCGCTCACCCCTGCATAAGTACCAACTTACATGTCCAGTGGAGCGCAGACAGAGCGGCAGACCTCGTCCTTCCTTCTCGGTTCCCTCTAGTGGCCGGACCGGCTTTTACTGATGACGTCATTGTAAAAGCCGTCACTAGAGGGAACCAGGAAGTCAGCGAGAGGTCTGCCGCTCTGTCTGCGCTCCACTGGACGGGTGAGTTGATACAAAGTATGCGGGCGGCCGGGCGGAGGAGGCGCGGGGCGGTCGGAGGAGGCGCGGGTCGGAGGAGGACGAGTGCGAGCGGCGGATGCGCGGCGATGCAGCGTCGGGATTCGGCGGATTCGTAAAGTGGAAAATGGCGTCGGGATTCGAATCCACGAATCTCGAATATTTCCCAATATTCGAGGGATTCGTGGATTCGCCGGATTCGTCGTCCCATCTCTACTAAAAATCCATATAGAGAAGAGATGTTTTTCTTTTAATAGTTACTTTGACAATATTTTGTTTATCATTTCTGATTGTCTAAATATGGAGAATTTTTAGATTTTTTAAAAATACAAATAGTATGGACTTTCCCAGATGTAACTCACAACAGGAAAATCGATTTCCTTAAAGCAGATCCCAGATAAAAAACTAACTATAACAACAAGTAACTTGTCTATATATCTTATCTAAAGATTTAATAGTTTACACAGCAAATCTAGCTTCAAACAGCTTCAACAGTTTATGACTATTTATTCCTGTGGTACAATGAAAGCAGCAATGTTCTGTTTGTCACATTACACACAGGCAAGCTGATCTGTATCTCCAGCCCTCAGTCTGTGAAAACTCCCCTCCCCTCTCCTCCTCCCCTCTGCCTCTGAAATCTCTGGCTAGTAACCACCTCCTCCTCCTCTTGCCCAGACTGAGCTCCCATAAGCCTTTGCTACATGGATCTGAAAATGCCAAGGCACTCTGGAGAAGCCGTGGGCGAGGCTTGTTTGGTTTATAAGGAATTGGAGTATTAAAACAAAACAAAAAAAGTATTTGGCTTGAGGAATGCCCTATAAACTATATAAAAGGAATACAATTATGCAATGAGTAAAAGTTTATCTCAGATCCACTTTAATGTAAAAGTAATTGGTGATCACACTAGGATGTGTGGACGCCACTATTTATTGTAAAAAGGCTGCAGGAAATCCTTTGTTGCATGCCTACTCATGCTATCGAAAGCATGTTATTAGAAATGTACCTGTCGGTCAATTTCTCTGTTTAAAGGTGTCCACTAACGGTACGGTTTTTCACTAAATATGATCTTTCCATGCAATTTGAATGATCGTAACTAATCAGAAGGCAATGATCAATTGTTCACATTTACTTGAACGAATCTTTCTTCAAATTCTATCATATAATCCAAGTTTTGGATCAATTTTATCCTATTTAGCAATAAAACCAAAGAATCGTTCCTTATCGATTGCCTTTATAAATGGCACATTTTCTATACAATTCGATCATAAAAAATTGCATTGAAAGATCACATTTGGTGAAATGTTTTTATTATTAATGGGCACCTTTAGAAGTATTTGCTCAACGGATCTGAATTTGATCTGAAATGAGGTTAAGGTTTGTTATCAGCTGGGGTATCCCAAGTGGAGCATCGATAGAGCATATGCAGTAATATTGTCAAGAATAAAAATGGAATGAGGTTGTTGTCGAATAGTCCAACAGATTCCCCAGAGAGGAGCAAGGATTACTATAAAGGTAATAACTTACTAGGAAACCAACAGTATGTTGTTTTTTGAGCAGGTTATAGTTTAGAGTTTTACAAATGTGAGAACTATTATTAATAATTATTTGCCGTTATTGCTGAGTAAATAGAGGGAGAGTGTGGCTAAGGCCCGGTTCACACTTGCGGTTCTCTGCCAAACGGACCGGATGACCTGACCGGATCCGGACCGGATCCGGATCGGAACCGTACGGTTCTGATCCGGATCCGATCCGGATCCGGTCAGGTTGCATCAGGTGTTTATCAGGATGCGATCCGGATCCGTTTGGCAAAAGTTAGTACAAACCAAATAAAATGTTGGGGTCTGGGAGGTCAGCAGAAGGGGGACCTGTGGAATCAGGCCCTCCGCTGTTTAGCACTCACCTCCACCTCCGACATGCTGCCAACATCTCCAGCTCGTTTAAAGTCACTGCTGATCCACTCCAAAATGCTTGCCCATGTGTCCCCATCCAAAATCGCCGCAACAATCCGCATAGGAAGTGGGGTAGAACATCCGGATTTTTAGCCAGTGTGTTGTGCGCTCTCCGGTTCTCATTGCTTTGTATTGGCCGGATGGTGCAGTCCGGCTCCGCCCCGGATACGGCTGCCGAAGGAGCCGGACCAAAAAATAGCGCATGTTGGGTCTTATGCCGGAGTCCGGATCCGGTCCGGATCCGGTCCGGACGAAACGGACGCATGTGAACGCACGCATAGGCTTTCATTACTATGCCGTGCGTCCGTTCCGTCCGTCCCGCATGCGGTCCGGCTCCGGCACGGCGATTCCGGACGGCGCCCGCTAATGTGAACCGGGCCTTAGACATATTGGATCTTGTAAGTATGGAGCATCACTTTGTTAGTGCTGCAATTTTGTTGACACGGGCAACATGGTCTGCTCACATGAACCCAATAGGAATTTCTTTATTAAAATATATATTAACTACAATTCTATCATTTATGTTGTGACTTGTATGGATTGCAAAATGCAATATGTTGGACGTACTACACGACACCTAAAAGAGAGAGCTAGAGAGCATATCAATGATGTTGAGAGTGGAAAAATTCGAATGTGTCAAGAGAGACACTTCTTAGATATACACAATGGTAAATTAAACGGTTTTACAATCCAAGCCAGTAATTGTAAAATCTGCCTAGAGGGGAGGAGACAGGTTTAAATTGCTGTGTAAACAAGAGATGTTTTGGATCTTTCATATGGGCACCAGGAAACTGGCATTAGAGACTATTATTCTGTTGACAAATGAAGAAGTAACGTATGGCCCAGGAGCTTCTGAACAGGTTCTACTACGCGCGTACGTTAAAAAGGGGCGCTGGGAAAAAAGGGCGCCGGGTTTTTAACGATAAGCATGGATAACGTTTAAAATTGTATTGTACTGTATTTCGTTTAAAATTAATGTTTTTAAAGTTATAAATCATTAAATAATGTGCATTAAATCGGCAATTGTAAAAACGTTAATCTTTCGTTTAAATAGTGAAACGTATAATAACGTTTAAAAAAAAAATTACTAAGTAACCCTCCCTGTACCTACCCCTAACCCCTAGACCCCCCTGTTAGTGCCTAAACCTAAGACCCCCCTGTTGGTGCCTAAACCTAAGACCCCCCTGTTAGTGCCTAAACCTAAGACCCCCCTGTTGGTGCCTAAACCTAAGACCCCCCTGTTGGTGCCTAAACCTAAAACCCCCTGTTGGAGCCTAAACCTAAGACCCCCCTGTTGGTGCCTAAACCTAAGACCCCCCTGTTGGTTTTTTCGTTTAAAAATAATGTTAAAAAAAAAAAAAAAAAAGTACTGTTTTTCGTTTAAAAATAATGTTTGGGAAAAAATATTGTACTGTTTTTCGTTTAAAAATAATATTTAAAAATGTATAAATCATTAAATAATGTGTAATCATGAGAAACAGTAATAAAACATTAAGTCTCCGGGCGCCGCTTTTAAAACGTTAGTTTTCTCCGGCGCCCTTTTTTCCTATCGGGCGCCCATTAAACGATATTTATTATAGGAGTGAAAGGCGGCGCCCGATTTGTCCACTAGCCTCAGGCGCCCGAATTTACTGTTTCCCTACTACGCCACCATTAAATCAGTCCTCTTTTCTTTAACTACCCTAGCGTTCTATTAAATGCGCCAGGGTGGCTGCTGCGCAGTATTTTTTTTTTTAAATCATGTAGCTAGCCTAGCGCTAGCTACATGATGCCCCCCTCCCTGCGGCATCCCCCCCACCCCTCCGATCGCCGCCGGCACGTATGCCCATAAGGAAATCCCGTTCTGAACGGGATTTCCTTTAGGGCTTTCCCCGTCACCATGGCAAGGAACGTATTGACGTCATCAACATCATCGACATCGTGACGTCACAGGGAGTCCCGATCCACCCCTCAGCGCTGCCTGGCACTGATTGGCCAGGCTGCGCACGAGGTCTCGGGGGGGGGGGCTGTAACGCGGCGGGTAGCGAAGCATTGGCAGCGAGCAGTAGCGGCGATCATCACCAACACGCAGCTAGCATAGTGCTAGCTGCGTGTTTTTTAAAAAAATTAAGAAAACCGGCCCAGCAGGGCCTGAGTGGTGCCCTCCGGCGGTTATGGACGAGCTGAGCTCGTCCATACCGCCAAGGAGGTTAATTCTGGTCTGGTATGCTGGCTTACGCAAACTGCATAGGGTCATCAGGTCAGCGGATAGGATCATTGGGTAACCCCTCCCCCACTGAATCTCCTCTACAACTCCAGACTATGCTCCTGAGTGCTGAGGATTGCCAACGATCTCTCACACTCAGGCCACCGCTGCAGTCTGACTATAGGTTTCAGGCAATCTCTACCAGGACCTCAAGGCCTAAGAATAGTTTTTGCCTCTCAGCTGTCAACCTCCTGAACTCTCTTCATGTCCCCCTACCTTCTCCCCATTGCCCTATCTCTTCCCCCATAGAGTTCTGTGCACGGGTCACCATTTCCAACATTTGTATACTGAGTTACTGCATCTTCAATGTATTTGTTGTATATGTCACAATGCTGTATATTGTATTTACTATGCTGTATATTGTGTGTCACCTTCTATCTTTTACCTAAGCTGTGTATGTGTCAAATCCAATTTCGGGCACAAAATAAAAATTATTCTGATTTGTCATATTTTTATAATTAAATTGCCTGTGGTTCTCATCCACTGCACTACAGAAATGGTATTAGTAGTTATGTTTGCATCATAAAGAATCATGATTACAAATGTTAGTCACATTTTATTCAGGATGTAAGCCATTTAATTACTTTATATGGTTTTAAATTGTATACAACTTTTAGAATGCCCTTTTTGGGTGCCGCTATGGTCCATCTGTTTTATTGGTGGCCCTCCCCTATTTAAATTAGCTGTAAGATGTTACCCTATACGGTGACCATACGTCCAGGATTGCCCGGGACGCGTCCCGCCTTCAGGGAGCGCTGTCCCAGGCTGCATGAAGTCCTGGGAAACGCCCCGCTTTTAGCTGCGGGACGTCCCGGCCTCGGGACGCTGGCCACCGCACGATCACATAAACTGGCTGCAGCGTCTAATAGACACCGCGCCAGTTCATAGCCTGCAGCCCCGCTCCAGCCTGCATAGTTTCCGGCAGGCGAGCAGGACTACGGGAAGATGGCTGCCGAAGCCCTGTACTGGAGACTATTTGTGTCTCCAGTACAGGGCTTCGGGCGCCATCTTGCCGTAGCCCTGCTCTGCCTATCAGCATGGGAGACTGCAGGAGGATCGTCCGAGGAGCTGCATGCCAGAGGCCGCCCGGGAGCGAGAGAAGACTTCTGCCAGGTGAGTAAATGCTTTTTTTTCCATGTTAAATGCTGCCCAAATTGTGTTTATTTTGTGCTGTCATGTTGCTCACAATGCGTTTATTTTGTGCTGTCATGTTGCTCACAATGCGTTTATTTTGTACTGACATGTTGCTCACAATGTGTTTATTTTGTGCTGTGAAGTTGCTCACAATGCATTTATTTTGTGCTGTCATGTTGCTCACAATGCGTTTATTTTGTGCTGTCATGTTGCCCGCATTGCGTTTATTTTGTACTGACATGCTGCCCGTATTGCGTTTATTTTGTGCTGTCATGTTTGCTCACAATGCATTTATTTTATACTGGCATGTTACTCACAATGCGTTTATTTTGTGCTGTCATGTTGCTCACAATGCATTTATTTTGTACTGACATGTTGCCCACATTGCGTTTATTTTGTACTGACATGTTGCTCACAATGCGTTTATTTTGTACTGACATGTTGCCCGCATTGCGTTTATTTTGTACTGACATGTTGCCCACATTGCGTTTATTTTGTGCTGTTAAGTTGCTCACAATGCGTTTATTTTGTACTGGCATGTTGCTCACAATGCATTTAATTTGTGCTGTCATGTTGCTCACAATGCATTTATTTTGTATTGACATGTTGCCCGCATTGCGTTTATTTTGTACTGACATGTTGCCCGCATTGCGTTTATTTTGTACTGACATGTTGCCCGCATTGCGTTTATTTTGTACTGACATGTTGCCCGCATTGCGTTTATTTTGTGCTGTCTTGTTTGCTCACAATGCGTTTATTTTGTACTGACATGTTGCCCGCATTGCGTTTATTTTGTACTGACATGTTGCCTGCATTGCATTTATTTTGTGCTGATATGTTGCCCATTGCGTTTATTTTCTGCTGACATGTTGCCCACATTGCGTTTATTTTCTGGTGTCTGGGGTAACTGTTGCTGCATTTATTAGTTAATGGTCATAGTTGGCTATGTTTGCTGCTTTGGGGTTACAGTATACTATTAGCATCACACAGTTTCTGCACACCCATGATGCAAAGTCTCATTTGACCACATCATGGCGTAAACACTGCTTTCTTATGCCTTGCTGTTACATTATTACGTTAGCTCCGCCCATACAATGTTATGGCCACGCCCATTTTTGCTGCAGCTGCCTTGGCTGAGCTTAGTCTAATGTGTATACAAACGTTAAATTTCAATTCTATAATTATTCAACCACATGATTCTCAGACGAGCTGAATGTTGCCTACAATAAAATTAAAAACAATGGTGCACAAGCCAGCCTGGGGCCCCGGCTCAGTTAGGAGGGGGGCAGATGAGAGGGAATATCCTGCACGCTGGTGCCCCCTGCTGGCCATATAGCCATTGTCTATATGCAACTAAAACCCTCTCCAACGACTGGCTGAATTTTCTCAGCCTCTGCTTAATTGATTACTGCAGACTAGGTGTAACGTGTGTGTGCATTTCTTATTGGCTTACAAGCAGCCTGCAGGCTTTATATAAGCAGCAGAGAACTGTTTGGGAAGTGAGTATTTCCCTTTGTGTGTTTGGTGAGCTGAATGTTGCCTTCTGAACACTCTGTAGACCCTGTCCTCTATCATGCAGCAATTACTGCTATTAAGATCATCAGAAGACAAAGGAATCCTCGACATCACTGCACAAATATAACACATGGATGCATTTGGTGTAATTCTATTACAGCCACCATAATGTTGGTGATATACATTCAAAAGAAAAAGAGGTGTGGCTCATACCAGGAATCACCTGACCTATATACTGGCTGCCGTAATGTCTATTGACAAATTGAATGGGGCACAGCAAATGCATATTGCATCTGCTTGCCAGAATGTGCAGGGTCCTAAACTAACTCACTGCTATGGAAGGATTGCAAGTACCTCATTGCAAAATAACAAGCAAAGTCTGAGAATCAGTGTAGCCAGGAGATTGTAAAACTCACAGTACCTTATCCTGTAGTAACCAAACCTCCAGAGAAGTGTGCTCAAAATGCACCATAGATGTAAAAACTTGATGTAATCCCGACATCCAGTGGGCCACTTGCAGCTAGATTAGCAGCAAGGCTCCACTCTGCGAGCTATAGGCAAAACACCAACTCCCTGGACTCCCCGGTCAGGTGACCTCTCCAACTTCCTGCTTCCGCTCATTGTGAGTTCCACTGTGGTTTCCTCCTCTCTCTTAAAGAGACTCTGTAACATCAGAAACATCCCCTGGGGGTACTCACCTCGGGTGGGGGAAGCCTCCAGATCCTAATGAGGCTTCCCACGCCGTTCTCTGTCCCACGGGGGTCTCGCTGCAGCCCTCCGAACAGCCGGCAACAGACCCGACTGTAAATTCAATATTTACCTTTGCTGGCTCCAGCGGGGGCGCTGTGGCTGCTCTCGGCTCCGAAGTAGATGGGAATACCCAATCTCAGTCGGGTCCACTCTACTGCGCAGACGCCGGAAACTTGCACCTGCGCAGTAGAGCAGACCCGACAGCGATCGGGAATTTCCGCCTACTTCGGAGCCGACAGCCATCAGAGCGCCTGCGCAGGAGCCGGGAAGGTAAATAATGACGTCATTTTGCACGGAGGGCTGCAGCGAGACCCCTGAGGGACGGAGGACGGCATGGGAAGCCTCATTAGGAGCCGGAGGCTTCCACCACCCGAGGTGAGTACCCCCCAGGGGACGTTTTGACGTTACAGATCCTCTTTAAGCCAGTGAAAGCCCGGATGTTGCTTCCTGGTAGAAAACCTCTTGTTTATTTGCACATAACAAAAGTAGCCTTCACTTCCCGACTCAAGTTTCGACGTAATGCCTTCCTCAGGTCTAATGCCTGACGAACTCACAAAGGGCGAAGCAGGAAGTTGGAGAGGTCACCTGATCGGGGAGTCCAGGCAGTTGGTGTTTTGCCTACAGCTCGCAGAGTGGAGCCTTGCTGCTAATCTAGCTGTAAGTGGCCCACTGGATGTCGGGATTACATCTAGTTTTTACATTTATGGTGCAGTTTGAGCACGCTTCTCTGGAGGTTTGGTTACTACAGAATAAGGTACTGTGAGTTTTACAATCTCCTGGCTACACTGATTCTCAGAGTTTGCTTGTTATTTTGTGCTGAGGTAATTGCAATCCTTTCTTTTTCTTCACTTGGGCTTGGAGCCAACCCTACCTCCAGCAGCAGACATTATCCATGTCTCCGCTACTGTTTGTATTTTTATCTAACTCACTGCTATGCCCTGCAGGCAGGAGTTAGCCCAAGCAAAATAGCTTTGCATCTCAACAGGGGCTCAGTGACTATACCATCGGGGAAAGGGAGGGCTGTCTGTAGTTATCTATGCATCTCAATAGGGGTGCAGCGACTGCAGCCCCAGGGGGGGCTGTCTGCAGTTCTCTGCTACCCCCAGGAATACAGACAGCCCCACCCCTTGGGGGTGCAGACCCTGCGCTCCTGAGCAGTGAAAGTCCTTGGGGTGTCAGCACTGCCCCCCATTCCTTGTGAGCATGTGAGGCCTACACGCAGCACCCTTGTTGAGAATGCAAAGAATTTTACATGGGACAACTCCTGCAGGGAATAGAAGTGAGTTAGATTAAACCCTGCGCATTTTGGCAAGTTTATGCAATATGCATTTGTTGTGGCATTTTAAATAGTCAATAGACAATTAGCAGCCAGTACACAAGTCAGGTGATACCTGGTCTGAGCACACACCTTTTCTTTGGCATGCAGGCTATAAGGTTGGTACCATGCGACCATCAGAGTTTGATAACTGTAGCAGTACCTGTGATGGGAATCTAAGCTCACACAGTGCATCCGGTGGTTCACCCTGTAAATCTGTGTGCTAATTCCACCTATACAGGTTGTGCAATGTATTTCCACAAGAAGTAAAACTAGTGTAAAGTTTTCAGTTTTGTCCTCCACTCTCAGAAAACATTACGCCAGAAGCCTGCTGGGTGCATGACTAAACTTCAGGTTCCCTGTGCCAAACGGCTGTCAAGATAATTAGGACACTTTTCAGGCAAAGGTTTAGAAGTGGGCTAAATTGCTTCATAGCATCAGCTCTGTGCTCATTACATTCGTATTGCTCAACGACTACATTATTCATAATCTCAGCTTTCTGTTGTATTAACAATAACTAACTTTTTTTTTACCTTAAAAGTAAACAACAGGCCTTAAATAGATCTATTAAAACTACAATTTATTTCAATTTAAGAAAAAAAAAATGTTACCTTTCATGTAACCATGCAAATTCAAATTACTTTAGTGAAATTCATTTTAGGACTCACATGACGCACAATGTATCAGGTGAAGGGCATAGCAATAGCCATAGCAGGGGTCCTGGAGAAGAGGGGGCCCAATAGTACTTGATGTGTTCACTATTCATTTCTTTGTTTCTCCACCCTCTGACTTTGTCTCAGCGCTCTTGGACTATCCACAGTGTGCATTGCATGAGAATGTAAATTGACCAAGCAATTCATATTCATAGAGTAGGGGCAGGTAGCATTGCTCAAGAGTGTCTAGATATGATGGTCCCATGAAAATTTTGCTATGGGGCCCCATAATGTTCAGTTACGCCACTGTATCAGGTTCAGGTCATGTGATTAGCAATCAAATTTTGATTTACAGTGGCTAAAAGGAATTATGTGACACTTGACAGTAAATAATAAAAGCTTAAGACGCTCACTTCAGATTTATATATCGAGTGTGCTAATTTGTGTAATAACAGAAGTAGATTACGTTTTTTTATTCCTCTCTTTTTAGCAGTAAAATCTGCCATCTTCTGCTTTCCTTTAAGAATGATATATTTTATAAGGCTGAACTGTAACACAGGCCGTCAATAATTTTCAACCAATCTCATATCAAATATGTTTCTGTATGTGTCACCTGTAGCACAATAGCCAGACACCAACCTAAGCCTATACCTAGAGATTATTATACATTTATGTAGAACTGACACAATTTTGCAATACTTTTTGGAGTACATTGAACAATTCATGTCAACTAAGTGTTTGCTGTTAGGTTAAGACAGGCTTTCTCAACCAGGGTTCCCTGAGGACTCTGCAGGGGTTCCTTGGCATTTTCCCCATCGACCGTGAAGGAAGTATATAGAGCACATGTTAATAGGGGGTACTGTAAAAAGATGCACTAAATTGGGGGTCAGAATAATAACGAGAACAGTATAATGAGTGGCAGTGTAATAGAGTTAGTGAAATTGAGTACATATTAACTCGGTGCCGCTCAGTACGGCGCGGGGAGAGCCGAATGACGGCTCTCACCACTGCCGCAAAACTCTGAGGTGGCATTAAATACTATTCCTCCTCCGAGTTTTCGCAGCTCAGAGGGAGATGTAATTCGGGGTCTGGCAGCCGCCGGATCCCCGAATTACTACTACGCGCCCCGCGCAGCATAACATTGCTGCTATGGGGTGTCCAGCTTCGGCGCTCGGCTCTCAGAGCCACGTGCCGAAATTAACTGATCTGGTGAAATTAACAGCCTCACCTACTTTTAAAGACCATGCCTCTGGAAAAATAAATGCAGGGGTTCCTTGGGATTAAAAAATTGTTTGCAGGGGTTACTTGAGATCCAAAAGTTATTTGCAGGTTTCCTCCAGGATAAAAATGCTGAGAAAGGCTGGGTTAAGATATCAGTGGGTTTAGGGGTTAAGGGCAAAGAGTGAATGCCCGACGACCAACGCTGGTGGCAATACATTACGCGATCCGGCCGGCGCGAGTCTCCGCTGTCACCGCTGCTTCTTCTCCGCGCTGGGCTCCGAGTCCGGCAGGCTTCACTTCTTCCTGTCCCGGCAGGAAGTTTAAATAGTAGAGCGCCCTCTACAGTTTAAACTTCCCTGGACAGGTAGTACAGTGAAGCTGGAGCCCAGAGCAGAGAAGAAGACAGTGGAGACCGGGGGACTTGCGGATCAGGTAATATATGCAGGGGCCCGGGGGGCGGCCGCAGCGGCAGCTTCACAATCTGTTTGCAGTAAAGGCAGCCATACGATCCCTCTCTGATCAGATTCGATCAGAGAAGGAACTATCTGTTGGTCGATCTGATGGCAAATCGACCAGTGTATGGCCACCTTTAGTGTTTGGCCAGATAAAATCCAAAATTAAAGTAAAAAAGACAACTTTTTCGCATAGTGGCCATATCAGTCAACCACCACTTTGCAAATTGACTGGCCAGATGTATATATAGTTGAAAAAATGAATTTGCTCAAATTCAAGTTCACTGTGCATCATATGATTTAGCCTATGGCAAAATTCCACAAATTGTTCATGTTCAACAGCAATACAGTCCTTGTCATTTTTTGGCTTTATTAGTAGATTTAACCTGTTCTACCAGAGTCCTATGCCTTCCATACATTCCTCCAGGTGGTATGTACACATATCCCTCACTCATTACATTATATATAATTTCAGTCACACGGCCCCCTGTAATTAGTTTTCTTAATTCCCAGCTAAATCCAAAATTGAACAAGAGACATTTAAAAAGAAAGCCTGGAGCAAAACAAAACTTGACATATAATGAATTGTATGTGTAGTACAGATAATGAAAAGAACATGAGTGGCAACGAAAAGAGGCTAATGTTTTTATTTTCAGTTATATAGCTTTTTTTTTTATATAACATTCCATCATAGAGTCACAGTTGTACACTCTGTCTACTAACCTATAAAACAAAGCAGAGATAATGACCCTTTGAAATTTCCTGCAGTAAAACCTTATCTCAAGCTGTCTCTCACTGTTTCTTGGCTGTTTAAAGTGGATCAGAGATAAACTTTTACTCATTGCATAATGGTGCCCCTTACATATACTTTATAGGGCATTCCTCAAGCCAAATACTTTTGTTGTTTGTTTGTTTTAAAGTGAACCGAGCATCATTTTTAACTCCCAGGGCAGCTCTATAGCAAATAAAAAAATACATTCTAACAATGTGTTTTATTATTAAAAAAATCTTTCATTTTACTTCATCTTTTTACATTTAGGGGTTAAAATATGCACCTCTTCCATCCGGTGAAAGGACCGCGGTCTGAGCAGCAACAGATGATGGAGGGCAGATAAGAAATCACCTCATTAGACTTAATTGACCACAAACAAACCCTGAGTCTTCCCTTCCATACTTCAAACAGAAAACATTAGTCACACTTGAAGAATTTCACACCTAGCCTGGATAATGGCAGTGGAAAAGCAGCAGGAGGTTGAACTCCTGAAACATGGCAGCCCTTTCAGCCATTTGAAACCAGAAGCTGCTTAGATCCCTTTAATACCCTAATTCTCTATAAACTAAACAAGTCTCGCCCACAGCTTCTCCAGTGCCTAGGAATTCTGAGTCCCATGTAGCAAGTACTCATGGGAGCTCAGTCTGGGGAGGAGAAGGCTTTTCCCTAAGGAGGAGGAGGAGACGTTACCAGTCAGAGATTTCAGAGGCAAGGGGGTGGAGAGGGGAGGAGAGAGGTAGAGAGGGGAGTGGGGTTTTTACAGTCTGAGGGGTGGAGATACAGAGCAGTTTGGCTGTGTAATGATGACAAGCAGAATATGGCTGCTCTCATTGTATCACAGAAATAAATATCATATACTGTTAAAGCTGTTTGCAGGCAGCTAGATTTACTGTGTAAACTATCTAAACTTTAGATAAGATATATAGATAAGTTACTTGTTATGGTAAGTTTTTATCTCGGATCCGCTTTAAAGAACACCTGAAGTCAAAATAAGCATACACAAGTCATACTTACCTCCCATGTAATCTACTCCTCAATCTCTTTCTCCTTTCCCGCGTCCGGTTTATCCACTGTGATCAACGGAATTCTCTGTCCTCCATTTTTAAAATAGCCATTACCCCATAACAGCTTTCTGGTCAGCACACTGTTAAAGGGAACCAGAGAGGATCAATAAAAGATTGTATACATACCTGGGGCTTCCTCCAGCCCCATACGCACGGATCGCTCCCACGCCGCCATCCTCCGCTTCCTGGATCAGCCGGTACCGGGTCCCGTCATTACCGACAGTCGGCCGGCGGACGCGGCCAATTCTCTGCATCACAGGGGGCTCCCTCCATACAGTTACGCGTGTGGCTGCCTACTGCGCAGCTGCATGCGTAAGGGTATGGAAGGAGCCCCTGTGATGCGGACAATTGGCCGTGTCCGCCAGAAGTGACGGGCCCAGTACCGGCTGATCCAGGAAGCGGAGGATGGCGGCGTGGGAGCGATTCAGGCTTATGGGGCTGGAAGAAGCCCCAGGTATGTATAAAATCTTTTTTCTATTTTAACAAATCATTCCTCTCTGGTTCCCTTTAAACTGTAACATTGCCCACTTAAACCACAGGGAAACATGGACATTACTTGGCACGGCAGTTGTCCACTCAGCTATAACTGACAGCAACTGATATTTTACTGACAGCAACTGATATATTTCAGTTCTGACAAAATGTTGTCAGAACTGGAAGGGATAATTGTCGGACAAAAATGGTGAGCTTCTGAGAGGAACTGATGACAAGGTAACTATGTAATGTTCATTTGAAGTTACCTCATGTGTTTATTTTAAATAATTTTACTCAGTACAGGTTCCCTTTTAGTACTTTAGAAAACAGGACTATATTCGACTCAGTGGGTCAATTAGGTCTGATAAACTCTTTTGCGTTGATAACAACTAAAGTTTTTTTAACTCTTCCTGTACTGGAAAACATTAAACTTTTTTTCTTTGCTCCTAATGTTCCATTTCTTAGCAGTACTACACATACAGTTCATTATATCATAAGTTTATTTTGCTTCAGGTTTGCTTAACAGCAGCAAAATGAATTGAACAAGGGCCTGTGTGCTCTGTCCTGTACACCTGTGTTTTTATCCATACTACTCTTGTTTATCCCTCTGATGTGTGTGTCGTATATTTATTTGTACAGGGCTATGGGACGTGTTATTATTATTTAAATCAATAATAATACAATTTTAATGTCCTGCAATGACAGTCCACCTGGGAGAAAACTTATTCAGACTCTCGCATTCTTGGATTCCAGACTTAGCATTTGCAAATTGTCCCCAGCGTAGCCTCACCATAGCATTGATAATGCTTACTTTGTAGTCACGTTCCTTCTGCTACAGCAGCACTGTTCCCAATCCTGTTTGTTCTTGTTACAAAAGCACAAGTCAAGCATTCCTACATCATTAGCAACCTTCATAAAAATGTATATTTCTGTCTCAAAAAAAAAAGTGACGATGACAATTAAAACTTGCACTGAAAAATTAGGCGCATTTTACGTCGACCTTGAAACAACTGCTGAACGGTGCAGTCATTCCACAATAGAGAATGAATGGTAAATATAAGCAACTAGTATTTTTCTATATATCAATAATTGCAGGCCAGCTTTCACAACAGAAGGTATTCAAATGGGAGTTATAAAGCAGGATCAACTTGCCAGCCTCTGGTGTCCAATAGCCATCTGGTAGCCTTCCATCAAATAGACATGTATCTCAATCTTGTGCATAAAACTGCTGCCCATGTAATGGATATTGACAATTCTTTTCTGTCATTGTTTTACCACCACTCAGTGCTGATTCCCGTCTTTGTAGAGAGTCATTCTTATGTTAGCTTCGAAACATGTCTCTGAACAGTTGTATTTATCAGTAGTTTTAAATAGCCTATACACAAATCTGAAAATATTGCTGCTAATGTATGAGGTGTCTTTTTTATTGTTATTTTAAAGGGTAACTTAAAGTGAACCTCCTGACTAAAAATCTGCTCAGCAGCTCTGAAAAGGCTTGCTGTTTCTTTAACAGTTTCACAACATCATAACTTTGTTTTTTTTACCCAAGACTCATTTTTAGCTGCACAGAAGCTAAGCTCCTCCCCATCAA
This sequence comes from Hyperolius riggenbachi, assembly GCF_040937935.1. NCBI lineage: Eukaryota > Metazoa > Chordata > Amphibia > Anura > Hyperoliidae > Hyperolius > Hyperolius riggenbachi. The sequence continues at coordinate 108,587,439 of NC_090646.1, read as the reverse complement.
AGAAATCTGCCCGGGCATTTTTCCCTGATGCTGTGCAAAGCATGATGGGATTTCTGATGTTGTTGTTCTCGTTGCCTAGCGCATGCAGCTGGGAGGGGTGATCAGGACACAGGACAGTTGGAACCTGTCCTCCCTGTCACCCCCTTTCAAATAAAAAGATGGCTGCTTCCATGAAATTACAAACATTTGCCTGTTCTTTTAAAACAGGGTAATAGATTATATTAAGCCGACCCGCATATAAGCCGACCCCCAACTTTTACCTGAAAAACCAGAAAAAAATGATTGACCCCCATATAAGCCGGGGGGTAGGAAATGCTGGATTGGTGCAGGCCGCGTGATTCCCCCCAGTGTCCCAGTGTGTCCCAGTATAACTAGTAAAGTGCCCAGTATAGCTAGTATAGTGCCCAGTATGGGTAGGTAGTGCCCCAGTATAGCTAGTATAGTGCCCCATATGGGTAGGTAGTGCCCCAGTATAGCTAGTAAAGTGCACAGTATAGCTAGTATAGTGCCAAGTATAGGTAGGTAGTGTCCAGTATAGTTAGTATAGTGCCCAGTATAGCTAGTATAGTGCCCAGTATGGGTAGGCAGTGCCCAGTATAGCTAGTATAGTGCCCAGTATGGGTAGGTAGTGCCCCAGTATAGCTAGTAAAGTGCACAGTATAGCTACTATCGTGCCCATTACAACTAGTATAGTGCTCAGTATAGTGCCCAGTATGGGTAGGTAGTGCCCCAGTATAGCTAGTACAGTGCCCAGTATGGGTAGGTAGTGCCCCATTATAGCTAGTATAGTGCCTAGTATGGGTAGGTAGTGCCCCAGTATAGCTAGTAAAGTGCACAGTATAGCTAGTATAGTGCCCAGTATAGGTAGGTAGTGTCCAGTATAGCTAGTATAGTGCCCAGTATAGCTAGTATAGTGCCCAGTATGGGTAGGTAGTGCCCCAGTATAGCTAGTAAAGTGCCCCAGTATAGCTAGTATAGTGCCCAGTATAGCTAGTAAAGTGCCCCAGTATAGCTAGTATAGTGCCCCTGTATAGCTCCTCCCCCGCTCCCCCCCCCCCCGCGCTCCCCCAACCCCTCGCGGCCGCCGCTGCTACTATTACCTGCTCAGACAGCCAGCGGCCGCTTCTTCTAACCCGGGTTCCCCTCTCCAATATCCATGCGACATGCGTAATACCGGCGCTGCTTCTATGACGAGGCAGGGGGCAGGAAAGAGCGGTTCCCCTGGTAACGGCGATACATCGTGTGAAACACGAAGCGGCCGTTGGCTGTCTGAGCAGGTAATAGTAGCAGCGGCCGCGGGGGGGGGGGGGGGGGAGCTACAGACCACCACGGACCACCACAAACAGGACTCGCATACAAGCCGACCCCCCAACTTTTGGCCCCCTTTTTTGGGGGTCAAAAATTCGGCTTGTATGCAAGTATATACAGTATCTATTTTAGTTAACATAATTAATGTAACGTAATGGCAGTATGTTTGCTTAGGCTGAAGTTCCTCTTTAAGTATACCAAGTTTGGCCAGTTTAACTTACCTATGGCTTCTTCTAGCCCGAAGTAGTCTTATAGTCCCTAGCTGTTTTTCTGCTTCGATCCCTTCATCAGCTGTGCTCTTCCAAATGCTGGCCGACTGAGCCGGTCACTGGCTGCTGCCCATACGTGGCCTCAAGCCAATCTAGCCCTTGTACCCGGGAGTGTTCAGCACATGCGCAAAGCCACGCATGCAACTTTCGGAGGGGCACAGCTGCTAAAGGGACCGGAGTGAAAATGACAGTGTGGGGCTAGAACAGGCATGGGCAAACATGGCCCTCCAGCTGTTACGGAACTACAAGTCCCACAATGTATTGCAGGAGTCTGACAGCCACAGTCATGACTCATAAAGGCAAATGCATTGTGGGACTTGTAGTTCCGTAACAGGGCCAAGTTTGCCCATGCCTGGGCTAGAAGGACTACAGAGGGCTAAAGAAGCCTCTGGTAAGTAAAACTATGCAAATAATGAGAGGGATATATTATAAATTGTGCTTATTCTCTGCTTCCTATGTCTAATACACACAATAGAATTCTACCAACCAATATGATCTGTAATAGACATTGTTCCTTGCAGCAGTTTGTGAATGGTGGATATACAGATACACTGCTCTGTGGGGAGGGAAAGGAGGCAAGAGCATCACCAGCATGGCACTTACATTTAAAGGGATCCTGAGCAGTAGATGAACATGAAATTGGTACTTACCTGGAGCTTCCTCCAGCCCACCATAGACTGCATGCGAGGTCCCCCTGGCTCCTCTGCCAGTCCTGCTGGCGGCTTCATTACCCAGGCCAACTGTTCGCCCAACACTTCTACTGCTCTGTTTACTGCTCAGGGTCCCTGTAAGTTCTTGCATGAACCAAGCAACATCAAGTGACGTGAAACGTTGCGGCACTCTAGCAGATCACAGAAGAGGCCAGCAACATCAGACATGCTTTAACCTCCTTGCCGGTTATCCTGAGCTCAGCTCGGGGTAACCTGCGTAGGAGGATTTCTCCGGCCCCGCTTTGCCGATTTTCAAAAAAAAAATTTTACTGCACGCAGCTAGCAGTTTGCTAGCTGCGTGCAGTTTCCGTTTGCCACCGCTCGCCGCCGATTTGCCGCTACCCACCTTGCGCAGCCTGGCCAATCAGTGCCAGGCAGCGCTGAGGGGTGGATCGGGATTCCCTCTGACGTCCGGACGTCCATGACGTCGGTGACGTCATCCCGCCCGGTCGCCATGGGAAGCCCAGCAGGAAATCCCGTTCTAATTGGGATTTCCTGCTTACTCTGATCGCCGAAGGCGATCAGAGTTGATAGGGAGATGCCGCTTCTCAGCGGCTATCATGTAGCGATCCCTGGGCTCGCTACATGATTTAATTTTTTTTTTTTTTTAAAAGTGCTCCGCTGCCCCCTTGCCGCCAGAATTGTAACGGCAAGGGGGTTAAAATTTTCATCTGAAACAATCAGAAATGACAGTTTCAGCCAAGGAAAATCTGAAGAGCGTACTCTGCTTAACACCTTAAAGGGTACCTAAAGTGGAATGTGACACCATGTGACATAATGAGATAAATGTGCCCATGTACAGAACCAACCCTACTTAGAATTAACAAATGCTATTTATTTGTTTATTTTATTGTTGTAAGGATTCTATGCAGTCTGACTGCAGTCAAACCTTTAGCATAATTCTCACTGATAACTCATTAGGGTTGTGAAACTCTGTGTGGCTGAGAAAAACAAAAACAAAAGATGTAGAGGAGAGTACCCGTACAAAGTACTACAAACTCAAAAACTAAGAGATGATCACAGGTGACTACTTTGACTAAGGGAAATATAAAGCATTTCAAGTGGAAGAAGAAAAATAAAAAGCATTTTTATATTGGCCTAGAGGCTGTCTTCATACTCCCCGCCGCTCCCGACACAGTGCCTATTAGTCTCAATGAGACTGGCTACACTACCAGCAGTGCGACATGATGTGATACAACTGCTCATATGACGATGCTGTGGGGGGATCCATCTGAAAATGGCGCCTGTGAATAATGGCGCACGGTGTTGCCACTAATCTGTTTGTCGCTTATTGCTATTTAACGTTAAAGCCTTATCGTTATTTAGCGTTAACACACAGAACCCTCTCTGTACCTATCCCTAATGCCTAGACCCCCCTCCCCCTGGTGGTGCCTAACCCTAACTACTTCCCTGGTGGTGCCTAACCCTAAGACCCCCTGGTGGTGCCTAACCACCCCCCTGGTGGTGCCTAACCCTAACCACCCCCCTGGTGGTGCCTAACCCTAACCACCCCCCTGGTGGTGCCTAACCCTAGGACCCCCCTGGTGGTGCCTAACCCTAACCACCCCCCTGGTGGTACCTAATCCTAACCACCCCCCTGGTGGTGCCTAACCCTAACCACCCCTCTGGTGGTGCCTAACCCTAAGACCCCCTGGTGGTGCCTAACCCTAACCATCCCCCTGGTGGTGCCTAACCCTAAGACCCCCTGGTGGTGCCTAACCCTAACCATCCCCCTGGTGGTGCCTAACCCTAAGACCTTTCTGGTGGTGCCTAACCCTAAATCTCCCCTGGTGATGCCTAACCCTAACCTTGACAGTGTTACATTTAGCGTATAATTATTATAAATAACAGAACCCTCTCTGTACCTATCCCTAACACTAACCACTTCCCTGGTGATGCCTTACCCTAAGACCCCCCTGGTGGTGCCAAACCCCCGCCCTGGTGTGCCTAACCCTAACCACCCCCCTGGTGGTGCCTAACCCTAACCACCCCCCTGGTGGTGACTAACCCTAAGACCCCCTTGGTGGTGCCTAACCCTAAGACCCCCTGGTGGTGCCTAACCCTAACCACCCCCCTGGTGGTGCCCAACCCTAACCACCCCGCTGGTGTTGCCTAACCCTAACCACCCCCCTGGTGGTGCCTAACCCTAAGACCCCCTGGTGGTGGCTAACCCTACCCACCCCCCTGGTGGTGCCTAACCCTAAGACCTCCCTGGTGGTGCCTAACCCTAAATCTCCCCTGGTGGTGCCTAACCTTAACCTTGACAGTGTTACATTAAATCCATTCACCGTTTTGCAGTTAAACAACTTCTGCAGTTTGGCTTATGTAGGGCACTATTGATAAATAACGTTACTGTGCGCAATAACGTCTGCTGTTTGGCATATGAACGGCGCTATTGATAAATAACGTTACTGTGTGCCATTTTTCTTCTTTTTTCCCTGTGCGCCATTATTATGCAGTACTAACGATAATTAGCGATAAGCGTATCTTTTTAATGCGGCGTCATTTTTATGCATAGGCGCTGTACGCCATTATTCACTGATCCGGGTGAGGGGATGCATACTCTGCACTGCAGTATGTTGCCAAACGGTACAAGCGGTACCATAAGGTAAGCATCTGCATTGGAAACTATGCCACCGTAAAAATCTACTTAAGGTGACCACTAATGATCCAATCTTTTTCATCCAATCTTACCAAATCTTTGTAGTAGAAGAGTAGACTGAATGAATATATTGAATAGATACTAGAGGCAGTTCCTTATATTACATAGAAATGGTAAGATTGGATGAAAAAGATTGGATCATTAGTGGCCACCTTAAGATTGTGGTATATGCAGTGCGGCGTATAAGGGTCGATTGGGGGAAAATAGTGATGTACTACTTGTCAAGCAGGGAACACGTCACTGTTTTGGGGTGGAGCTATGCATATTACCTTGTCAGCGCACTTTGCCACAGGGTAAAGTGCACGGGAAAATGGTGCGGTATGATCGTCCTGATTGTCCTGCCCTAGGCACTCCAATCGCAGGCCGATCACGTCACACTATATGCAAAACAAAACCTGTGTGTAAAAAAAGTAATTCATAAGTGTTTAACTCTAAATTAAAAACAATAATTTATAAGTCAAAAGATTAAAATGTCACATTGACACCTCATAGCTTTCACTTGCCCTAATCCTATCATTAAAGAGAACCCGAGGTGTGTTTAAAGAATGTTCTCTGCATACAGAGGCTGGATCTGCCTATACAGCCCAGCCTCTGTTGCTATCCCAAACCCCACTAAGGTCCCCCTGCACTCTGCAATCCCTCATAAATCACAGCCATGCTGTGAGGCTGTGTTTACATCTGTAGTGTCAGTCTCAGCTGCTCCCCCGCCTCCTGCATAGCTCTGGTCCCTTCCCCCGACCCTTCCCTCCAATCAGCAGGGAGGGAAGGGATGCAGGCGGGGGACTGGAGTTCTGCAGGAGGCGGGGAGAGCAGCAGACTGACACTATAGAGTCAAACACAGCCAGCTCTGACAAGCTGGTTGTCAGCAGCGTGGCTGTGATTTATGAGGGATTGCAGAGTGCAGGAGGACCTTAGGGGGGTTTGGGATAGCAACAGAGGCTGGGCTGTATAGGCAGATCAAGCCTCTGTATGCAGATAATATTCTTCAAACCCACCTCGGGTTCTCTTTAAGGCCAAAGGAGTCATTCTATTCCGAATGCAGAGCGATGTCATTCTCATTAGATTTATGTTAATGTTTCTATTATTCCACCTTTCATATACTGTATATTTATGTATTTTTATACTGGACATGGAGAGGCACCAAGCGTAATTTCACAAACGTTGCATTTAATGTACCCAACTGCGCCCAGTAATGCTGAGATTTAATAGACCTGAATAGATGGATCTAATGTCAGATGATTGTCTATTTCACATATACCGAAGTCCTAAATTATTTGGGCAGACAGGTGTTAATTTCAGCTCTCTTTTCACTGTCGTTATGACAGGTGAACAGACTTCTGCCATATACATTGTTGATTTACCACGTACTGCTTCTCTTCCAGACAGGCCATGTGTACTGAACTGGCTTCTCTCCACAGAGCTGAACATTGCTTCACAACAGTCTCATTAATATGTGCTGTTCTGCAACATCTAATTCCATAACAATCAATAAATATCTTGCAAATTGTTCAAAAATGACAAAGATGTTACAAAAAAACGAGCTACATTACAGCTTTAATTAGTATAAAACTCAGCATATTTTTTCTTTGTTAAAAAATATTATTTACACCTTTAAAACCTATTACAATAAAAACATTGGTAGCAGTACAGCATTCAAATGGTTAAACACAGCATTTTCTTTTACAGTGGGCAGCTTTTGGCCACATCCCGCATCCAAAGATGTAATATCTTATCTTTTGTTTACTAATTGCATCTCACAAAGGAATGATAACATTAGCAACATGCTGGAACTGAGCTGCCACACATAGTAAAAGCAGAGGCTGCTGAGAAATAATCACTAGATATATTTTGATATATAAATACAAGACAAAGCAGCACATAAACGAGGGACAATGCAGCCACAGAAACGGGGGACAATACAGCCACAGAAACGGGGGGAAATGCAGCCACAGAAACGGGGGACAATGCAGCCACAGAAACGGGGGACAATGCAGCACACAAACGGGGGACAAAGCAGCACACAAACGGGGGACAATACAGCCACAGAAACGGGGGACAATGCAGCCACAGAAATGGGAGACAAAACAGCCACAGAAATGGGGGACAATGCAGCCACAGAAACGGAGGATAAAGCAGCCACAGAAACGGGGGACAATGCAGCTGCAAAAACGGGGGACAAAGCAGCCACAGAAAGTGGGGACAAAGCAGCACACAAACGAGGGACAATGCAGCAACAGAAAGGGGGGGGGGGGACAATGCAGCCACAGCAACGGGGGATAAAGCAGCACACAAAGAGACAAAGCAGCCACAGAGGGGGAACAAAGCAGCCACAGAAAGTGGGGACAAAGCAGCACACAAACGGACAAAGCAGCCACAGAGAGGGGGGACAAAGCAGCACACAAAGGGACAAAGCAGACACAGAAAGGGGGGACAAAACAGCACACAAAGGGACAAAGCAGACACAGAAAGGTGGGACAAAGCAGCACACAAACGGACAAAGCAGACACAGAAAGGTGGGACAAAGCAGCACACAAACGGACAAAGCAGCCATAGAAAGGGGGGACAAAGCAGTCCAATAAACAAGGGAGACATAGCAGCCAAACAAACTGGGGGGACAAAGCAGCTACACAAATGGGGGCTACACTTACTTGTTAATAAGGGCACATGGGAGCTAACAAGTGGGATAAAGGGGCCAAACCTGTTAAGGGGGACACAGCGTGCCACACTAAATAAAGCCTATACATACTATGGAGAAGACATGGGTCTAATTTTAATATAGGGAAATGTATGTATACATTGGCTTACAAAAGTATTTGGCCCCCTTGACTTTTTCCACATTTTGTCACATTACTGCCACAAACATGAATCAATTTTATTGGAATTCCACATGAAAGACCAACACAAAGTGGTGTACACCTAAGAAGTGGAACGAAAATCATACATGATTCCAAACATTTTTTTACAAATAAATAATTGCAAAGTGGGATGTGCATAATTATTCAGCCCCCTGAGTCAATACTTTGTAGAATCACCTTTTGCTGCAATTACAGCTGCCAGTCTTTTAGGGTATGTCTCTACCAGCTTTGCACATCTAGAGACTGAAATCCTTGCCCATTCTTCTTTGCGAAACAGTTCCAGCTCAGTCAGATTAGATGGACAGCGTTTGTGACCGGCAGTTTTCAGATCTTGCCACCGATTCTCGATTGGATTTAGATCTGGACTTTGACTGGGCCATTCTAACACATGGATATGTTTTGTTTTAAACCATTCCATTGTTGCCCTGGCTTTATGTTTAGGGTCGTTGTCCTGCTGGAAGGTGAACCTCTGCCCCAATATCAAGTCTTTTGCAGACTCCAAGAGGTTTTCTTCCAAGATTGCCCTGTATTTGGCTCCACCCATCTTCCCATCAACTCTGACCAGCTTCCCTGTCCCTACTGAAGAGAAGCACCCCCAGAGCATGATGCTGCCACATCCATAGTTGACAGTGGGGACGGTGTGTTCAGAGTGATGTGCAGTGTTAGTTTTCCGCCACACATAGCGTTTTGTATTTTGACCAAAAAGTTAAATTTTGGTCTCATCTGACCAGAGCACCTTCTTCCACATGTTTGCCTTGTCCCCCACATGGCTTGTGGCAAACTGCAAACGGGACTTCTTATGCTTTTCTGTTAACAATGGCTTTCTTCTTGCCACTCTTCCATAAAGGCCAACTTTGTGCAGTGCACGACTAATAGTTGTCCTATGGACAGATTCCCCCTGTATATCTCTGCAGCTCGTCCAGAGTCACCATGGGCCTCTTGACTGCATTTCTGATCAGCACTCTTCTTGTTCGGCCTGTGAGTTTAAGTGAACGGCCTTGTCTTGGTACGTTTACAGTTGTGCCGTACTCCTTCCATTTCTGTATGATCACTTGAACAGTGCTCCCTGGTGGGTTCAAGGCTTTGGAAATCTTTTTGTAGCCTAAGCATGCTTTAAATTTCTCAATAACTTTATCCCTGACCTGTCTGGTGTGTTCTTTGGACTTCATGGTGTTGTTGCTCCCAATATTCTCTTAGACAACCTCTGAGGCCGTCACAGAGCAGCTGTATTTGTGCTGACAGTAGATTACACACAGGTGCACTCTATGTAGTCTGACTGCACTCAGACCAAAGGGGGCTGAATAATTACGCACGCCCCACTTTGCAGTTATTTATTTGTAAAAAATGTTTGGAATCATGTATGATTTTTGTTCCACGTCTCGCGTGTAGACAACTTTGTATTGGTCTTTCACGTGGAATGCCAATAAAATTGATTCATGTTTGTGGCAGTAATGTGACAAAATGTGGAAAACTTCAAGGGGGGCAAATACTTTTGCAAGCCACTGTATATATTTATGCGCGTCAGGGGTTTCCTAAGATTTGAACTTTTTTCCGAAGCGTTCCTCGGGTCAAAAAAGGTTGTGAAAGGCTGCCTTAGTGAATTCAAAATTAGATTTTACTCATGATGAGGTAAATTATTAAACGTTCGATAAAGTGTTTGATAAAGCTTAGTTAATTGAGGCCATTGTATTGAATTGAATGTTCTGACAGAGAATACCCCACTTTAAAATGTGATTTCTCTTCTAAACATACAGAAACCCATATGAAGGCGTGAGGGGAGTAGAGATGGGTCTCCTAGTCAAGCAGTGGAGTTTAAACTCCACACCTTGGGGGAATAAATTATTACTGTGTCCTGCACATGAGTGCACACTCAGCAACATGTTTAAAGGACAACGATCAAGAAAAATAGTAAAGAAACAAAAACAAAACAAACACATATAAATGTACATTTCTCCAAGAGTAAAATGCAGAGGAAGTTACTTTTTTCTATGTTGCTGTAACTTACAGTAAGTAGTGACATTTTGACAGATCCAACCGGTCTTGGACTAATCCAGTGATCTGCAAGCTTGGCTCTCCAGCTGTTAAGAAACTACAAGTCCCATAATGCATTTTCCTTTAGGAATCATGACTGTGGCTGTCAGACTCCCACAATGCATTGTGGAACTTGTAGTTCCTGGAGAGCCAAGTTTGCAGATCACTGAACTAGTCCATCTCCTCATGGTGGCTTCTAAGTTATTTCTTTGATTGACTGACATCTTTTAATAGATTCTTTCCATGGAGAGTTTTTCTAAAGAATAAAAGTATTACCGAGATTCTGCCATGAGGAGATAGACTACGGTAGTTCAAAATCTGTCAGATCTGTTAGCTTGTTTTTACTGCTTACTGTAATTGACAGCAACATAGATGTAAACCACTTACAGTACTTTATTTTCCTGCCCCAATCTAAGCCAGGAAATCCTAGCACTGCTTTCTCAGTCTTGGCACCTGTGCCTTCACGAGGCTGATACTAGCTAAAGTAGGAGTTGATCCACCTTCACACCTTGGAGTGCGCGAGATACCATTCTTTTTATCTTAAGTTTTGCTCTCTTTAGGTACCCTTGGCACTATTTTGTATGAGCAGCACTAAACTCGTTGATGGCTAGTAGCTCCCATGCATTCACAAAGCTAGGTTATTAGATATCATTATAAATAGCTGACTTCCGTCTGTTGATTGTGTGCATTGCGCCACAATATCCTCATACTCCACAGATGGCACTAAGTGCCAGCACTGCCCAATTCCCCACAATATTTATTAGGGGAAATCCCCCCGAGACGCCGCTACTACAGCAATATTGTATTTCTCAGCAATACAGAGACAAGCGGGTTTCTTAAAGAAAATAACCCACCATTAAAGAACAATTAATTCATTCTCACTAGGCATAACAAGCAAGTCAAGCAAGCCATTTAAATTGTAGCCTAATGATGAATGATGGCTTCCCAGATTTTCATGGACTGATGTCTGGCAACAAAGGTAAATTGGCTGCAAGTAAGTTTTCATTTTAACACTTTTACCAACAAGTTGTGAGATGCAACGTTCCTTTAGTTATATTTTATTTTCAACCTTTTATTGTTTTATCCCTTTGGATGGTACACTTGCAAGGGCAGGGCTCTCTGGCTCTCTCACCCTTTTGTGTCTTGTGATTTTGTTACACATTTATTCATATTAATTCATATTCAACATTTATTCATATTAATTCTGTCTCTGTTATTACCAATTCTGTACTTTGTACCGATTTTGTATTTTATATATTGGTGTACACCATTGTCTCTATTATTATGCACTCCCTATTTGATTCTTACTTTGTACAGTACCACGGAATATGTTGGCACTTATAAATCAATAATAATAATAATAATATTGAATCAGGAATATAAGAAAAAAATGGGTGGGTTTAAGCCTTCTGGCCGTAGAAGCTACGTCCAGAAGGCCATGTACGCTCCCGTGCCCTCCCGCGGCCGATCGCGCATGTGCACCCACGCTCCCGGCCACGGATCGTTAGCCCAGGAATTAATTAATCGGGCAGAAAATGCGACTGCTTCTCTCGGAAGCCTCACTTTTTCTGCCTCTTATGTTCCCCTACCGTACATGTTACACTTAGAGTGGCGTCATGTAAACAAACTCAAGTTTGCCATCTTGTGGCCAAAAAGTAACACTATATCTACATGTAAAAAAAAATAAAAAATAAACACATATTTACATAAAAAAAATGACTATTTACATCCCACCCTCCCAAAAATACCCAAATAAAATGTTTAATAAAAAAAAAAAAAACATTACAATTAAAAAAAAAATTCAATATTTACCTAAGGGTCAAAACTTTTTAAATATCAATGTAAAGATGAAATACAGGATCTTCTCAAAAAATTAGCATATTGTGAAAAAGTTCATTATTTTCTGTAATTTACTGATAAACATTAGACTTTCATATATTTTAGATTCAAATACACACAACTGAAGTAGTTCAAGCCTTTTATTGTTTTAACCTGCTGGGCGGTCTGGACGAGCTCAGCTCGTCCAGTACCGCCGGAGCCTGCCGCTCAGGCCCTGCTGGGCCGATTTGGCTGAAATAAAAAGCAGCACACGCAGCCAGCACTTTGCCAGCCGCGTGTGCTGCCTGATCGCCGCCGCTCTGTGGCGATCCGCCGCGAGCAGCGGCGAAAGAGGGTCCCCCCAGCCGCCTGAGCCCAGCGTAGCCGGAACAAAAAGTTCCGGCCAGTGCTAAGGGCTGGATCGGAGGCGGCTGACGTCAGGACGTCGGCTGACGTCGATGACGTCACTCCGCTCGTCGCTATGGCGACGATGTAAGCAAAACAAGGAAGGCCGCTCATTGCGGCCTTCCTTGTTTATTCTGGGCGCCGGAGGCGATCGGAAGAACGCCTCCGGAGCGCCCTCTAGTGGGCTTTCATGCAGCCAACTTTCAGTTGGCTGCATGAAATAGTTTTTTTTTTATTAAAAAAAACCCCTCCCGCAGCCTGCCTGGCGATCTTAATAGAACGCCAGGCAGGTTAATATTGATGATTTTGGCATACAGCTCATGAAAACCCCAAATTTCCTATCTCAAAAAATTAGCATATTTCATCCGACCAATAAAAGAAAAGTGTTTTTAAAACAAAAAAAGTCAACCTTCAAATAATTATGTTCAGTTATGCACTCAATACTTGGTCGGGAATCCTTTTGCAGAAATGACTGCTTCAATGCTGCGTGGCATGGAGACAATTAGCCTGTGGCACTGCTCAGGTGTTATGGAGGCCCAGGATGCTTCGATAGCAGCCTTAAACTCATACAGAGTGTTGGGTCTTGCGTCTCTCAACTTTCTCTTTACAATATCCCACAGATTCTATATGGGGTTCAGGTCAGGAGAGTTGGCAGGCCAATTAAGCACAGTAATACCATGGCCAGTAAACCATTTACCAGTGGTTTTGGCACTGTGAGCAGGTGCCAGGTCATGCTGAAAAATGAAATTTTCATCTCCACAAAGCTTTTCAGCAGTTGGAAGCATGAACCCACTTTTGAACCAGAAACAGCGGCAGAAGCGCCTGACCTGGGCTACAGAGAAGCAGCACTGGACTGTTGCTCAGTGGTCCAAAGTACTTTTTTCGGATGAAAGCAACTTTTACATGTCATTCGGAAATCAAGGTGCCAGAGTCTGGAGGAAGACTGGGGAGAGGGAAATGCCAAAATGCCTGAAGTCCAGTGTCAAGTACCCACAGTCAGTGATGGTCTGGGGTGCCATGTCAGCTGCTGGTGTTGGTCCACTGTGTTTTATCAAGGGCAGGGTCAATGCAGGAGCACTTCATGCTTCCATCTGCTGAAATGTTTTATGGAGATGAAGGTTTCATTTTCCAGCACGACCTGGCACCTGCTCACAGTGCAGAAACCACTGGTAAATGGTTTACTGACCATGGTATTACTGTGCTCAATTAGCCTGCCAACTCTCCTGACCTGAACCCCATAGAGAATCTGTGGGATATTGTGAAGAGAAAGATGAGAGACGCAAGACCCAACACTCTGGATGAGCTTAAGGCCACTATCGAAGCATCCTGGGCCTCCATAACACCTGAGCAGTGCCACAGGCTGATTGCCTCCATGCCACGCCGCATTGAAGCACTCAATTCTGCAAAAGGATTCCTGACCAAGTATTGAGTGCATAACTGAGCATAATTATTTGAAGGTTGACTTTTTTTGTTTTAAAAACACTTTTCTTTTATTGGTCGGATGAAATATGCTAATTTTTTGAGATAGGAATTTGGGGTTTTCATGCGCTGTATGCCAAAATCATCAATATTAAAACAATAAAAGGCTTGAACTACTTCAGTTGTGTGTATTTGAATCTAAAATATATGAAAGTCTAATGTTTATCAGTACATTACAGAAAATAATGAACTTTATCACAATATGCAAATTTTTTGAGAAGATCCTGTATTTCTATTTTTGTTAAGCTTGTAAATAGTGATGGATGCAAAACGAAAAAAAATGCACTTTTATTTCCAAATTAAATATTGTCGCCATACATTGTGATAGGGACATAATTTAAATCCTACTAATATAATAAATGGGAAAGTTTGGATGTTTGGATGTTTGGATGTTTGGATGTTTGGATGTTTGTTACTTGATCACGCAAAAACGGCTGAACGGATTTGAATGAAATTTGGCACACACATAGTACATTACCTGGAATAAAGTATAGGATACTTTTTATTCCCATAACCAAAAGGAGACAAATACAAATTTCACTGGAAAATGCAAACTGCAGCCATTCCTACACTGTTACACTGAAGGTGTGTTTAGCTTCTAAGGGTAACAATGGTTAATTTGCATATATTCAGCAGTGATGCACTGGGAGACATCTCAAGCTCACTCCAACCTGAATTATCGCAAATTCTTTCTGCTTTAAGAAAGCAAACTTTTGTTTTTCTTAACATCTTAGTAAGGTGGCTTTTAGGACCATTGTAGTCCCTTACACACTCCAATGAGTTCTGGGTCACCATGAGCTTGCTGGTTAGTCTGTACCTCTCGGTGTTACAAGCCCTACTGCATAGAGCCAAATGAATCTATGCCATGCACTGATGAGGATCAAACAAGCCAAAACAGTCTGTATGCATGTTGTATTATTATGGCTCTGTACAAATTAACAAGCTGACACATCATTGCATTCCAGCAGTTCTGGAGGTGTGTTTAACTTCTAATCGTAACAATGGTTAATTTTCATATATTCAGCAGTGATGCACTGGGAGACATCTCAAGCTCACTCCAACCTGAATTATTGCAAATTCTTTGTGTTTTAAGAAAGCAAACTTTTGTTTTTCTTACTGTTAATGGTAGGGTTCTCAAACTTTGCACAGTTGGTCGTTGGGTGACTAGGGTTATTATTCAGGAAAGTGGTTGGAGCCTATAAAAGCCAATCAAAATTCACCTAATGATTTTCAAGGGGAATATTTACATTTCTGCCATTCTTGCACTGCTAATGGCACAAGCCTCAAACCTGGTATAGTTCATCATTGGGTGACTGGGGTTCAATTTCAGAAAGGGGGTGGAGCCACAAATAGCCAATCAGATTTGTTTCATTCCAATGCAAATTATTGTTGCCAAACACCGCAAAGCTCACAAACTTGGTAATTGAGTAATTGATTAATTGTGTGTTAGAGTTAGGAAAGTGGGCACAGCCAACACCAGCCAAATACATAAGCGGGCAACGCAGGGTCATAAGTGGGCAGAGACAAATACAAATTTTACTGGGAAAATGTAAACAGCAGCCATTCTCACACTGTTAATGGTAGGGTTCTCAAACTTTGCACAGTTGGTTACTGGGTGACTGGGGTTAATATTCAGAAAAGTGGGTGGAGCCTACAAAAAACAATCAAAAATTAACTATTGATTTTTCAGGGGAATATTTCATTGCTGCCATTCTTGCTCTGTTAATGTCACAAGCCTCAAACCTGGTACAGTTGATCATTGCGTGACTGAGGTTTAAATTTATCTAAAGGGGTGTAGCCCGGAACAGCCAATCTGATTTGTTTCATTTTAATGCAGGTTATTGATGCCAAAGACCGCAAAGCTCACAAACTTGGTCATTGAGTAATTGAGTAATTGTGTGTTAGGGTTAGGAAAAGTGGGCGCAGCCAACACCAGCCAAATACTGTACATAATCGGGCAATGCTGGGTCATCAGCAGGCGGAGACAAATACAAATTTCACTGAGAAAATGTAAACTGCAGCAATTCTTACACTATTAATGGTAGGGCTCTCAAACTTTGCACAGTTGGTCACTGGGTGACTGAGATTAATATTCAGAAAAGTGGGTGGAGCCTACAAAAGCCAATCAAAATCCACCTATTAATCTTTAAGTGGAATATTTAATTGATGCCATTCTTGCACTGTTAATCACCTGTACCTGGTACAGTTGGCCATTGGGTGATTGGGGTTCAAATTCAGAAAAGGGGTGGGGCCACAGCCAATCAGATTTATTTTATTTCAATGCAAATTATTGATGCCAAAGACCGCAAAGCTCACAAACTTGGTCATTAAGTAATTTTGTGTTAGGGTTAGAAAAAGTGGGTGGAGCCAGCACCAGCCAAATACATACCTGGGCAATGCCGAGTCTTCAGTGGGCGGAGACAAACACAAATTTCACTGGGAAAATGTAAACTACAGCCATTCTTACACTATTAATTGTAGGGTTCTAAAACTTTGCACAGTTGGTCACTGGGGGACTGGGATTAATATTCAGAAAAGGGGGTGGAGCCTACAAAAAACAATCAAAAATTAACTATTGATTTTTCAGGGGAATATTTCATTGCTGCCATTCTTGCACTGTTAATGGCACAAGCCTCAAACCTGGTACAGTTGATCATTGCGTGACTGGGGTTTAAATTTATATAAAGGGGTGGAGCCCCAAACAGCCAATCTGATTTGTTTCATTTTAATGCAGGTTATTGATGCCAAAGACCGCAAAGCTCACAAACTTGGTCATTGAGTAATTGAGTAATTGTGTGTTAGGGTTAGGGAAAGTGGGCGCAGCCAACACCAGCCAAATACATAATCGGGCAATGCTGGGTCATCAGTAGGCGGAGACAAATACAAATTTCACTGAGAAAATGTAAACTGCAGCAATTCTTACACTTTTAATGGTAGGGCTCTCAAACTTTGCACAGTTGGTCACTGGGTGACTGAGATTAATATTCAGAAAAGTGGGTGGAGCCTACAAAAGCCAATCAAAATCCACCTATTAATCTTTACGTGGAATATTTAATTGATGCCATTCTTGCACTGTTAATCACCTGTACCTGGTACAGTTGGCCATTGGGTGATTGGGGTTCAAATTCAGAAAAGGGGTGGGGCTACAGCCAATCAGATTTATTTTATTGCAATGCAAATTATTGATGCCAAAGACCGCAAAGCTCACAAACTTGGTCATTAAGTAATTTTGTGTTAGGGTTAGAAAAAGTGGGTGGAGCCAGCACCAGCCAAATACATACCTGGGCAATGCCGAGTCTTCAGTGGGCGGAGACAAACACAAATTTCACTGGGAAAATGTAAACTGCAGCTATTCTTACACGATTAATTGTAGGGTTCTAAAACTTTGCACAGTTGGTCACTGGGTGACTGGGATTAATATTCAGAAAAGTGGGTGGAGCCTACAAAAACCAATCACAATTCACCTATTGATTTTCAAGGCAAATATTTAATTGCTGCTATTTTTGCACTGTTAATAGCACAAGCCTCAAACCTGGTACAGTTGATCATTGGGTGACTGGGGTTAAATATTTTGAAAAGGGGTGGGGCCACAAACAGTGAATCAGATTGTTTCATTTCAATGAAAATTATTCATGCCAAAGACCACAAATCTCACAAACTTGGTCATTGGCTATAAAGTGGCCACAGCCAATAGCAGCCAAATACATACCCAGGAAACATTAGGACATCAGTGGGTGGAGAAAAATACAAATTTAACTGCCAGAATGTAAACTGCAGCCATTCTTACACTGTCTGTCAATGGCAGGGTTCTTAAACTTTGCACAGTTGGTCACTGGGTGACTGGGATTAATATTTAGAAAAGTGGGTGGAACCTACAAAAGCTAATCAAAATCCACCTATTGATTTTCAAAGGAGTGGAGCCACAGCCAATTAGATTTATTGATGCCAAAGACCGCAAAGCTCACAAACTAGGTCATCATTGAGTAATTGTGCATTAGGATAAGAAAAAGTGGACAGAGCTAACACTAGCCAATTACATACCCGGGCAACGCCGGGCGACCAGCTAGTGGTGTAATACCCGGGACTTCTCCCAGCCACCTGCAGCCATCCTGTTCAGTGCCGGTCCTCAAAGATCCTTCAGTCCCCTGCCGCGGCTCCGTTTCTTCACTGTCGACTCATAAGTCGACTGCCACTACGAGAAAATCTGTACCGTGCCTGCGCAGAATGCGTATGACGATGGGAGCGCGACCAAGGACACGTGCAGCAAGGGTAGGAGGACAGGTGCGAGGACACGTGCGGCTAGGGTAGGAGGACAGGTGCGAGGACACGTGCGGCCAGGGTAGGAGGACACGAGCGAGGACGCGTGCCACCAGGGTAGGAGGACACGAGTGAGGACACATGCGGCCAGAGCTCCGCTCAGGTGCAGTGGATGAGGACTGAACAAAGAAAAACTGAGCCATGGCGGGGGATCGAAGGGTCGTTGTGTACCGGCGCAGGACAGGACAGCTGCAGGGGGCTGGGAGAAGACCCAGGTAAGGAAAACTCTTTTTTTAAAACTTATTTCAGGTTTTTTTATAGTGTACCAGAGACAAGTAAACTTAAAAGTTGTACACATACCTGGGTGCTGTGCAGGTGCAGTACTATTCTCTGCTGGAGAGAGAGTGAGGGAGCACACTGCATCAAAGTGGCTGCAAATGCCGTCCTTACGGAACCCGGAACCGAAGAGGAAGAAGACTGAGGATGGCAAGGTGGGAGCGATCTGTGCGGATGGGGCTGGAGGAAGCCGCAGGTATGTATAAATCTTTTAAGTTTACTCATCTCTGGTTTCCTTAAAGTCATTTAAGGAGAAATAAATTGTGAGTTAATAAGTTTGGTGAGATAATGATGCATGTTCAATCAACTTTTCTTTTTCTGAGTTTTTTCTCAGATGTGTTCACACTGTATCAATAAAATACATTTTAAGCCCACAGGAACAGGAAGGAATAAAAATGTTTGAAATTCCTGACTTAACACATGATTTATCCCTCCTTGCAGGCCCGAATTTACATCACAGGAGACTATAGGAAGATGTTCTGGCACACTACTTTTCGCCCCCTCCACGACCCTACAAACCTTCGCTGAACCGCACTGCAAATGTGCTGGCTGGCCCCACTGTCACTTCTCTCTTACTTCCCCTGCCTGGAGTAGGAAGCCACATTGTCCCTTAATACTTATTGTACTTCTGGCTTCCTAATACTAAGTGGCTGGAGCCGGATCAAGGCTAAATGGGGCCCTAAGCAAAGTAACTGATTTGGGCCCCCCATCATGTCGTAATAGAATCAGAAGATGCAGCTGCACAGCAACATGCCGCA
This sequence comes from Hyperolius riggenbachi, assembly GCF_040937935.1. NCBI lineage: Eukaryota > Metazoa > Chordata > Amphibia > Anura > Hyperoliidae > Hyperolius > Hyperolius riggenbachi. The sequence continues at coordinate 108,568,551 of NC_090646.1, read as the reverse complement.
CACACCGGGGCAGCCGAGCTACTGGTTGCTATGGGCAACAGCCTGCTTTCCTCTGTGGGTGCACAATGCAGGGAATAGCAGTGGCAAAATGCAGAGTGAGAGATGAATGGCTGGGACATTTGCACTCAGGGGCTGGGGCACCCCTGTGAAGAGGGCGCCAGATATCACAGCAGCAGCACTTTCCCCCTGCATCTCCAGCCTGGCAATAGCAGAAAGCTCTGGACACCGCCAAAACGGAAGCCGTTCCCCAGACAGAATTACATAACCACCCCCACCACCGAACAACCGATTTCCTCCCAAACTAGACAGCCACCATGCAGCCTCCATCCCAGTGAATACAATAGTCCAGCAGAGAAGGCAGCCGCAGCGGGGGAGAATGACAGCACCAGATGACTCACATTCACCTATTGAGATCCAAGCAATAGAGGTCCCATCATCCGGAGCCCATCTGTCTCCTCTAGAGTGCTGCCGCTCTGTTACTACTACTATTACTACTTCCTGTCTGATCTGAGAGTCAGGAAGTTCAGAGCGAGCGGCTGCACTGTAGAAGAGACAGATGGGTTTCAGATGACGGGATCTCTATCGCTTGGATCATGGATAGGTGAGTGAGCGTTTGCCATCTGCTGCTGTCATTCTTGCTGCAGCTGTGGTTCTCTGTGGGAAGGGAGGGCGAAGTGGGCAGCGGCAGAGCGCACAGTAGCAGGAGGGGGACCTAGGAGGAGAGCCTGGCTCTGAAGACAATCAGCAGCGCACGGCATCATTTGACAAGACAAACAACATTTATATCACGCTTTTTTCCTGGCAGACTCAAAGCGCCACAGCTGCAGCCACTAGGACGTGCCCTATAGGCAGTAACAGTGTTAGAGAGACTTGCCTAAGGTCTCCTACTGAATAGGTGCTGGCTTACTGAACAGGCAGAGCTGAGATTCCAACCCTGGTCCTCCTGTGTCAGAGGCAGAGCCCTTAAAGGGCCTCCGGGCAGTGCCTGTGGGTATGCCTTTAAGCATACCCACAACTAATTAATTACATCCTCACACCTACCAGCATGAGGTTTGTAATTATATCCCCCTGGGTTCTTTATATTTCATTGCATTGTGCTGAATCGAGCTGCCGACTTTGGAGAAAAGTCGTCCTGTGGCCGCGACTTCGATCGCGAAAATAGCGAAAACTAAAAGGCATAGGGTGGCCGTTTATATATCATTGGAAAGAGGAGAAAGAGAGCTTTAAAATTATATGAATCTTTCCATAGTTACTGCACTGCTCAGAGTCCCTTAACCATTATACTATCCAGCCACCTCTGACAGGATGGCGAGGGCTGGTTTATGTGCTAATGGGGCCCCTTTGACTCTGAATGGGGCCCCAAGCGACTGCTTTTGTTGCCTGGTCGGTAATCCGGCCCTGGCTGGAGGTTCCCCAGGTATTAGGTAGCTAGTGGTGCCCCCAAATTAAGGGAGATCTTGTCAATGGAATGCCGAGAGCAGGGGGAGTAACCTCTCATTTATGCTCCACTTGGGACTCTGCGTAGGGAAGGAGGGAGGCATTCGAGGAGGGGAGTGAGCCACCTCTCCTTCATCAGGTGCCTGTTGGCACGTGCCTACAGTGCCTTATGGTAAATCTGACACTGCCTCCTTGCCGGACCTTATTCACAATGTATGGCTAGGAACACATTTAGCAGAAACGCTAGCATTGCGGAAAACACAGCATTTTTGGCTGCAATGGTAGTCAATGGGCTGCATAAAAAAAAACGCATATAAAAACGCATTTGCGTTTTGTATGCATTTTATTACGTGCATTTTTAAAAACACTGGTTTTGTTGCATATTTTCAAAAAATGCATAAAAACCGCTCATAATGAAAGTTAATGGTAACGCAATGCAATGTGTTTTTCATGCGTTCTTATATGCTTTTTTTTATGTTTTATGATGTATTTCTGCTTTCTGTTGTCTTTCTAGTGATTTGCATAAAATGCAACATAAAAACGCATTCAAAATGCATATGCGTTTGTATATGCGAACCGCAAACTTGTTAAAATGTACGCAAAATGCAAATTAATGCATATGCGAGAAAAATGCAAACGCACAAAAAACACACTAAAAACGCAACAATACTCATGACAGAAGACGCAACCTTTCACGCACTGACAAGTGTGCACCCAGCCTTACTGCTGCCGAATAACTGATCAGTAAAATGTATCAGTTTTTCAGTGTTCAGTGTAAACCAGCCCTAACAGGGTGCAATATAGGCATTAGGCACAATAAAAGGTTAGGTTTTTGTGTTCTCCTCAGCAAACCTGAATGCTTTAAGGTGGCAGATGTTTGCAGCTCTTATGTGTGTCATATCAGATCATGCTGATGACTGCTAAAAGGCAAGTGAAACAATAGTCATGTGCAATTACAGTCTTGAGCAGATCCCTTATTGAAAAACTTTCAGTAAAAAAGGAGTACTTCTGTTCATTGCACAGATTTTGTACTGCACATGCAACTGCATGACTGCCATTGCACTAATCTTTTAGCCATTCTCACTATGATTTGATATGATCTAACACGGTACAACACTCTACTACTTCTTGATATGATCCAACTCACTCCTTCCTCCAACACAATTAACCTAACTCAGTTTAAAGGGACTCTTAAGAGGCGTGAGACGCCGGTCACTGCACATGCGCAGTGCGCCTCCTCTATTGCACTTCCATGGCCAGGAGCATTCTGCGCATGCACAGTAGCAAATTTTTTCATAGTGCGCAAGTGCAAAGGCTCCCGACCATGGGCACACGTTGGAGAAGGTATTCCAGAGGGTGACACCTGGGGAGCTGAGCAGCGTAGGATTACTGTGAGGGCCACGAAGACTTCAGGGCGCTGCAAGGAGGCCCAGGTAAGTAACTGCCCACATTTGTATTCAGTTAAAGTTTCCTTTAACACGTCTCCAAAGCCACAGTTCCAGCAATAAGTTCCACGTAGGTCTCCATCGACTTGAGGTGTCCCAGTGTTGCTTGCGAATTTTCGCCAAAGCCATTTTCGCATCGAAAATCCCATTTTCGATTTCGCCGAATTTTCGCGAAAATAAGTACTATTTTCGCTTCAAAGGGCGAAATTTCGCATTAATATTTTCGCATTAATTTTCGCCTAAAGTCCGTTTTTTTTTTCGCGTTGAATATCTAAGCCCCCTTAAAAGCTAGAATCACCAAATTTTCAGGGTATATTAAAGAGATATGTGGGTACAAGAGGAAAAAGAAATTTTTCAAAAAGACCTTATAGTTTTTGAGAAAATCGATTTTAAAGTTTCAAAGAAAAAAGTATACATTTAAATGCAGTAAATGACAGTTACTTAAAGGGATACTGTTGGAGGGGGTCGGGGTAAAATGAGTTGAAGTTACCCGGGGGTTCTAATGGTCCCCCACAGACATCCTGTGCCCACGCAGCCACTCCCCAATGCTCCGGCCCCGCCTCTGGTTCACTTCTGGAATTTCAGACTTTAAAGTCTGAAAACCACTGCGCCTGCCTTGCCGTGTCCTCACTCCCGCTGATGGTACCAGGAGCATACTGCGCAGGCCCAGTATGGTCTGTGCTTGCGCCGTGTGCTCCTGGTGACATCAGGGGAAGCGAGGACATGGCAACGCAGGCGCAGTGGTTTTCAGACTTTAAAGTCTGAAATTCCAGAAGTGAACCGGAGGCAGGGCCGGAGCATTGGGGAGTGGCTGCACGGGCACAGGATGCCTGCGGGGGACCATTAGAAGCCCCAGGTAACTTCAACTCATTTCCCCCCCCCCCCCCCTACAGTATCCCTTTAAGCAAACCTAGAGGTAGTGTAAAATTACTAATATCAAAAGAAAGGGCCAAGTGCCAAGTGCAAACTGCCAAGTGCAAAGGGCCAAGTGCAAGGGCAAAGGGCCAAGTGCAAAGGGCCAAGGGCCAAGTGCAAAGGGCCAAGTGCAAAGGGCCAAGTGCAAAGGGCCAAGTGCATAGGCAAAGGCCCAAGTGCAAAGGACCAAGTGCAAAGGCCCAAGTGCAAAGGGCCAATTGCACGTGCAAAGGGCCAATTGCACGTGCAAAGGGCCAAGTGCAAAGGGCCAAGTGCAAAGGGCCAAGTGCAAAGGCAAAGGGCCAATTGCAAGTGCAAAGGGCCAAGTGCAAAGGCAAAGTGCAAAGGCAAAGGGCCAAGTGCAAAGGGCCAAGTGCAAGTGCAAAGGGCCAAGTGTCAAATGAAAAGGGCCAAGTGCAAAGGCAAAGGGCCAAGAGCCAAGGGCTCTTTGCACTTGGCCCTTTGCACTTGGCCCTTTTCATTTGACCCTTGGCCCTTTGCACTTGCACTTGGCCGTTTGCACTTTGCACTTGGCACTTGTTCTTGGCACTTGGCATTTCGCCCTTTGCACTTTGCAGTTAGCACTTGGCACTTGCTCTTGGCACTTGGCCCTTTGCACTTGGCACTCGGCCCTTTGCACTTGGCAGTTTGCACTTGGCACTTAGCCCATGGCACTTACACTTGGCCCTTTCTTTTGATATTAGTAAATTTACACTACTGCTAGGTTTGCTACAGTAACTGTCATTTACTGCATTTAAATGTATACTTTTTTCCTTTGAAACTTTAAAGTCGATTTTCTCAAAAACTATAAGGTCTTTTTGAAAAATTTCTTTTTCCTCTTGTACCCACATATCTCCTTAATATACCCTGCAAATTTGGTGATTCTAGCTTGTAAGGGGGCTTAGAAATTCAACGCGAAAAAAAGGACTTTAGGCGAAAATTAATGCGAAAATATTCGGCGAATTTTCGCCTTTCGAAACGAAAATAGTACTTATTTTCGCGAAAATTCGGCGAAAAGAATATTTGCATTTTCGCTCATCACTGAGGTGTCCTACAGCATTTTTCCAAAATAACTTTTTAAAAATTCAAAGGAAAAAAGTTTTTAAACTTGGTAAATTACATTTTGCTGAGTTTAAACACAATTTTCCTTGAGTATTTAAAATTTTTTGATTTTCTCAAACACTGCAAGGTATTTTTGAAAAATTCTATTTTTGTCTTGTTCCCACTATTTCCATTAACATACATAGCATGTATGGGGGGCTTTGTTATGAACCGATAAAATTGACAAGAAATTATGCAAAAACTATGCAAAATTACAAATGAATTTCACAAAATCATTTCATGAAATTTTGCATAATCATAATTAACAGATTACGTTCATCACTACACATAAACAGGGCCGGCTTGAAGCAGAGAAGAGAGAGGCTCCAGGGCGCAGTGTAGCGGGGTGGGGGGGCGCACAACTCACTCAGCTATCATTCCCCTATTGTGTTTGAAGCACAGAAATAAGAAAAGGGGATACATGGCAGTGACTGCAAGCCAGATAACTAGAGATTAAAGTGTTAGGGCAGGGAGGGTAAGACCTGGGGCGCCTTTTAGTCTAATAACAATCAGTGTGTGATGGCGTACCACACATCTACTACACTCTAACTCTCTAAGTCAACCACCTTTTCCACAGTCCTACCTTATGTGTCCCTCCCCACCCTTTAAATTGTAATCCTTTGGCAGGGGCTCCCCCTCCCTTAGTGTGTCCTTCTTAATTTTACTACCCCAGCAATGACACCCTTCTCTTGCTACCTCTCTGTCTGTCACCCCTTGTTGCAATGTGTGTATCCCTATTTATTGTCCAGCGCTGCGTAATATGTTGGCGCTTTATAAATACAACAAATAATAATAATTAATGGCTGGGGTGGGAGGGATGGAGGGGGCGCACTTTGGTGTCTCAGGCTTGGGTGCTGCAGGACCCGGCTCTGCACATATGAAGCAGGAAACCAATAGAAAAGTAGAATGTGTAGTGCACCCCAGTACACAGAGTTTTGGGCTTTGTAGGCTTAACTTGCAAAGCTGATTCCTATTTTCTCCACAGGGAAAGACTGGCCACTGGTGATGATGTCATCGTTACTTCAGATGTAGGCTGCTTTGTCTCAGCTGCAGAAACGATTTTAAGTAATATTACAAAATGTAAATGCTAAACAACATCTGAACTTCAATGCATCCACAAGGCAATGGACACTTTATAGTCAAGACCTGGTTGCACGAAAAGACAAATTGAAAAAAAAATGAAGTTTACAAGAACATGGGGATCATTCTATTAGTTTACAGAACGTTTTTTCATTTGCCGTTAGTTGTTTTGATTTGTTGTTTTGAAAATTGGCCTTGTCCTGCCAAAATCTGACATTTTGGAAACCTGTTATAACTAAATATCAGCAAACAAAATTGCTGTTAGTGGTTTGACCGCAGTGTTTTCATTTACTGGGCTGTGTTTGAGTTCAGTTGTATTTGGTATTTATGTTAGATTAGATGCAGAGGGAAGAAAGTCATTCGAGCAGAAATACAGACACATCGATTTCAAAAAGTCTCTGAGAGGAATCCGTAAATATGTCATAATGACAAGACACAAAAAAAATTCACTCAGCCCAAAAGAACTTCTGCATGGACTGAGGAAATAATTTAATTGCTCTTCCGTCAAGGGACTGAACTGATTCCCCATGGCAACCTATTGACTCTTTCAACCTTGCCTCTTTAAACGACACCAAGTTCAAAAGCTGATACTCTGGGTTCTCTATTTATAATGATTAATTAATTCTGCATTAAGCGATGTTCTTGACTGGAAGAAAAAAAAGTCTCCACTTTAGAAAACATAAGTGACAGCTCGCATAAAATAATTAACACTGATAATACTGGGAATCTTATTCCTCGTTACACTGACTAATTTTAGAGAATTTAATTAAGATTTGAAAATACTTGGAATGAATCAGAATAAATAAAATCCAAGAAATTAATAAATACTGTGTGTAGTTTTGGAACGTTGACTTTGGCCACCAGACATCCAAGTTACCTTCAGACTTTAGAAAGAGTCCTGGCTTAAAAGACACATAAAAAAGGGAAAACCTGCTTCAAAGGAAATGCCAGACAGTTCTTGGCTTGGGCAGAGTCTCCCTTTCAATATGGTTGTTTCCCTGTGAAGTCTGAAGCTACTTTGGAGCTCATTCAGATGAGACCTGAGCTACCCTTGAAGGACCAGGTCACCTCTCATCCGTTTCTTCATAGCAGTAACTGTACAGGCTTTAATATTTTCACGTCAGTCTTCATTCATCACTAGGTAAATAGAGCTGTCATTTAAACGCATTTACAGTTAATACGGGACGGACATCATCCACGAGGATGCATTTCTGCTCTATTTTGATTGCTGCCACCTGTGCGCATTCCCATTGTGCCTGAAAGAAAGTTAGATGAAGGCTGTAACTGTCTCCATTACTATAGAGAAAGAACAAAGTGTTGGGTTGCAATGACAGGAGGCAGCACTCTCCCTGTCCGAATGAGTCCTTAGGAGACACACCACCACAATCGAGCCTTCCACTAGAGGGTGGCCAGAGGTGTAGGCATTACGTCTGCATCCGACCACCTTCAGGGTGTTCTGCTAGTTATCTGGCACAAAAAGTAAAATTACTGGCTCAAGAGGGGGAAGGGGGTGAGTGGAAAGGCAGGAAACAGTCTCTGGTGGTGCCTCATCTTATGGAAGAAGAAAGTGACCATGCATGTCTATTAAACACTGATGCTCACCTCCACCTGGTCATTCAGTAGCTCTACATTTGCGCCATAAACAGATCAGCATATCACTTAAGCTGGCCACTAACGGTCCAATTTCTAGTGAAAAATCGTTCGAGCAATCAGAAATTCTGATCGGACGAAAAATCGTTCACTACACCATCAACTAACCAATCATTTCTTCCTATCTATCACGACCACCAAGAAAATCCAAATTTTCGTTCGACGAAAATTCATTCGGGCGACATTTTTTCCACTCGTTCATAATCGATTGTGTCCACCAATGGAGATTATTTACAACCAATCTGATCAGAATTTCTGATCGCTCGAACGATTTTTCGCTAGAAATTGGACCATTAGTGGCCAGCTTTATCAAGGTCAAAACAGACTATTACCTAACAGTTCAATGTAGGCACACTTTAAAATATGAAACTAAAAAGCAACTGGGTCTCTACCGGGATTTGGGCTTTATTAGGCCAATTTATTCAAGGTGTTCTACAGTAAAAAGTGCAATGTTTCGGTCTATTCAACCTTTATCAAGGTACGTGGAGCTGAGAAGCTTCCCCAGAGTATTTAAAGGGAACCTTAACTGCCGTGGAAAAATAAATTCACTTACCTGGGGGCTTTCCCAAGCCTCCTGCAGCCGTCCTGTGCCCGCGCCGGTCCTTCGGTGCCCTCCGGTCTCCCTCCGCCGCTAAGTTTCGTTTTCGGACGACTGCCAGTCGTCCTCGGGCCACTTCCGCATTCCTCGTCGTAAACTGCAGTAAAGCGCGTCCGCATGACGCGTTTGGCGTCATGCACATGACGCGTTTGTCGTCATGCGGACGCGCTTTACTGCAGTTTACGACGAGGAATACGGAAGAGGCCCGAGGACGACTGGCAGTCGTCCGAAAACGAAACTTAGTGGCGGAGGGAGACCGGAGGGCACCGGAGGGCACCGAAGGACCGGCGCGGGCACAAGACGGCTGCAGGAGGCTTGGGAAAGCCCCCAGGTAAGTGAATTTATTTTTCCACGGCAGTTAAGGTTCCCTTTAAGTAATATTTTATAAGTACTTTTCCCTAGCCTGTCATCTGACATTTCAAGTTTAGATAAACTGTCTCTTGAAAGAGGACCTTTACCTTTAAAAATGTCATTCACAAAGTTGTTTCTGAACACAAAGGTGTTTCTAGACACAAAGGTGTTTCTGGACACAGGCCATTCGGGCAAAGTCCTAGGGTGTCCTCTAGTGTACAGGGTGCAATGCTGCACCTTTTATACTGTATAATTAAATCTAGTTTCTTGCAGTCTGCAGTGCACAGCACATACCAGTATTTGCAGAGTCTATGTCTTATAGGTTTCCAGTGTCCAGTTTCCTGGGGCACCAAATACATCAGAAATGACCCTCTTTTAAACATCGGCTTTAGAAAGATTGTTATTTCCTATACTTTTTGCATTTAACGCTATTTTCACTTTTTACCTTAAGAATCAGTTGACCTGAGCTTTAGTTGAGATTCTAACCTACAATCTTCATTTTACGATATCAATGCTCATTGCAATTTCTTTTGCCTTCAGCCAGCAGAGGAGTCAATACAGGCAGAAAAGGAATGAAATCTGAGAATACTAACTAGGCTGAAGTGTGTAAAAGTGAGTCAGTGACTCTGCTATGAAGGATTAGGGAAGGTAGAATAATGTACAACATGGAAGTGTTCATTTGTATAACTTGCACTTATAGATAATAAAAACTTCCTAACTTGGTTATTGGTATTTATGGTATTTATTTAAATCATAGGATTCAAAATGACCAAAGACAAGGTGGGGCAAATCTACTGTCCACTTACAACAAATTACAGCTACCATAAATGAGGCTGCAAATAGACTTAAAGTTTTTCTACTAGACCATAATGCCCACTGAAGAAAGGTCAAAAAATGCATTGCCCCCCCTATCTGGGTCATAGAGGGCCGTAGCTAAAACCTTAGTAGACTAGCTTGTATGATTGCAGGCACACGCATGCCAGGCCAGGTTTGAGGAGGCAGTTGGACCTGGCACCAAGGTGTTTCTGGCTCTGGGTGCAGATGCTCCATTAAGTTAAATGGGAACTCAACTTAGCGGTGTTTAACCACTTCAGCCTTCATTCGTGTTTCACTTTATGCATCCGAGCAATTTTCACCTCCCATTCATTAGCCTATAACTTTATCACTACTTATCACAATGAACTGATCTATATCTTGTTTTTTTTTTGTTTTTTCCTCAACTAATTAGGCTTTCTTTGGGTGGTACATTTTGCTAAGAGCTACTTTACTGTAAATGCATTTTAACAGGAAGAATAAGAAAAAAACTGAAAAAATGCATTATTTCTCAGTTTTCATTTTCGGCCATTATAGTTTTAAAATAATACATGCCTTCATAATTAAAACCCACATATTGTATTTGTCTAATAGTCTCGGGTATTACACCGTTTAAATTATGTCGCTATCACAATGTATGGCGACAATATTTTATTTGGAAATAAAAGTGCATTTTTTTCTGTTTTGCATCCATCACTATTTACAAGCGTATAATAAAAAAAAATAGAAATATTTCATCTTTACATGGATAGTTAAAGTGCTGCGTAATATGTTGGCGCTTTATAAATTCAATAAATAATAATAATAATAATAATAATAAAGTTTACACCCTTAGGAAAATATTTACTTTTTTATTGTAATGTTTTTTTGTTTTTTTTTAAATTAAACATTTTATTTCAGTATTTTTGGGACAGTGGGATGTAAATAGTAATTTTTTCATGTAAATTTAATGCTGGGGGGTCATACTTTCTGACCACCCAGCGCAACAAGGCTAAGAGTTGGATAACGGAAGAGGCTCCACAGGCTGTCCAGAGCAACTGCAGCTCTGGGCTTCTGATATCGCTACAAATAAAACACAATAGCAGCGCAGAGCGATGTTGCTCTGCCTTAGTTCGCATTGTGCTGCCTTAGCGATAGCAAGCATTCAGACAGGTACAAGACAGGACTATAGACTGGAGCGTAACTAGTAGCAACCGCAGCTCACAGTCACATCCACAGAAGCAGAGCAAGCAGGCTAACAACAGTCACCAGCAAGCATCCACCCAGGCAAGACTACAGGATAGAATGTAACTAATAGCAACTGCAGCCTATAGTTACGTTCCCAGAAACTAGAGTAGCAGGAATACCAACATGGTGATGGCAGAATCCAAGCTATCTGGATAATGGACTTCACTGATCCACCGCGGATGCAGCGAATGTCCATCAAGCATGGAACTAAGCAATACACCATAATAAGAAAAACAAAAAATGGCTCAACTAATGGATAAATATATATTAGCAAGTCTGCATATATATTTATCAAGAACTAGCTAAAGCACAAGTAATAATGTCGCATAGAACTACAATAGCAGAACTACACAGAGTAACAAGGTGATTTACACAAGGTGCCCAGTAGATCAGCGTACTGACCACTATGACGGGTGGGGTATGAAATGGAAGGCAGACTTTTATGCTGGCATCAGCCAATGGATGCAGGTATGCAAATTTCCGCACATCTGAATGGTAATCAGTCAATCCTGAGCTGGCTTGATTACCATTTGCTAGCTGGCTGTGAATGCAAAGGACCCCCATAAGAAATACATGCAGTATTATGTAACATCATGCATGCAGGAAATCCAAGGCTATCTGGCCACAGCTCAACTGCAACAAGCAATTGGTGGAATGATGACAGCATCCTGAGCTGCCCAGAACTGAAGAGCGATTGCAAATGCACAACGGAATGCAAGCAGATAAGCCAGAACTGTCTGTCATGATATAGCAGCTAGTTATGATGTTGGGATAATACAGGAGTATATTTCCATTTTCTATTTGCTGTATATTGTGTATGTCAGCCAGTCTTGCTTTAAAGGTATTGGCAGCTAGCTTCCTGGAGTTCTATATATACTTGTGAATTAACTCTATCATTGCCTGCTGCTAATTAAGGAACACTTAAGAGCAGGGAATGCTAAATGGATTTGCTAGCCCCTGGCAAGGAGATGGCTACTTAGTAAATAGCCAGTCAAATCCTTCCCTTTGATATGCTAGGAGATAATGTCACCCATGTGTTGTCACCTGTAACCGGGAGTAAGGAAGTCTTGTGTTGTGTGTGTGCTATAATACACTTTTTACATGTGGAAGTAGATCTCTGGGAATCAAATTATGTCTGGGGATGTAAGTAAAACTAGTTCCCCCCGTCCAAACAGGCTTGCAGCTTCAAGCCAAACCTCCCAGCATAAAAAGCAGGGGCAGATACCTAAAATCAGTCCACTATTGACGGTAGCTGAAGCTAAGTGACTCCTGGTCCAACCAGAACTGTGTCCGTCCACAAAACCCAAGTCCAAGGTTCTTCTATCTTGATCCCTGTTTTATTGGGTAAGCAAATCGCCTTGTGTTTATCTTTGTAACTTGTATTTTGTAACTTTTACTGGTTTTTTTTTGTAAATCTTTTGTATATATTATTTTCTGCATTGTTCCACTTTTTTTCCTGGAATATTAAATCGTTATTTAATAAGTTTGACTTCTGCTGTACTAACTAACACTCATAGCCTAGAAGAGACTGAAGTGTAACTGTGTATAAGCCCATGCCTGATTGTATGATTGAGCAACCCTACCGTATAAGATTGTAATTGCATTGTGTGTATGGGGCACTTCTGCGCTCGACAGCAGAGTGGGAAGTCCCGGAGGGGCTAACAGTATCGTTTGGAACGACTGTAAGTGGTTTTGCTTCACTACAGTGTAAGATTGCAATTGTGCGTGTGTGTGGGGCGTTTGTCATACGTTGGCCTAAAGCGCGCAGCTGACCCAACGTACAAAAACGCCAGTGCGAGTAACTCGACAGCAGAGTGGAAGTGTCTAGCAACAGCTAGTGGTGGCAGTGAGAAGTGTTCTGAGGGGTCACAGCCTTGTTTTAGCTTGACTAAGGCTGCTTCCCCTCTCGATCTGGTCAAACCCGCAGTCGGGAACCGTATACACAGGCGTGCCGCGGGCCAGTTCCTGACATTGTCCGTTTGCATCTCCACTGCAACGGACAGAATACGCTACAGGAGGGATCCTTACAGTAAATATGTGTTTATTTTTTATTTTTTTTACATGTAGATGTAGTTTTAGTATTTGGCCACAAGATGGCAGCCATGAGTTTGTTTACATTACGTCACTCTAAGCGAAACATGTACGCTTAGAGGGACGTAGGGGAACGTAAGAGGCAGAAAGAGCGAGGCTTCCGAGAGAAGCCGTCGCTTTTTCTGCTGGAGAAAGGGATCTATGATCGGGCAGCATGTCCTGATTAATTGATCCCTGGGCTAACGAAACGCGGCCGCCGGGAGCGCGCGTCCATGCATGCGATTTGCCGCGGAAGTGCGTGGGAGCACATATGGCCTTCTGGACGTAGCCTCTACGTCCAGAAGGCTTAAATGGTTAAACTACTTTGGCATGGAAAAATGCAGGCACTGAGATACATGTAAACTTCACCTTGGTTTATTTTGGCACCAAGTGGTTTAAGCCTGACTGTCAGGTGATTTTTTTTTTTAAGGTTTTGGAATTGGAAGGAGGTTATGGATAGCTACTGGAGATAGTGGAAGTGAAGGTGGTTGCTTTGCCATGGAGGGGAATAGTTTTGTTACATGAAAGGGATCCAAGAACCTTTTTTCTGCAGTTTGTCCTGGTTTCTAATAGCTGTAGAAGATGTCATCCCCCCCCCCCCTTCCTTCTGTCCTTATTTATCCAGGGGAAGATGTTAATGTTATCAGGTGTGACTTCTCTAAACTGTTTAAAGTTTGAACACACACACCCTCCCATTGATGAGAGCTTTTGTTTGCTTATTGCTACTGCTAATTACAGCAGTCCTTATCTGCCTGCTCTTTCTGGGCTCGGCAGGCCATGAACGTAGGGCATTAAAAGGCTCCAACAAGCCTTAAATGTAAAAAGAAGACGTGAAAGGGAATTTTGTTTAATAATGAGCCACATTGTTAGCATGCATTTTTAATGTGCCATTGAGATGCCCTGGGGGCTAAAAAACACTGCTCGGTTTACTTTAATAGGTTTAATTGGGGAAGACGGGTTAACTTACAATAGAGTAAAAGATTTCTAGAACATAAAGGAAAAAATGGTTTGTCCCATTGGGGGAACTTATGCTGATCTTGGACCATGCTTTGTCTGAGGATGCAATGATACAACAATCTTTTAAGCAAACATTGCGCAGTGAACAATATGATCTCTTAGCGTGAAGATCAATGTGCTCTTAAAGAGACTCCATAACAAAAATTGCATCCTGTTTTTTATCATCCTACAAGTTCCAAAAGCTATTCTAATGTGTTCTGGCTTACTGCAGCACTTTGTACTATCACAGTCTCTGTAATAAATCAATGTATCTTTCCCTTGTCAGACTTGTCAGCCTGTGTCTGGAAGGCTGCCAAGTTCTTCAGTGTTGTGGTTCTGCTATGAACTCCCCCCTCAGGGAGGAAAGAAACACACAAATGATCTCTTGAGATTCAAAAGGAATGTTGTATACAGCCTGCTTGTGTATGGATGTATTTTCTATGTGTGGACATGCTGTACATCAACCTACTTCCTGTTTTGGTGGCCATTTTGTTTGTTTATAAACAAACTTTTTAAAACAGTTTTTAACCACTTTTAATGCGGCGGGGAGCGGTGAAATTGTGATAGAGGGGAATAGGAGATGTCCCCTAACACACTGGTATGTTTACTTTTGTGCGATTTTAACAATACAAATTCTCTTTAACATCCATTCAGTAACTTTCCTAGGAAAGTCTACTAACACCTTTTGAGATCATTTTTATTATTCATCGCCGCAGGTTGTTTTAGCCAGTACCTGATTAAACTTAAGCAATTATCGCAAACTGATTTGAGAACTAATTTGGAATGGGAGTAAATATATTACACTGATAAGGAATTTTGATTAGTTCATTTAAATACATTCTCAATAGGTTACGGAAACTGTTATATATGTAGCACAGGATGCAAATTAATTAGAATGGAGTAAGTGCCATTGACAAGTTGTTATCCCAGATTTAATGACAGTTGGTGAAGTAACCCCTCCATAACAAATAAGCCTTTGTCAATGTTTCCTTGTGAGGAAAAAAAGATGTTTTCCATACATTGTAATATAGTTATGTATTAAAGCAGTAGGATCAGCCATACTATGCCAGGGAAAAAAAAACACATATATAAGTAGAGAAACATGCATTTTCCCACAGTTTGAGGCTAAATCCTGATGTCATTTCTGCCCTTAACTTTCTTTTCTTTTCTCCTCCAATCGCTGAGTCACCTCAGCCTTGCTTGTAAACACAAGTGAGCAGGGGATCATTTTTCAGATAGGCAGCTAGGCAGGGAAATAAATAGAGGAGGAATATATTATAGATAAAAAGAACCCCCAGCATGCAACTGTTTGGCACTGACCATTAAAAGGCCAGTGCTTCTAAAGTATGTGACCACTCCAAACCATAAAGGCAGAAAAAGTTTTGAAAGTTTTGAATGCAGGATTAGCATCTTTATAACTTAATACACTCAGACCAGTTGCTGTTGAAATTTGATTTTTATGGTGACAATCTCACTTTAACACAATGCCATTGAGTAATTAAGGTTTAAAGGAACTCTGTACAGTTATTTTGTATAAGAACTATCCTAGATGCAGGGATGAGCAGAAACTACGCCAGTGCGAATTTACGCATCGTAGTTTGCATCTACGCATCCTAGTTCGTAGGTGAAGTTGCAGAACTACGCTTACGAATTTACGCGTAGCAAAGTACCGATACGCGTAGCTTACGCTTACTATGCGTAGTTAACATGTGTATTGCGTAGTGAACTACGTATGCATTACTCGCGTCTATTTTTCCGCGTACGATTGTATGCTTACAAATTTATGCATTGGAAAGGGGAATGCACGCATAGAAGAGTTCCCGGGATAAGCATCTAAAGAGGAATGAATGCGTAAAATTTTCTGCATACAGGCATAAGCATCCGCATACACTACGCTTCGCACTATGCGTAATTGCGTATTTTAACGTGTATTCTACAAAATGCATACGAAGCGAATATTTGATTTCGAAGCCGTAGTTTGGCAAAGCGTAATTGCGTAAAACTACGCGTAGTTCCAGCGTAGCGAAGTTGGCTGACAAAGGCACATCTAGGCAGGGATGGTCATAAAGTTTTCATTTTGTGAATCTTGGGGCCCTATCTATATATATAATAGAGTAAGTGCCTCAACCTTCAAGCAAGAAGAAGAAGTAGCGCCCTGCCCCCAGGGCCGGTCCAAGCAAGAAGAAGGGGCTGGTCCAAGCAAGAAGAAGTAGTAGTGTCATATCAAACCAAGGGCAAAGAGGGATAATTTGCATATTCAGTAGCAGTGCATTGTGGGTAACCACAAATGTTCACTTTTATAGCTGAATTATTGCAGATTTGCTTCTGTTTTAAGAAGGAAAATTACACCAAGCTTTGCTTTTTTTAGTAGGAGGGCTTTTTGGTCTCTTTTATCCTCCTATACATTCTTAGTAGTTTGGGTCACCCTGAGCTGCTTGGTTACTCTGTTGTACTGGTCCAAGCCCTATCTCATACAGATGTACTATGTACTGATGAGGATCAAATGGCTGAAATAGGTTGTCACATGTTGGTTTGATATGACTGTGTAAAACTTAAAGCTATAGGCTTGCTTGACTTACTAAGCGTGAAAAATAATAATTTGCATATTTATTAGCAGTGCATTATAGAGATGCAAAATTCGGATCTTTTCAATGATCCGGATGATTCAAATCGGATCATTGAAAAGATATGGATCTTTTTACTAGGGAAGCATTCAGGTGTGAAATGAATAGCAGGACAGGACTTTCCCAGCAGTGGACACACAGAGAAGGGGAGAAGATGGACAGAGGGCAGGGAGTGGACAGAGAAGGGAGGAGGGATGAGCAGAGAGCAGAAATGTTTGTTTGCACACAATACCCACATGCTGCAATCATATGCTTTACATATATTTCACCTATATGTTCATCTGTATGCTTTGAATGCAAACGTCGCACAGTGAAAGAAAGCATTCCCCAAAGCATTCCCAGAAGTGAAGTACAGCTGTGTAGAGCAGTGCAGGAGGATCATATTGCACAGCAATCACAGTGCCTGCCCTGTCCTAGCCCAGCACTCTGTCTGTAAAGTTACTGAGCTGAGCCAAAAGTTTCCAATTTGTTCACTGCACAACTACGGAACAGACAGCCTATAATGAGCAGCACATTATAGCCAGTATGTGTGCTCTACATATATCTGGCAGTGGCACCCATGTCTCCTCTCTCTGATCTACCTGTCCCTGTAAGGCTGGCTCCCCTCCAACAGAGCAATCCATCTCTGCTCTGCTTCCAGGACCCCGCTGCCCGCTGAGAAGGGGGCGTGTCACCCCTGGCCCCTGCCCTTTGCGATCCGAATCACTCATTTTGATAATTCGGATGATTCGACTCACAAAAGAGATTCGGATCAAAGATCCGAATCGTTCATGATCCGGACAACACTAGTGCATTGTGGATAATCACAAATGTTCACTTATAGCTAAATTATTGCAGACCAAAAGTCTGAAACAGGCTGTCACATGTGGGATTGATATGGCTGTGTAAAAATTAAAGCTATAGGCTTGCTATACACCAGTAGTTCTGGATGCTTGCTTGGCTTACTAAGGATGAAAAAGGAATTATTTGCATATTTAGTAGCAGTGCATTGTGGGTAACCACAAATGTTCACTTATAGCTGAATTATTGCATATTTCCTTCTGTTTTAGGAAGGCAAATTACACCAACCTTTGCTTTTTTTAGTAGGAGGTCTTTTTGGTCCCTTTTATCCCCCCATACATTCCGAGTGGTTTGGGTCACCCTGAGCTGCTTGGTTTCTCTGTTGTACTGGTCCAAGCCCTATCTCATACAGCCGTATCAATCCCTGCCATGTACTGATAAGGATAAAAAGTCTGAAACCGACTGTCTACATGTGGGTTTGATATGACTGTGTAAAATTTAAAGCTGTATGCTTGCTATACACTAGCGGCTCTGGATGCTTGCTTGGCTTACCAAGGGGGAAGAGGGGTAATTTGCATATTTAATAGCAGTGCATTGTGGATAACCACAAATGTTCACTTATAGCTGAATTATTGCAAATTTCCTTCTGTTTTAAAAAGGCAAATTACACCAATACAGTGTGCAGCATTGCAGGAAGTGACGACAGTGGAACGCACGATGGAACATGGAAGAGGTGAGTCATCCCCGCCCGCTGCCTCTTACTAATAGTGGCGGCTGCTACTGTGCTTAAGCAGGAGGGGGAGCGCACATGGGGGACCCAGGTGAGGGGGGGGGGGGGGGTTCCTGCTGAGCTTAAGCTGGAGGTAGAGCACACATGGGGGACCCAGTTGAGGGGCGGTCCAACCCCCCTCACTGCTGCTGTGCCCAATACCCCCTTCCTGCCCTCTACCCTCTTATGCGGCATATGCTACGCCACAAGTCGGCTAGTAACATATAATCAGCAACTTACTGAGACTTCTCACGAGCGCCACCTTTCCTTTGGAATACTCTCCCGCAGTCCCATCATGCTCTGAGACTGAAAACCTTCAAGATTACTCTCAGAACACACCTTTTCAGACAAGCCTATCATTTGGTAGCATTGGAGGCTCACTGCCTTATCCAATAATCCCTGTGTCTCCTCCCCTAGTGTCTCCCCCACTACCCTCTAGATTGTATACTCACAAGAGCTGGACCTCCTCCTGGTGTTACTTATTTTGCCCTAATTTATATAAACATGAACATGTACCAGTATTGGTGATGTCTCAAACCACACATCAACTATGTATTGCATGTTTGTGTACCTGTATTGCTGTATGACCTGATTGTACAGAGTTTTGGACTTTTCATATATCTATGTTCTACGATATTTATTTTGTATTATGAACAGCGCTATGGAAGATATTGGTGCTTTATAAATAAAAAAAATGACAGTAATGATAAAAGGTGCATCTTCCTGCCCCTTTGTTTTCCACACTAGTGTGTTTTGGGCTGTCCTATCACATTTGTAGATCAATAGCAAGGCTTCAGAAAGCCTTGCTATTGGGACTGGGAAAGGTGGGCAAGGTTTTACTTTTTAAGAAAAGTCACCATCATTTGCATATTACGACATCCTGGACTGCTCCCAGCCTAAACTAAAACTAAATGCAAATAAAGGTGGCCATACACTGGTCGATTTGCCATCAGATCGACCAACAGATAGATCCCTCTCTGATCGAATCTGATCAGAGAGGGATCGTATGGCCGCCTTTACTGCAAACAGATTGTGAATCGATTTCACTACGAAACCGATTCACAATCTGTGGAGCTGCCGCTGGCGCTAACATCCCCCCCCCCCACCACATACATTACCTGATCCGGCCGTTGCGAGTCCCTTGGTCTCCACTGTCTCTTCTAGAGGGCGTTCTACTGTTTAAACTTCCTGTCCGGACAGGAAGAAGTGAAGCCAGTCGGAGCCCAGCGGAGAAGGAACAGCGGTGACAGCAGGGACATGCGCTGGTGGAGCAGGTAATGTATTGCCGGAAGCGTCGGTCGTCGGGCATTCGAACGCCGCTATCGACGCACTCCCGACCAGTCGGCAAACGAGCAAAATCTTCCACACGGACGGATCGACGGGAACGATCGATTTCGGACGGAAATTGATCGTTCAGTCAGTGTTTGCGCAACGATTTCACAGCAGATTCGATCACAATGATCAAATCTGCTGTATATCGGTGGGAAAATCGTTTAGTGTAAGGGCCCCTTAAGTCTGGGAGCCCACATATATACCTGTACATACATACTGTGCATTTGTATGTAACTTTTCAAGATTAAAGAAACTCAGAGATGAACAAATGTGAAGCTTTGATACTTATCAAAAATCTCCCTCGCATGCGCAGTAGACCTGGACTGATGTCACTGCACTACACTACACTGCACTACACTAACCACTGCTGCCCTACCAGCTACACTGCACTACACTAACCCCTGCTGCCCTACCAGCTACACTACACTACACTAATTGCTGCTGCCCCACCTGCTACACTAACAGCAGCAGAAGCTCTCACCTGATCCGGCTGGCCCACTCTCAGTCCCCCATCTCTCCCCTCACTCCGAGTTCCCCAGGCTTCCTTCTTGCATTGTCTGAGTCCTCCATGCTTACTCCTTGCATGTTGCATCCCCAGAGTCCTCCATAATTCCTTCTTGCATCGCCCAAGTCCTCTGTTCCTACTTCTCGCATTACTGATTAATGGTGCCTGTGAGTCGCCATGCGTGACCTAGGCATCTGTGCTCTGCCATGTGTGACCCCAACATCTATTCTATGGTCAAGCATGGTGCTGAGATCAGACATGGTGGCTCACAGGTGCCATCAACCAGCAATGCAAGGAGAAGGCATGGAGGTTTTGGGCGATGCTAGGAGGAAACATGAAGGAATGAAACAGAGCACCGGCTGGAGATAGACGGACACCTCGGAGCACGTTAAATAGAAGCTTGTGGGAGGAGGGGAGACACTTGGGCACACCTTTAGATCATAAGACACATTGACGTTTTCTTCCCACTTTAAGGGGAAACAAAAATTACAGTATGTTAAAAAAAAACGGCCCAGATGGCTTCTCCACAGAATCCTAAAAAAGAGTATGCTAAGGGTGGGGGGACACTACTGTAAATGTACGATGTGGCCTCAGAGTCAAAATCTTTCCCATCATGCATGGTGGCAAAGATCCACTACTTTATTAATGAGTGTTGGCTAAAATTGTGTTGAATCGCCTAAACAAAGGGATTACATCTTTAATCTATTGTAATAAGTCAGGCTTTATGCCTGGGAAAGGCAGTTGCATAAATATCAGAAGGCTGTTTACCAATATAAATGCCACCCATAATAATGCTACTTTTAGCTGTTGACATGGAAAAGGTCTTGGACTCAGTGGAGTTGCCTTCCCTTTGGGTCCCATTGTGTAAATTTGGCTTCAGTGTTTTTTTTTGTTTTTTTTTTGCCCTGGGTAGAGAATAGAATATAACTCCAAACTTGAGCCAAACCTACGGATTTTTATCAAACAGATCAAACAAAATAATCATTAACATTAAACATCTCTCTGTTCTGTTCACACATCACACAATTTTAAATTTTTGTTGTTAAAGATTCTTTATTTAAGTTATTTTATACAATACAACAAAAGTGGAGTCACAATTTATATAATTGATGATAATAAAATGCAGATCTTGATAGATGGATCCTCAAGTCACAGATTAAACGCTTCCTGAAGACTCTGGAATCGTATCTTGCAAAGTATAGAGCTCCAAGATGGCAGACTCAGTCTGAAAAAATAGGTTTTTATGGGAACAGGTTGTTAGGCTATTGACCAACCCCCAGACTTGGAGGACCAAGGTATCTTACTTAGTCTGGAACATCACCTTTGACCTGTCCAGCTAGGGAGGCCCTACCAGTAACTAGGCGACCGCTGGCAAAGCTCTCAGGATTCCGCAAAGCCTCACCGCTGTGACAAACTAAGGATACCTTTGGTGTTAGTTATTAGTATTGGGTAGCCAGAGGTGTCCTCAAATAATATTAGTCAGATGTGTCCCAAATAGTATTAGACAAATTGATGTGACTTCCAATAGAATTGGGTGTCCAGAAGTGCCCCCCATTATTAGATAGCCAGATATACTTATATTAAGTAGCTACAAGTCTCACAAGTATTAGGTAGCTAGAGGTGTCACTGAGTATAGCAGCCAGAGGTAGCTCCTTAGTATAAGTGGTCCCTAGAAAGCCCCCTCAGTATAGATAGCAAGATGTGCCCCACTAAGTATCTCCCCTAGTGTATGCATCTAGACAGGGCAGTTTCTAGGTGAATTTGCTACTGAGGCAAGTGTAAAAAAAATACCCCCCCCCCCCTCCCCGACAAGTAGCTAGATGACATTTGGCAGTATAGCTAGCCAGAAACCCCCCCCCCCCACGCACACACGCACACACGCGCACACACACACACACACACACACACACACACACACACACACACACACACACACACACACACACACACACACACACACACACACACACACATTAGGCAGCCACAGCCCTTCTCTTTCCCCACCCCCCATACACAGTATAGCCAAACAGCACCCTCCCCATACCCAGTAAAGCCAGCCAGAGTCCCCCCCCCCCCCACATCCAGTATAGCCAGCCAGAGACTCCCTCCCACCCCCCCCCCCCCTCCCTCTATTCCCACACACAGTATAGTCAGCCAGAGCCCCCCATTACCACCCCCCACACATACTATAGTCAGCCAGAGCTCCCTTCCTTCCCACAGCTAGTATTGCCAGCCAGAGCCCCCTCCCTCTCCCCACCCCATATAGCCAGCCAAAGCTCCCCCTTCTCACCCTCAAGCGTGAAAAAAGCTCTTTTATTGAAACATTAAAAAGTGGTAATAGAGCGACAGCCCGCTGTTTCAGGTATCAGCCTTTCTTCAAGCTGTTTCAACCACAAATGAGATATCACATACATTGTCCATATATAGTGTCAACCCATTAAAACATCCAATCAGTTTAAACTGCCCGCAGCCAATCACCTTACCTGCACTCCACGGCGGACCTGAGGGGAGACTGCAACCCTAACATGCAAATAAAGCAGGATTACATCATCACGGAGAGTACCGGCGCCCCACGCCAGCATCAGCCATAACTCCGTGTTCTCACTCGCTGGGGTCAGGTCAGGTGACCTAAAAACATGACGTCATCACGCATACGCCGCCGCACGTCCATACACAGACCCTGCGCAAACTCAGTGCGCTTAGAGTCACTACAATGACAGTAGGGGCAGCCCCTCCCAGAGGCATGTCTCTCCAACGTCATATGTAAACAAAGCCGCTGCAACAGCGCGACTAATTAATAGACATGGGGCTGCGCATCCCTGACAACGCTAATATCCGCATAAATTTATAGACGGATTTCACTCACCCATACCTCCCCAGCGAGTCAATCATCAGGGATATCTCCAAACAGTTCCTCCAGCACAGGCAAGGATGACAGCTCTGCAGAAAAGAGCATATAAAATACATTAGAACATGCATAGTATCCTAGCCATCATCATCAAATACAAAATCCCAGATCGTATTCTTTGTTTAATCCCCCTTCCCCCAACACACCCAATCTTTTGATCCAGCTCGCTTCTCTCCTAAGCAACTCCTTTAGTCTAGAATGTTTTCCCCTCCAAGATACCGGCACCCCATCAATAACCTGAACTTTTAATTGAGTGACATTATGATACATCATAGTGAAGTGGGCTGAAACAGCCTGTTTCATATCTCCATTTCTGATAGCACTTTTGTGTGAACATATTCTATCCCTAACCTTCTGCGTGGTCATACCTATATACCCCAAGCCACATGGACACTTTAAATAGTATACCACGTAGCTTGACTCACAGGTATAAAGTTCTCTAATCCTATATTTTGTACCCTTAGATGGATGTGTGAATTCGGGACCTTTTGTAACATGTCCACACAGATGACAACCAAGGCAAGGAAATGTCCCTGTCCTTTTATTGGATTCTGCGTGCTTAGGTGCATGATAAAATACTTTATCTCTGATCGTGGGTGCTTTTTTGTAAGAGAGTAAGGGGGGGTATCTAAACTCTGGTATATTAGGAAATGCCTGGCTCAAGAGGTGCCAATGTCGTCTGATACTTTTCCCAATTTCTCCACTA
Organism: Hyperolius riggenbachi; assembly: GCF_040937935.1. NCBI lineage: Eukaryota > Metazoa > Chordata > Amphibia > Anura > Hyperoliidae > Hyperolius > Hyperolius riggenbachi. The sequence continues at coordinate 108,545,244 of NC_090646.1, read as the reverse complement.
CAAGTGTTGTAGGTGGAAACAAAGGGAAGTCGGAATTGTCTATTGTCCTTTCAGAGGGGTTACCCGCAGGAGAAGCTACAACAGGAAACACGTCCTAGGAGAAAGGACAATAGACAATTCCGACTTCCCTTTGTTTCCACCTACAACACTTGTAGTGGAGAAATTGGGAAAAGTATCAGACGACATTGGCACCTCTTGAGCCAGGCATTTCCTAATATACCAGAGTTTAGATACCCCCCCTTACTCTCTTACAAAAAAGCACCCACGATCAGAGATAAAGTATTTTATCATGCACCTAAGCACGCAGAATCCAATAAAAGGACAGGGACATTTCCTTGCCTTGGTTGTCATCTGTGTGGACATGTTACAAAAGGTCCCGAATTCACACATCCATCTAAGGGTACTAAATATAGGATTAGAGAACTTTATACCTGTGAGTCAAGCTACGTGGTATACTATTTAAAGTGTCCATGTGGCTTGGGGTATATAGGTATGACCACGCAGAAGGTTAGGGATAGAATATGTTCACACAAAAGTGCTATCAGAAATGGAGATATGAAACAGGCTGTTTCAGCCCACTTCACTATGATGCATCATAATGTCACTCAATTAAAAGTTCAGGTTATTGATGGGGTGCCGGTATCTTGGAGGGGAAAACATTCTAGACTAAAGGAGTTGCTTAGGAGAGAAGCGAGCTGGATCAAAAGATTGGGTGTGTTGGGGGAAGGGGGATTAAACAAAGAATACGATCTGGGATTTTGTATTTGATGATGATGGCTAGGATACTATGCATGTTCTAATGTATTTTATATGCTCTTTTCTGCAGAGCTGTCATCCTTGCCTGTGCTGGAGGAACTGTTTGGAGATATCCCTGATGATTGACTCGCTGGGGAGGTATGGGTGAGTGAAATCCGTCTATAAATTTATGCGGATATTAGCGTTGTCAGGGATGCGCAGCCCCATGTCTATTAATTAGTCGCGCTGTTGCAGCGGCTTTGTTTACATATGACGTTGGAGAGACATGCCTCTGGGAGGGGCTGCCCCTACTGTCATTGTAGTGACTCTAAGCGCACTGAGTTTGCGCAGGGTCTGTGTATGGACGTGCGGCGGCGTATGCGTGATGACGTCATGTTTTTAGGTCACCTGACCTGACCCCAGCGAGTGAGAACACGGAGTTATGGCTGATGCTGGCGTGGGGCGCCGGTACTCTCCGTGATGATGTAATCCTGCTTTATTTGCATGTTAGGGATGCAGTCTCCCCTCAGGTCCGCCGTGGAGTGCAGGTAAGGTGATTGGCTGCGGGCAGTTTAAACTGATTGGATGTTTTAATGGGTTGACACTATATATGGACAATGTATGTGATATCTCATTTGTGGTTGAAACAGCTTGAAGAAAGGCTGATACCTGAAACAGCGGGCTGTCGCTCTATTACCACTTTTTAATGTTTCAATAAAAGAGCTTTTTTCACGCTTGGAAGTGCCAGCCTCCTATACGCTTTCTACATTGATTTGATCCAGAGGTGTGAGGATCTTTTGAGGCTTGGGCACCCTTATCCCTACTTTGGAAGAGTGCCACTCTTTTTACCAGTGTCTTTACCTTCTCACCCTCACACATAGTATAGTCAGCCAGAACCCCCCTTCACACCCCACACCCAGTATAGCCAGCCAGAGTCCCCTCCCCCATACACACACACCTAGTATAGCCAGCCACAGCCCCCTCCCTCCACACCCAATATAGCCAGCCAGAGCCCCCTCCCTCCCCACACACAGTATAGCCAACCAGAGCCCCCCTCCCTCCCCTCACCCAGTATAGCCAGCCAGAGCCCCCTCCCTCCCCACACCCAGTATAGCGAGCCAGAGCCTCCTCCCTCCCCACACCCAGTATAGCCAGCCAGAGCCCTCTTCCCTCCCCACACCCAGTATAGCCAGCCAGAGACCCCCTCCCTCCCCACACCCATTATAGCCAGCCACTTTGCACGTGACATGGCACTTTGCACTTTGCACGTGACTTTGCACTTTGCACGAGGCACTTTGCACGTGGCTCTTTGCACGTGGCACTTTGCACGTGACTTTGCATTTTGCACTTTGCACGTGGCACTTTGCACTTTGCACGTGGCACTTTTCACTTTGCACATGACTTTTCACTTTGCACGTGGCACTTTGCACTTTGCACGTGGCACTTTGCATGTGACTTTGCACGTGGCACTTTGCACGTGGCACTTTGCACTTGACATGGCACTTTGCACTTTGCACGTGGAACTTTGCACGTGACTTTGCACTTTGCACATGGAACTTTGCACTTTGCACGTGACTTTAAACTTTGCACTTTGCATGTGGCACTTTGCACTTTGCACATGGTACTTTGCACTTTGCACGTGGCATTTGGCACTTTGCATATGTCAGGGGGCACGTGTAAAGTGCCACGTGCCAAATGCAAAGTGCCAAGTGCCAAATGCCAAGTGCCACGTGCCAAGTGCCAAGTCTGGCATGCTCCTGGCAGACGTTACACCTGCTGTGGCTGCTGCTGCATTGCCCTGCTCCTGCTGACTTTGCTGCTCCCACCGCCAGGGTGCCACAGGCCACTGCTGCTGTGCTGATATCACCTATATTTATCCCAAAACACAATTGCTGCGTAATTTTTTGGAGGTGTCTGGGCTGAAAATTGCCGTGTCCCAGTTGTGCAGTTTGACTTTGGACACAATGTGGGCTGCACGGCCACTGTCTGGAACCTAGTCCTGATGTTAATCGACAGCCATTTTTTTTGGGGGGGGGGATTGAAAGTCCCCACATCATCAATTAGTGTTCCCCTTTACAAAATAATGATGCTACATGCCTCATTTACCCTAAAAAAAAATTCAAAGAAATTTAAAGGCCACTTCCGGTTTTTCTATCCAGATATCCGAATCCGGCCGGATACCCTGGATACTTGGGTCAGATATCCGATTCGCATCCGGATTGAAATTTTTTTAACTCGGATATCCGACCCGGATCGAATATCTGGGTATCCGGATCCAATCCGGATTTTGAAAAGGGGTATCCGAGCAGCACTGCCAGTGTGTCTGAAATAAAATAAATTAAAAATGTTCCTTTAATTTGATTAAATGAAAATTGCTGTTACTATCTGCATGACCCTCATATACATGGCCACACCTTGCATTTGTAGTTTTGGGCACTAGTACAGAAATGTGATATTTTGGAGATGGAAAGGTAGCTGAGAAAAGCCACTAAGCTAACAAGGGACATGAAGAATCTCAGTTGTTAGGAAAGCTAGCTAAATAAATTGTACTTACCCTTGAGTAGAGGAAATGAAGGAAGGATATGATCATTTTCTATAAATATAGGAATGGACCATACACAAAGTCTACTGAAACTTGGTCACTTAAAGAGAAACTCCAACCTAGAATTGAACTTTATCCCAATCAGTAGCTGATACCCCCTTTTACATGAGAAATATAATGCTTTTCACAAACAGACCATCAGGGGGCGCTGTATGACTGATTTTGTGCTGAAACCCCTCCCACAAGAAGCTCTGGGACCGCGGTACTTTTAGCAGTTTGTTACAATGTAACAAGGTTCACAGACATGAAATAGCTGTTTACAGCTGTCTCCAACAGCCAAAACAGCTAGGAGCAGCTACATAACCTGCCCACAGTAAAAATGTCACCATGTAATAAATGTCAGAATGTAAACCAGGGGGAGGAAAGAATTTACAATGAGCAAACACTGACTAAATCATTTATACATAATTATGGTAAAAAATGAAGCACTTATTTTACTACATTATTTTCACTGGAGTTCCTCTTTAAAGAGAACCTGTCCTGAGTAAAATTATTTAAAATAAACACATGAGGTAACTTCAAATGAACATTAAATAGTTACCTTGCCATCAGTTCCTCTCAGAAGCTCACCATTTTCTTCTGACAATGATCCCTTCCAGCTCTGACAACATTTTGTCAGAACTGAAATATATCAGTTGTTGTCAGTTATATATCAATTGCTGTCAGTTACAGCTGAGAGGAGAACTAATGTGTCCATGTTTCCCCCATGGCTCAAGTGGGCGATGTTACAGTTTAACTGTGTGCTGACCAGGAAGCTGTTATGGGGTAATGGCCATTTTTAAAATGGAGGACAGAGAATTCCATTGATCACAGTGGACAAACAGGGCACAGGAGAGGAGAAAGCCATTGATTAATAGACTACACAGCAGGTAAGTATGACTTGTGTATGGTTATTTTGACTTTTAATTTTCAGTACACGTTTTCTTTAAGCCAGTTAGTGGAATTCAGATGCATTAAAACATCCTGTATGCAGCTTGTAGCCTCCAATGCCTCAATCAAAAATTCATTGTGTAGGGGGGAATCAGGGTAATGCTCCTTCAGAAAGAATGCCGTTGCTGCCAATCCCACATCATGGGGTATGGAAGTATACAGGCCCTCCACATCGATACTCACAATTAAATCCTCCCCACAGACCGGGACGTCCTCAAGAACCCCCAACACATCTCCTGTGTCCCTTACAAACGAAGGAAGCATCTCAACAAGCGGTTTCAAATTGCCATCAAGATATTTCCCCAGGTTCTCCAATGGACCGCCAATGCCGGACACTATCGGGCGGCCCGGAGGACGCTCCCTGTCCTTGTGAATCTTCGGGATAATGTAGAAAATGGGGGCCCTAAATACTGTAACACTACAAAATTCAGCCTCATTCTTTGCGAGCACCCCTAATTCCTTCCCTTGGTTTACAAGGGAATTAACCCTGGTTTTTACTGCAAGAAACGGATTCTCCTTTAATTTTAAGTAGGTTTCCTTGTCGCCCAAGAGTCTCAGACATTCACCCTTATAATATTCAGTGGAAAGGATTACTACGTTCCCTCCCTTGTCACTTCCACGGATGATTATCTCATCCTGTTCTTTTAAGAATATGAGGGCTTCTCTTTCCCCTGGGGTCAGATTATCCTTTTTGGAGGGAATTTTTGGCGACCAGTCTAATTTTTCCAGATCTCTCTGTACTAGATCACAAAAAGTTTTTAATTTGTGATTTAGCTGTGGCATATAGGTGGATTTTTTACGTACACTTAATGGGGCAGGGTTAAGATGCTGTACCTCTACAATATCTTCCTGACTCTCAATTCTCCCTTCATCAAACAACGACTCTAGGTCTCTGAGGGTTGTTCTTTCCTCAACTGTCAATTGACCTACCACCCCCTTGGGTTCAAGATCAACTTCTCTATTTTTTGCCCCCCCCCTCCTCAGACCCCTCAAATTTTAATTTCAATGCTACTCTTCTTAGGAAGAAGGTCAGGTCCTTAAAAACCTCGAATTCATCTCCACCTGCATACGGGGCAAATGATAGTCCCCTTCCCAACAGTCTGAAACAGTCATCAGTTAGCGTCAGGGTCGTCAAATTGATCACATTATTCATCATTTCCTCATTCATTTTTGTCCCCTGACTGGTTGTATCCTTTTCTCCACCTTCTTCTGACTTTCTTTCTGTGTTTTCAGGTTCCCTTTCTTGGTTGTCCCTATGTCTTTCTCCTCTACACTTTCTATGTCCACGTCAACTCCTCCGTCTGTTTCCTGGTCTAAAAAAAACACTCCACTTCTACCCCCCCCTATTTTCCTCCTTTCCTTCTGACTCTCCTCTTTTTCCCTTATTCCACTGTCTGTTTCTAGACCTACTCCTTGCTCTCCCCCTTTGACAATCAAAAAAATCACCGTCATTCCATGATTTAACATCCTCATGGAACTTTTGCAATTTTTCCTTCTTGATTTTGGTTTGCTGTCTCTCAATCTCCCCTTTCAATTGTTTATTAAGTCTTTCAAATTTCGGATGTTTTTGGAAAGCATCTAATTCCCCTTTACTTACCTCTATTTCCTCTCCTATCTCTTCCAGTTGAATTTCTTCCTCATCTATTATCATATTCATGATCTTAATACCCCTCTCTATACATTCCTCCTTCCATATGTTGATAAAACGCTCAGTATCAGTGGCGTAGCTAAGGAGCTATGGGCCCCGATGCAAGTTTTACAATGGGGCCCCCCCAAGCACTCTATATGTAACAATTGATACGGAGCACCAAAACCTGCCAAGGGCAACTACAGTGTCAGATGTGCAAGAAAAGCATGGGAAACAGTTTGTTAAGGATTATCACTATTCAAAGTATCTATTGAAGTTATTATTATGAGCACAGGACCAATAGAGAGCTAATACTGTAGTTGAGGGAGGGCCCTTCGGGGCCCCTCTGGCCCAAGGGCCCCGATGCGGTCGCTACCTCTGCAACCCCTATTGCTACGCCCCTGCTCAGTATGCAGATGTTCTGCTGGAACAATACGCTCTCTCAAACCCCAAGGGACCACCCGTTCCTTTACATAGAACTTTAATGTAGATATATCCCATTTCCTCCTCAAGGATTTAAGTAATAATTTCTTGTGTTCCCTAAACAAGGGATCAATATTATTTTCCTTATCACCGACAACCCCTGCTTCATTTACTGTTCCTTCAAATGCCCCACTTATGTCATCCTCTATCTCCGTGGAAATGACGTATGCCATGCTTATTTCCTTCTATATCTCTATCTTGTCTGAATGATGACCAATTACTACCACTGCCCCACAAGCACTATTTAAAACCACACACATACACTACGGGTGTTTTATTGTGAGTCATCTGCTATATGTGCACGCCCACACAATCCTCCAATAGGAGGTATATACGTGTCCAACTCGATAAATTATGATCAATATGTGCAACAGGCCTACTCGGGTGGCCAACGTTTAGAAATGATAGCACCACTCACTGGAGGAGAGGTTCAGGTATACAACTATAAGTACTATTTCCACAGAAAAAACTTGACCTCTTCATGTGCTTATTCAAAATACTTTAATGTTGGCGTACAAAAATCCCAGCATGATGTCTCACATCACCCACCCTTAAAAACCATTAAAAACACACTGGTATGCATGGAGCACTCATCTACAATTCATCCCACTGCCAAGGTGATGGTAACAATTCAACTTTGATCGCCCAGCTTACGCCTATGCTAATCAAGCTGATCCACCAATCACCATCTGGCTTATGTGGGCCCTCCACCGGCGCACACCATGAGGCCTCCACTCACACTCAGCAAAATGGCCAATGGATGTCTACCCAGTCCTAGTAGAGAGTTGTGACCTGGATGGTTGAATACTGTATATAGTGCAATGTTCTTTAGTAGCTTGTACTTAAAGATGACATTAATTTCCCTCTCCAAATCTTGAAGTACCAGAGGCCCAATGAGCTCCTCAGAATGTCATGCTTACAATTGCTTCACATGCTTACACATCTATATTCCTCTATTCTTTCTTTTCATTTTTCATCTCTTTCCATTCATTTTTTATCAATCTATCCCCTTTGTTTGCTATGGCGACGAGACGTTTTTCTGCTGAGGAGGCAGCCACCATCCTCCAGCAGAGCAGCAGTGGGGATGATTCGGGGAGCAAGTGGCTTCCTGTGACGGACTCTGAGTCAGTTTCTGACAATTCAGAATCTGCAGGGCCGCCACCTTGCATCTTAAGGAGGGATGATGAGTCCACTGATCAGGATGGCTGCCTCCACTGACATGAATAGGGAAAGAGCGCCCATGCAGACACATCTCCCTATTCACCAGGCCTCACATACCTGATAGGCTGGACACTCACAGAAATTGTCAGATGCATGTATAGCTGTCCGGCATTGCAATATCTGTTCATCTCATTTTTTTAAAAAGAACATTGTGTACATACATATGGAGAGTTTGTGAAACATGGGATTTAAAAGTAAATTTAAAAAAAAAAAAATTCAAAAATTTCAATTCAAAAAACAGATCACCTTAGCTGCCCCATCTAGTCTTACTAACCTCCTCAACAACCATTCAGCCTAGTACTGGCCAAGAAGCAGAGTGTGATCTGTCAACCTGCGATTTAGATAGATAAAGAGATGGATGGATGGATGGATAGATGGATGGATAGATAGATAGATAGATAGATAGATAGATAGATAGATAGATAGATAGATAGATAGATAGATAGACAGTTTTCAGGACAAATTTGATTTTCTTTGAGTGGCATTTTTTGACAAGAATTATTTAATTTTATGTTCTTTTTTTGCATGCACACATGCTGTGCCCATTAGTAGACAAACATTTATGCCCCTGAGTGAGACTTTAAATCATACATGTCAAACTCTGGCCCACATACCAAATGTGGCCTGCAGAGCCATCACATTTGCCCCGCAAGTGGTTTCCCCACTTTGCATTGTGTTCGGACCAGTCTAGACCACCAGGGAAACTGTATGGGAGGTGAAGACCTAGATCACTTGGGAAGCCATATGGGGGAAGGAGGGGGAAGCACTAGACTCCAGGGAACTGTACAGGGGAGGGAGCAGGGCTGCCAGACACTAGGGAATTGCATAGGGGAGGAGGGGGCCACTAGACACCAGGGAACTGTATAGGCGAGGGAGAGGACCACAAGACACCAGGGATCATTATAACGGAGGGAGGACCACTAAATGCCAGGTAACTGTATAGGGGAGGGAGGAGGCATTAGACACCAGGGAACTGTATAGGAGAGAGATGAGAGCCACTTGACACGAGGGAACTGTATATGGAGGGAGGGGCCACTAGACACCAGGGAACTTTATAAGGGAGGGAGGTGGCAGGTGGCCACTAGACATTGAAGGTGGCCTGCAACTTGGTCCCAGTGTTCAATTTCGGCCCACTTTGTATTGAGTTTGACACCCTACTTTATGAAGTGGATGTAAGTATACTGTCTGAAAAACAGAAAGTGGTTAGTAGAAAGTGTATTTTAAATTGTAAATGGCACCATTCTTTACCATTTATGTTTCCTTCTGCTAGGATTAATTTTTATTTTCTTGATATATCTTTTTTTCATGAATAATATCCTTTCATGTGTCAGATCAGTGTAAATCGCTAGTAACACATTCTGTATGCGCTTTTTACCACGTTGCTTCCAGGTTTTAGAACTGATCGACAAGGAGGACATAGACATCTCCACCAGCCAGGTAGCTGGACCTTCTGCAGTAGGAGGAGAAACTGAGGGAGAAAGCCAAGGATAAGGCAGAGAAGGAACACATGGTGGCTGAGGTGCAGAATTGAAGATCGGTCATCTCACTACCAGTCTATAACGCTGCTGTCATGTTCTGAGGTCCTCTTGCTTTCTGAAGTAAAATTTCTACCAGGCCACATCTTCAGCTGGATTGTTTGAACAGAGTGAAATAAAGGCTTCACTTAGGTCATTTGCCATCATTTAAGCTTTAGGCTTTAATTTTGTGAGATTTCTGTTTGTAACAACTTTGACAAAGTCAAAAAAAAAACCACACCTCACAATGATTTGAAAAATAATCACATAGCACAATATACATGTATTTTATTTATATAATTGATCCCTCCATTTTGGTTTGGTGTCGCTAGGTGGAAATATATTAAGTGTAAGCTTTAAGGTAGGGAGGGACTTTCTACAAAGCAGGACTACTGAGAGAAAATTGAAAATGCAAAAAATCTGATAAAGATGATTTTTTTCACACTGTCCAAAACTGAGAAACAAAATATCACCATGGACATACCATTTTTTTAAATTTTTAGGGGCTTATTTTTGGAGTTTGCAGCATTGCCATCCATGTAAAACAAAAAACATTAGACTTACATTACAATACAAATAAACACACCCAAATCAGAATTGCTTATGTTCAAAAACAGCAACTATGGCCACAATAATAATAAGTCAAGAATGGTCTTAAAGGGAAGGTTCAGGGACGCTGTGAAAAAAACAAAAATCCAAATCCACTTACCTGGGGCTTCCTCCAGCCTGTGGCAGGCAGGAGGTGCCCTCGTCGCGGCTCCGCAGGCTCCCGGTCTCCTCCGGTGGCGCGCCCGACCTGGCCAGGCCGGCTGCCAAGTCGGGCTCTTCTGCGCTCCAATGTGCGGCTCACTGGTGCGCGCTGACTAGTGTTGGGCGAACACCTGGATGTTCGGGTTCGGGCCGAACAGGCCGAACATGGGCCAGATGTTCGGCATGTTCGGCCCGAACGCCGAACTCAATGGAAGTCAATGGGACCCCCGAACATGCCCATTTTGGGGGCCCTATGGGGTCGCAGGCATAAGGGGGGAGCATGCCCCGATCGCGGGGGGGGTCGGAAATTCCCCCCACCCCCTCCGCTAGCGCTCCCCCCTCTGCCCGCTTCCCCATAAAAAAAGTTTGAGGCAAGTTAAATAGTACTTGGTGGCTGGCCTGGCACTGGCAGTGGAGTGAGGAGGAGGAGGAGTCCGAGTAGCAGAGTGACGCGTTGAGGCCGGGTAGCGGGCGGTTCAGCGGTAGTACCCTTGTGGTACTTCCGCCCTTTCTCTGACCTCACGTCCTCTACTTGATGACGCATACGAGGGTACGCGTGACGCGTACCCTCGTATGCAGAGGACGTGAGGTCAGAGAAAGGGCGGAAGTACCACAAGGGTACTACCGCTGAACCGCCCGCTGCCTGGCCTCAACGCGTCACTCTGCTACTCGGACTCCTCCTCCTCCTCACTCCACTGCCAGTGCCAGCCACCAAGTACTATTTAACTTGCCTTAAACTTTTGTATGGGGAAGCGGGCAGAGGGGGGAGCGCTAGCGGAGGGGGTGGGGGGAATTTCCGACCCCCCCCCCCCGCGATCGGGGCATGCTCCCCCCTTATGCCTGCGACCCCATGGGGGGCCGTATTGCGGCATGTTCGGGCAAACAGGGCCCTGTTCGGCCCGAACAGGGGCCCTGTTCGGCCCTGTTCGGCGGCTATTCAGTAGTTCGGGACGAACCCGAACTTAAAAGGCCAAACACCATCAGGTGTTCGGCCGAACTCGAACATCACCCGAACAGGGTGATGTTCTGCAGAACCCGAACAGTGGCGAACACTGTTCGCCCAACACTAGCGCTGACGTCATCGGACGTCCTCCGGGCTGTACTGCGCAGGCTCAGAACTACTGAGCCTGCGCAGAACAGCCCGGAGGACGTCCGATGACGTCAGCGCGCACCAGTGAGCCGCACATTGGAGCGCAGAAGAGCCCGACCTGGCAGCCGGCCTGGCCAGGTCGGGCACGCCACCGGAGGAGACCGGGAGCCTGTGGAGCCGCGACGAGGGCACCTCCTGCCTGCCACGGGCTGGAGGAAGCCCCAGGTAAGTGGATTTGGATTTTTGTTTTTTTCACAGCGTCCCTGAACCTTCCCTTTAACCTCTTTAGCAGTAACCCCAAGTCGGGCTCGGGTTGGAAATCCGCAACTCAGAGCGGTAAACCCGAGCCTAAGCCTTAGGGCCCATTCACACTGGGGCGATTTGTGGATGTTTTCCGCAGATTTCTGAATCATCGGCAATTGCTAGTGCTTTGAAAAATGCTAGGGTAATGAAAAGTATATGGCAGTGATGTCACTGCAGCGATTGCCGGCGCTTTGCAATTGCAGAAAACAAAAATGCTGTTTATGCATCCCTTTTTCAAGATTTTTGAGTGATTGCAATTGAAATGTCAAAAAAAGCAAACCACGATAGCTCAAAAATTGCAAAATTGTCAAGTAAAAAATATGCAAAAAACTCCCCCAAAATCCCAGTCAAAAAACGGTAGCAATTTTGCTAGCATTCTGCAATCCCCAGTGTGAGGCCTTAGGGTCTAAACGCTTCTAAAAAAAATGCCTCCGCTTTTAGACCCTAAAATCCGGAAGTAAATATTCCGCTAGGGAGGTTAACAAAAAATTAAGCTCTCCAAATGTGGGACATAACGTAATATACAGTAGAATTCTTTTAATGTAAACTCCAAGGGACCGGGAAAATTAGTTTACTATATCAGAAGTTTACTATATCAGAATTGGTCATACATTGTATATTTATACAGATGCAATTATTGGGACCTGAGGACAGAGTTTACTATAGCCAGAGGTTTACTATATCATTATATATCTGTCTCAAGCCAGCACTACCACTAATAACTGTGGCAAGGTAGCTTACCTATTATCAATCATCTGTGGGTGATGAGCCCGGGGTAAGATGGGAGGGATCAGAGTGCTGTTGTGCACTGATACAAACCTGTACATCACATCAACCAACTTTTAATATTCATAAAGGTGTGAGTGTGTGGGCTACTCTACTACAGGGATGATCGTAGTCAGGCAACTTCGCTACGCTGCAACTACGCGTAGTTTTACGCAATTACGCCTCACCAAACTACGGCTTTGAAATGAAATATTCGTTTCGTATGCATTTCGTAGACTACGCGTTAAAAAACGCAATTACGCGTAGTGTGAAGCGTAGTGTATGCGGATACTTATGCCCGTATGCAGAAAATTTTACGCATTAATTCTTCTTTAAAGGGAACCAGAGAAGAATGAACACTAAAAATAGGAAAAGCTTTTATACATACCTGGGGCTTCTTCCAGCCCCATAAGCCTGGATCGCTCCCACGCCGCCATCCTCCGCTTCCTCTATCGCCGGTACCGGGTCCCGTCACTTCCGGCGGACGCGACCAATTTTCCGCATGCACCGGGGCTCCCTCCATACCCTTACGCATGCGGCTGCGCAGTATGCAGCCGCACGCGTAAGGAAATGGAGGGAGCCCCTGTGATGCGGTAAATTGGCCGCGTGCTTACTCCGACTGGCCGAAAGTACGGGACCCGGTACCAGCGGATACAGGCGTTGGAGCGATCCAGGCTTATGGGGCTGGAGGAAGCCCCAGGTATGTATAAAAGCTTTTCCCCCCAACATATCTGGTTCTATTTAAATGCTTATACCGGGAACTCTTCCACTTTCCAATGCGTACATTTGTAAGCATACAATCGCACGTGGAAAATTAGACGCTAGTAATGCATTCATAGTTCACTACGCAATACACATGTTAACTACACATAGTGGGCGTAAGCTACGCATAGCTGTACTTTGCTACGCGTAAATTTGTAAGCATAGTTTTGAAACTTCACCTACGAATGACGATGCGTAGATGCGAACTATGATGCGTAAATTTGCACTGGCGTAGTTTCTGCTCATCCCTGCTCTACTATATATCCTACAGTAAGGGATAAATCTGTAATGTAACTATATGATATAAATATGTTTATATGGAAGCTTTAAAGGACAACCGAGGTGACATGATGAGATAGACATTAGTATGTATAGTGCCAAGCACACAAATAACTGGGCTGTGTTCCTTTTTTTCTTTCTCTGCCTGAAAGAGTTAAACATCAGGTATGCAAGTGACAGTTTCTATCCGAGTCGGGACCGGGTCAGACTGGGTCAGACTATAGCATAACCCTCACTGATAAGTAATTACAGCCATAAAACACATTTCTGTCTGTAAATGGCTTCTGAGAGCAGGAAAGAGATGAAAAGGGTCAATAATTCATAGATTTGAGCTCTGGCATACTTCAGTGAAGGTGTCATTGAGCAGAGACAATTAAACAGTAAAAACTTAAAAACTGGATTTAAATATAAAGTAAAACTGTTGGATATCTTAAAAAAGGTCATTTCTAGGAGAAGGAGGACAGATACAATTGTTTTTCTCATCAGAATTTCACCTCAGATGTCCTTTAAAGTAGAGGGCTGAGTGAAAGTCCACCATTAGGAGGTGTGAGCTCTTCCTCAAGCATACATTCTTCAGGAATGTTGTGGTTTGTATGCCTTCAATATCAGCATGATAATAATTAGTCTTAAAGTCTTCTCACGGTCTCCGTGTTCCAGCGCCGCCACCCACGTTTAAATGTGTGCCACGCTGGAGCGCGCTCAATCATGCACAGTACAGAGTCTTCAGAAGCACCCGGAGACACGAGAGCTTCCAAGAGTTCTCGGTGGCTGCCGGAGCTGTTTTCAACCAGCTGGTCTGAAACAGCTAGCGGGGGGTGACTGCGCTGGAACGCGGGAACCGTGAGAGGAACGGTAAGGCTCTTTAGGACCCAGAGCCTCTCCATAGATGAGTATCTGACTGAAGTAGCTGCAGTTTTAGTTTAATGTGGGAACACATTACAATGTTTTAATAGATTAGATTAGATTAGATAGATTAATTAGATTAGATTTTATTAAAAAAAAAAAAAACTACAATCTAATGAAAATCTGTTTCTTAGAAACAATTAAAAGACAAACACTTATATCACGCTTTTCTCCTGGCGGACTCAAAGCGCCAGAGCTGCAGTCACTAGGACACGCTCTATAGGCAGTAGCAGTGTTAGGATGACTTGCCTAAGGTCTCCTGCCGAATAGGTGCTGGCTTACTTAACAGGCAGAGCCGAGATATGAACCCAGGTCACCTGTGTCAGAGGCAGAGCCCTTAACCAGTCCACTATCCAACCAGTACCTGATCCCTCCTGGTGATGGCACGTTATTCTATCGTTATTTCTGGGGTGACCCTGATGCACTTTAGGGCCCTTTTCCACTAGCAATTGCTAGCGTTCGCACTAAACACTAGCGATTGCGATTCATCAAAAGTCCAAAATCTCCCAGCGATTTCCCGACGTTTGTGATCGCAATTTTGCTATGCTATGCACTGCATAGCAAAATCGCGGCAAAAATCATTCCACGGCGTGATCGCGATTTAGTGAATAACGGATCACGGTAGTGGAAATTACCTACCACGATTCCTATGTTATTTAGCAAACCATAGCGATTTTAAAATCGCTAGCGATTTTAAAATCGCTAGCGATTTGCGATTTTGCGATTCAGCAAACGCTCTAGTGGAAAAGGGCCCTAACTGCGCAGGCTTGTGGATGGTGAGCGCAGCCCTCCCAGGAATTTGATGTGTGTCATTCAGTCTGTTTCGCTTACCAACTGAAACCTGATTGTTGACTTTTGGGGCCATCTTTGGTTACTGACTTCCTTTATAAAATAGATGTCAGTTGCCCAGCTGTTCTGCTCTGCTTTTGTCTACATCAGTGTAATAATCTTGCACCTGCAGAAAGCATTGCATACAACCAGGGAGGTCTGAGAGGTTACAGAACACCTGATGGGCAGACTTGCTCTTTGCGGCAGTGACTCAGAAGCATTAAAGCAAGCCTTTTAAAGACATCCGAGATGTGACATGATGAGTTAGATATGTGTAAGTACAGTGCCAAGCATACAAATAACTATGCTGTGTTGCTTTTTTTCTTTCTCTGCGTGAAAGAGTTAAAAATCAGGTATGCAAGTGACAGTTTCTGTCTGGGTCAGAACCGGGTCGGACTATAATGTAACCCTCACTGATAAGGAATTGCAGCCATTAAATACTTTCCTGGTAGTAAAGGGCTTCTGAGAGCAGCAAAGAGATAAAAAGGGTCAATAGTTCATAGATTTTTGCTTGGCATACTTCAATGAACGATTCATTGAGAAGAGGTCATGAAACAGTAAAAAAATGTAAAAGTAGATTTAAATATAAAATAAAACTGTGGGGTGACTAAAGAAGTCCTTTTATAGAAGAGTTGTTTATCTCCGTAGTTTATTTTCACCTCGGATGTCCTTTAAAGGGGAACTTCAGCCTAAACAAACATACTGTCATTAAGTTACTTTAGTTATGTTAATTAGAATAGATGGTAATATATTTCCTGATACCTCCATGTCGGCATACTCTGGGTTAGGCTCCGCCCCCTTAACCCCTACAGGACCCAATAAAACTATAAAAGGGGCTGGTCAACCCCTACCTGTATTCTTTTTTTTTGTCCTCAGCCGCTATGGGACCCATTAGTGTGTTGTCATGTAGGTAAAATAATTTCAGGTACGTTATTGGTTATGTCTATATTGCGATGAATTGCTGAAGAAAGAAGAGAAGGTTAAAGCTCGTTGAGCGCCTTACCTTGGGCAGGTTTTTCTTTGCTAAAGTTCTTTTCCTGCTTAGCTCACACACCACAGCTACTAAATGTGCGTCCTGGGTGTGGGTAGATCATGCTCTGCGGTGCCTGCCGTCTAAAAGACAGGATCTGCTGTGCACCCGTTGGGTGTTTGCCTGGTGCTGTGTTGTGGCGCTGGTTGTTCTGCTGGAGGGCGGCCCCTGTAATCCGGGCGAAGCCATGCCGGTAATGGAGGCGAGCGGCGAGAAGGAGAGGCGGGGCCGTCTTCGGCGTCCGGAAATCGCTACTGCGACCTGGGGGGTGGAGGCGCATCGCGGCGGTGGCCATGTTTTTTTAGGGAAGCGTGCCAGGACAGCGGAGTTACGCTG